>NC_072384.2:31221859-31524889 GCF_028885625.2 Pongo pygmaeus | reverse complement strand
GATGCATGTGTGTATGTGTGTATACATATATATGATGAAACCATAGAGATTTCTGGTATTTGGAAATTATTTCCAGTTGAAATAATACAAAATGATTATACTATATTAGATTCACAATCCAGTCAAACTTCTAGAAGACTATAGGCTGAGCCAACACCACATGGAGCAGAACTGCTACGTGTTTCAGTCAACCCACATCATCGCTAAGTTCTGAAGTGGCTTGAATAAAGGTAAACTTTCTACCCATTTCCAAGTTTTGCTTACTTTTTTCAGTATCAATGTTTGTGCTCTCAGGTTTTTCACTTGGAAGATCATGGAATTTCACAGGAACATACAGAGGTTCACTCTGGAATGTAACAAAAAAAAAATAAACAACAAATATAAAAGCTAACGTAGTGGTTAAAATTTAAATGGATAGTACGTAGACACAGATACCATCTAAAACATGGTTGTTCGCCATCAAGTTTCAACAGCAATTTTCAAGACTTAAAAAAGGAAATTCAACAGATCCATACAGGTACAATGACAGAAAAGAATCAGTTTACAGTTTAGAAATGTAATATAACAGCATTGGCATATTATGATATCTAATATTTAAATGTCATAAAAACATATCTCTTTCTTAGCTAACAGATTCCATCTCAGCTAACAGATTATCTCTCATTCCTTTTCATTCATTTAACAAATACTTATTGAGCTCCTACTAGGTCAGACGCTGTTCTAAGTCCTGGGGATATAAGGGTGAATAAAAGCAGTCTCTTCCTCAGTGATCATGCAGTGTAACAGGCAAGGCAGATAACAAACTGATAACCAGGTATATAGTATGTATTTATATTTACTAAATTGTCTCCTCTTATTATGTAAAACTCAATAAAAAACTAAAATTCTTGAAGACCTTTACACAAAATAGCTACTACTTACCAGTTCTTACTGATTGAGCACCAACTCTAGAGCAGTTAAATGTATATTTCTCATTAGTCCTCACAATAATTTTATAGAATATGGCCAGCACAGTGGTTCATGCCTGTAATCCCGGAACTTTGGGAGGCTGAGGCGGGCAGATCACTTGAGGTCGGGAGTTCGAGACCAGCCTGGCCAACATGGTGAAACCCCATCTCTACTAAAATACAAAAATTAGCTGAGCGTGGTGGTGTGTGCCTGTAATCCCAGCTACTCATGAGGTGGAGGCAGGCAAATCGCTTGAAATCAGGAAACGGACGTTGTACAGTGAGCTGAGATTGCGCCACTGCACTCCAGCTTGGGTGACAGAGCGAGACTCCATCTCAAAATAATAATAATATTTATAATTTTAGAGAATAAAGCTGAGATATAAAGTAATCAGGTAGCAGACAAAAGAATTAAAGCCAGGTTTGTCTAACCATGCTCCAAAGGTCCATATTTTTAGGTAGTTATAAATTCCTCAACTGTTTTTGCAAATGTTCTTCAGATGATCTATATTTAAGGTACAAATCTCCAACTAGGCTAATTCTTCAAAATTAACAGAACTTTTTTTATTTCTTTGATTTCTCTTTTAACTCCTGGTACAGCGCTCTACCAACAAAAAAAAAAAATCAGTAAATGAAGGGACAGTGGGTCTGGAAATAGACATAATCTCTTTGTTATACTGAAGTTTTCAATACAGCATCTGGCCTAGAGCAATTTGACATATCCATCTTACAGATAATAGTAAGAATTAGTACAAGAGTAGTCAGAAGAGCAGGCTGCCATCTCAACTCTGCCCTCTGTACTGATAGAGACAAATGATATTAAATTATTTTATTGATGCTTAAGATCCCAGGAAAAAAAAAATTCTTCATAGTACCTATTAACCTACTCTGCATGCCACTGTAGTTCTAAAAAACAGAGAGACAAACAAAACACGGTGCTGTGAATAAGGTCACCAAGCCAGTGCTTCACAAATTGCTATTAAATTTTAAAGTAACTAAAATTTTTCTCAGATAAAATGCCACGTTTGGAAAGAATACAAGTATTGTTAAAAATACATTTTAAAGAGATGCCACCCTGAGCAACACAGCAAGACCATGTTTCTAAAAAGTAAAAATAAAAAGTTAGTGGTGGAGTATGCTTGTATTTAGGAGGCTGAGACAAGGGGATCGCTTAAGCCCAGCAGTTCAAAGTTACAATGAGCCATAATTGTGCCACTGTACTCCACCCGAGGCAACAGACCAAGACCCTGTCTCTAAAAAGAAATCTAAAAATAAAAAATAAAAAAAGAGATGCCTGAGTGATCATCTTAAAAAAACAGATTTTTATATACTACCTCTCCAACTAGATTACAAATACTTAAAATAAGTGACTATGTCAATTACTTTACTTGCTTATTACCTGTCCCCTCGCAAATACGCACACACTCACACACTAAAACAAAGCTGTATCTTCAGAGCCTAGAACGTGTTTAACACATATTTGTCACTGTAAAAAATCTGTGGAACAAACGAATAATTTGCCTATATAGTCTCAGTGTCAAAAATATTTGTTTCTAAATGATAGTAATAATGTGCATGAAGTGAAAAAGTTGGTTAGTAACAAAGGATTGTCCTTTATTATTTTCACTCCTGAACCAGTTTCCCCTTTCCCTCTCTCTTCAGAGGCAGCTAAATTGCTTACCTCTAGGCCCCAGGTATCCCTAAGGAGAAAAGAAGTACCAAATTACAATCCTCATGATGGGCACCCAATATTGAGCCATATCTATATTGTAATACAGCTTTGCTGCCATCAAAACTGTTTCAGTTTTTCCTACCATGGCTCAACCCCACCTCTCCATTCCTGACAAGAAAAGAAGCACTTACCAAAGAACTATTCATAGTTGTATCTGTTGCGCAAGCAGCGAAGTAACCTTCAGCATCTGCAAACTAAATACAGATAACAAGATACAAAATTCAATGAAACTTACATTATACTGTAGGACTAGTCAGACATAACTCAAATAAATAGAAGCAAAAATCCAGAATCAACCTATAAGACTAAAACTGTTACTAATAATAATAGCAGCTAATGCCACATATTCACCATTGTGAGGTAGGTATTATCTTCATTTTATTGATGAAAAATTTGAGGCTGAGAGATTTTTAATCCTGACAGTCAGGATTAAAACCCAAGTTAGTCTAAAACCAAAGCTTATGCCCTTTTCACAACACTATTATAACATTTCAGCTAAGTAGGGAAAGGAGGGATGGGTTAGTTAAAAAGGCAAGTAACAGGCCAAGGCTGGTGGATCATTTGAGGTCAGGAGTTCAAGACTAGCCTGACCAACATGGTAAAACCCTGTCTCTACTAAAAATACAAAAAAATAGCTAAGTGTTGGCACGTGCCTGTAATCTCAGCTACTTGGGAGGCTGAAACAGGAGAATCACTTTAACTCTGAAGGTGGAGGTTGCAGTGAGCCAAGATTGTGCCAATGCACTCCAGCCTAGGCAGCAAGATTGCGTCTCAAAAAAAAAAAAAAAAAAAAGGCAGGAAACATCTCGGTATTATTATGAAATTAGTTTTGACCTCAAAAACCTCTGAATGAGACCAAGCATGGTGGCTCACACCTGTAATCCCAGCAGTTTGGGAGGCCGAGGTGGGTTGATCACTTGAGGTCAGGAGTTTGAGACCAGCCTGGCCAACATGGTGAAACCCCATCTCTACTAAAAAATGCAAAAATTAGCTAGGCACAGTGGCACGTGCCTGTAATCCCAGCTACTCAGGAGGCTGAGGCAGGGGAATTGCTTGAACCAGGACGTGGAGGCTGCAGTGAGCCGAGATCACCCCACTGCACTCCAACCTGGGCCACAGAGCAAGATTCCATGTCAAAAAAAAAACAACAACAAAAAAAAACCCTGAATGAATTTCAAGGTCTGGATCACACTTTAAGAATCACTGCACTAATGCTATGTAAGTATGATTTCATTTCATATCCACAGCTAGTCTATCATTATCTCTGCTGAAAGTCTGAAGAGGTTAAAAAAACTTGTCCAAGGTCAAAAATTGGCAAGTGATAGAACAAGATTCAAACACTAGAGCCCATGCTGTAAAAGAACCCTAACAAATCAATAACAAAAAGGGAGTCAATGTAGAAAAATAAGACACAGACAACACACACAAGAGTTCTACTTTCCAAAAAATATATGAAAAAGTAACCAAAAACATGCACATTAAACAAGCTATTATCATTGTTCACCTGTCAAGTTGGCAAATGATGGGATGTTGGTAAGGGTTCAATCATGAGATTTAATGAGTATTTAACAAGGGTTTAATTATATACTGCTAACAGAGATAAGAATTAATGCAACCATTACAGACAGTAATTTAGCAATAAGAATTAAAAGCTTTAAAAATGACATTATTTGGCCGGGCGCAGTGGCTCACGCCTGTAATCCTAGCACTCTGGGAGGCCGAGGTGGGTGGATCACTTGAGGTCAGGAGTTCAAGACCAGCCTGACCAACATGGTGAAACCCCGTCTCTACTACAAATACAAAAATTAGCCGGGCATGGTGGCGGGCACCTGCAATCCCAGCTACTTAGGAGGCTGAGGCAGGAGAATCACTTGAACCCAGGAGGTGGAGGTTTCAGTGAGCCGAGATCACGCCACTACACTCCAGCCTGGACAAGAGAGTGAGACTCTGTCTCAACAACAGCAACAAAAAATGAATGAAGTACAGAAACACTACAATATGGATAAACCTTGAAAAGAAACTACTCCATTTTCATTTTTATTTTATTTTTTTGAGACAGTCTCACTCTGTCACCCAGACTGGAGTGCAGTGGCTCAATCTCTGCTCACTGTAACCTTCATCTCCCGACTTCAAGCAATTCTCGTGCCTCAGCCTCCCGACTAACTGGGATTACAGGAGTGCACTGCCATGACTGGCTACTTTTTTGTATTTTTAGTAGAGACAGAGTTTCACCATGTTAGCCAGGCTGGTCTCAAACTCCTGGCCTCAAGTGATCCACCCACCTCAGCTTCCTAAAGTGCTGGACTAATAGGCATGAGCTACCGCACCAGGCCCAATTCCATTTTTGTAAAAAATAAAAAATACACACATGAAAAGAATGGCAGGATATATGTCAAAATATTATCGGTGGTTATTCCTTGAATGGTAGAATTTATTTTCCTCTTTTTGTTTCTCTGTAGCTTCTAAATTTTCAACAATATACCTATGCTAATACACATACAATTTATCCCTACATATATTATGATGTACATATAATTTCTACAATGTATATGTATTACTTTTGCAAAGTAAAAAAATACATACTCATATTTTTGGTAAGCTAAATTTGTGTGTCTACATGAGTATACATTTGCAGGCTTCACCTAAATTAAAAAAATTGTTTTTAATTGTTTTTTATTTATTTATTTTGAGACGGAGTTTCACTCTGTCACCAGGCTGGAGTGCAGTGGCACGATCTCAGCTTACTGCAAACTCCGACTCCCGAGTCCATGCAATTCTCCTGCCTCAGCCTCCCGAGTAGCTGGGACCACAGGAGTACGCCACCATGCCCAGTTAATTCTTGTATTTTTAGTAGAGACGGGGTTTCACCATGTTGGCCAAGGATGGTCTCGATCTCCTGACCTCATGATTCGCCCCCTTGGCCTCCCAAAGTGCTGGGATAAGAGACATGAGCCACTGTGGCCCAGACAGGTCTTGAACTCCTGAGGCTCAAGAGATCTGCCTGCCTTGGCCTCCCAGCGTGCTGGGATTACAGGCATGAGCTACCAAGCCCAGCTTTAAAAAACAATTATTGAAAGCCCCTGACTGCTGGGTGCAGTGGCTCAGGTCTGTAACCCCAACACTTTGGGAGGCCAAGACGGTAGAATGCCTGAGGCCAGACTTTGAGATCAGCCTGAGCAACATAATGAGACACTGTCTCTACAAAAAATACAAAAATTAGTGGGGTGTGGTGTTGCGTGGCTATGTACTCAGCTACTTGAGAGACTAAGTGGACTGCTTGAGCCCAGGAGTTCAAGGTTATAGCCAACTGTGATTAAACCACTGCACTCCAGCCTGGGCAACAAAGTGAGACCCTGTCTCTAAAAATAAATCAATAATTTTAAAAAGAATGTACTTATTAGATAAGACAAGAAACAATACTATTTTAACCCACAAAAAATAATACACATGAAAGAAAAAGATTAATAGAGTCAGAAAATAATACAGTGGTTACTAGGGTTTGGAGGGAAGAATGAATAGAGGTTATTTTTAAGTCTGTGTACAGACTTTCTGTCTAGGATGATGAAAAATTCTGGAGCTGATGGTTGTACAGCAAAGTCAATGCGCTTAATGCCACTAGTATACATTTAAAAATAGTTAAAATGGTATATTTCACATTATATATATTTTAACATAATAAAGAATTTTTTAAAAGGATTAATATAAGAAAGTCTTATAATTCATCATTCTCAATAATTCAAAATTTCTACTTCTATAAGGAAGATATATCATTATATAAACTCATATTTCTTTCAACACTATGAATGAGCATATTATATTACATCAATCAAAGAATATAATTTGATTAGCCAAACATCTAAAATATGTCTGGAAACATGATATTTTCATTTTAATACATAAAACTTTGAATTTTTTTGCTTCCAGAATCCACCTAACAATTAGAGGATACTCATCCAATCTGCAAATGACAGACTCTTGATATTCTTCTTATTCCTTACTTTCATCTTCATCGCCACATTAATTGATTTGGGCTAATTCAACAATTTTTAACAACTCAGAAAATGTCATGGAGTAAGAGTTCTCACAAAATATTCTGATACTACTTAATAGAAGAATAAATTTAAAATTCTGGACAAGAGCCGGTTTTCTTATATCATCTTCACTCACTTAACTGAACAACTTAACATATGACTGTCCTTAAAGAAACGAATACATCTTTAAACTTTGAAAAAATATATCTATACCCCCTTCCTAACAGACAGTTAAAATTAAAAACTTACAAAAGCAGCATGCTTTCCACGAAGTCCTCTTGTACACTGTTGTCTCCATGGCTTCCAAATAATAAAGCCCAAAAGGTACAAAACAAACATAGATGTTTTTGCAAAAGTACTGAAGAATGGTTTGTTGTACTGGGTAAAAACATACTGTAGAGGAAAAAGTTACACAGACAACTCTGAGATGACCTTAAACCTTATTACTCATCTCCAAAATAAAGTGACTACATGATTTTTAACTCTTCAGAAGTTCACTTGGAAAGAAAAAGTCAAAGGGATTACAAAAATATTTTAGATTCATTTCTGAATACTGTATTTACCTTGCATACAAAAGGATATCAGAAAACAAAGCAGCAACAACCTGCTAAAATAAGTTTGGTTTAACATTCATTGAAACCTACGATGAAACAGTGCCTATACTAGGAGCTAAAGAAAAGTAAGACAGGGCCAGGCGTGGAGGCTCAAGCCAATAATCCTAGCACTTGGGGAGACCAAGACAGGAAGACTGCTTGAGCCCAGAATTTCAAGACCAGCCTGGGCAACATGGCAAAACTCTGTCTCTGCAACAAAATAGAAAAATTAGCCAGGCGTGGTGGCGTGCACCCTCAGTCACAGCTACTTGGGGGGCTGAAGCAGGAGGATCCCTGAGTTCACAAAGGTTGAGGCTGCAGTGAGCCATGATCAAGCCACTGCACTCCAGCCTGGGCAACAGAGCAAGACCCTATCTCATAAAGAAAAACAAAAGAGAAGTAAGCGAAGTTATCCTGCCCTTGGGGAGCTTAACATCTAATAGAAGAGACATATATATGAAGAGAAGACAGCATAATGTGCCAAGTAACAAGAGAGGGGTTCAGGATGCCATGGGAGCACCAAAAGGAGACTGACAAATTTCAAGGTTATGGACGTTTCCCAAGGGAGACTGTTTTTTTTTTCATTTGTTTTAGTGTATTGTGAATATAAACTCACAATTTTTTATATCCTAACAAAATTCCTAGTTATATCCACTAAAAAGGCATAGAAAAAAATGACAATCCAGGAGGAAAGTGCAACTCTAGGACGTAAATGGTGATACACGCCATTTTACACTAAAAGAAACAATGGCTCTGGCCAGGCACAGTGGCTCACACCTATAATCCCAGCACTTTGGGAGGCCAAGGCGGGTGGATCACTTGAAGTCAGGAGTTCAAGCCCAGCCTGGCCAACATGGTGAAACCCTGTCTCTACAAAAAATACAAAAATTTGCAGCACATGGGGGCACCCGCCTGTAATCCCATGTACTCTGGAGGCTGAGGCAGGAGAGTCGCTTGAACCCAGGAGGCAGAGGTTACAGTGAGCCAAGATCATGCCACTGCACCATTCCAGACTGGACAACAGAGTGAGACTCTGTCCCCAAAAAAGAAAAAAGAAACAACGGCTCCTACAATAAATGTCCAAATCCAGGTATGGAGCAGAAAATGTACAAGATGGGCCCAGGGCATCTTGTGGTGGAAAGAAAATGTTAAAGATTAATAAGATATCAGGCACAGTGGCTCACGCCTGTAATCCCAGCACTTTGGAAGGCCAAGGCAGGTGGATCACTTGAGGTCACGAGTTCAAGACCAGCCTGGCCAACATGGTGAAACCCAGTCTCTACTAAAAATACAAAAATTAGTTGGGCATGGTGGCAGGTGCCTATAATCCCAGCTGCTCGGAAGGCTGAGGCAGGGAATTGCTTGAACCTGGGAGGCGGAGGTTGCAGTGGGCTGAGATCGCGCCATTGCACTCCAGCCCGGGTGACAAGAACAAAACTCTGTCCCATCTCAAAAAAAAAAAAAAAGATTAATAAGTCCATATTAAAAAGACTTAAAGAATTCCAGCTAATAAATACAGAGGGAATAACTCAAAAAAAAATCACCATTTTGCAACCCCTAATGAAATACTTTATCTAGACAACTGAAATGTGGATATTCAACTATTACCTAAAAGTTGATGAGGAACTTTATGGTACTTAAATCGGCATCATCTAAAGTGAGACTTGCAGTCATTATGTATGTCATGCTGGAATGTTACAGGAAGTACTCAGTACCCCAAAGTATTCTTTTCTGAAAACTAAACCTAAATCAAGACTTTACACCTAACTATCACTTTACAAGAAATAAGAGAAAAATAACAAGTTAAATGATACCCCAAGGAAACAATCAGCCAAATCCAGAATGTGTGATAGATCCAATAGGAAAAATGACCCAGTTTCTCCAACAAATTAATGGTATGAAAAAAAAAGGAGGGAAGATGCAGTTAAGGAATAAAAGATATCACAAATGCAGTGCGTGATCTTAGTTTAGATCCTGACAAACTTAATGGGAAAAAATAGTCCTTGACACCACTTGAGAAAACTGGACTGGAGAAAACTGAACATGGACTGGATATCAGATGATCTTAAGGAATTACAGTTAATTTTGCTAACTATGTTAATGGCATAGTGATTATGTTTAAGAAAATTAAAAGTCCTTTTCAGTTTAAAGTAAATAGGAAAGAAATTGTGGGTGAAATGGCATGTGACATATGCTTTAAAATATGCTTTAAAATGCTCCAGGAAAAAAAGTTTTGAGGACAGGTTGATAAGGTTGGCAAATTTGGTTAAGTGCTAAAGGTAAGTAATGAATACATGGAAACTCATTATAATATTCTACTTTGTGTATGTTAGAAAATATCCATAATAAAAAGACTGATTTTCTTTTTGAAATACACATTTTATCTCCAAAGTTTGTTTTTTCTCTTTTTTTTTTTTTTTGCGAAGGAGTTTCACTCTTGTTGCCCAAGCTGGAGAGCAATGGCATGATCTCGGCTCGCTGCAAACTCTGCCTCCCAGGTTCAAGCGATTCTCCTGCCACAGCCTCCTGAGTAAGTGGGATTACAGACGCCCACCACCACACCCAGCTAATTTTTGTATTTAGTAGAGACTGAGTTTCACCATGTTGGCCAGACTGGTCTCGAACTCCTGACCTCAGGTGATCTGCCCACCTGATCCTCCCAAAGTGTTGGGATTACAGGTGTGAGCCACTGCACCCGGCCCTATCTCCAAAGTTTAATGAGTATATCTGGTTGAAGAAGTAGAGACATTACATATATTCTTGAATAATGAGATTAAAAAATATCCTCTTACTAAAATATTTTACTTTAAAAAAATAAAGATAAGTTGAGTTTTCTTCTCCAGTTTCATTAAAGTGACAAACACCAAATATATGTACTTTTTACAACATGGTGTTTCAATATATGTATACATTGTGAAATGATTACCACAAACAACAAATTGTTTTTTCTTTTCTACTTTGTTTAGATATGGTTAAATTATAATTTAACCAGGTGCTATTTTGTCCTAAATTTTATTAACTGATAAATAAAAACAACTTATTTATTTTAAATGAAAATAAAATTTAAAATATAGGTTTAGTTCCCTGTCAATATCAAAGACATTTCTTTGAGGTAAAAGTACAAAATGTTCATCTAAAAGGTTATAGAAGAGTTTTAAAGTGAAAAATATATGGCCTATTAGATTCCAGAGATTAATTCCGAAAAGCATAAAAACTTATATACTTGGCCAGGCGCAGTGGCTCGTATCTGTAATCCCAGCACTTTGGGAGGCCGAGGCGGGCGGATCACAAGGTCAGGAGTTTGAGACCAGTCTGACCAACGTGGTGAAACCCCGTCTCTACTAAAAATACAAAAATTAGCCTGGCGTGATGGGACATGCCTGTAATCCCAGCTATTCAGGGGGCCAGGGCAGGAGACTCCCTTGAACCTGGGAGGCGGAGGTTGCAGTGAGCCGAGATCGCGCCACTGCACTCCAGCCTGGGCGACAGAGCAGGGCAAGACTCCATCTCAAAAAAAAACAAAAACAAAAACAAAAAACTTATATACTCATAGGATACAATGTCAATATTTACTTAGCTACAATATGAGAAGAACTGAGTATTAAACTGCTTCTTTTGAAAATTAGGTTCATTTTATAAATGCCAGTTTCCTGCTGTACATTCGCCTTAAAATTGCAACACAGAAGTTGAAATGCCGACTTCTGAAAATAAAAGTTGCTTTTTATAGGGATCATTAACCAAGCAGAATGAAGTATACAAGTAGAAAGAAAAACTAGCTTGCAAATTCAAAATGCCACATTACTACCAATAGGTCATCAATAAAGATACAATTTAACTGAAGGAAACTGTAAAGATACAATTTAACTGAAGGAAAATTATGAGGTGTACCATGCACCTTATAATAAGGTTTGAGTCAGCAAGCATAAATGTGGATGCAACCACTCATGGGCATTATAACAGTGACCTATACAAGAAAACTCATTATTTTTACGCATTTGTCCAAAAGCACTCTGAACTTTCTACTAAATGGTGACATTGTTTTGCATCCTGACAATTATTTCACTAGAAAATAATATTTACAGAAAGAATTTGAATTTAGAAAAAAAGCCACGAGTAACACTTTCAAATATAAGAAAATATGCATAGTCTCTCTAAGTAACCCTCCCTAAAAGGTACAAGAAAACTGTATGAAACAATAAAAAAGATCATCCTTTCAGTTTTAACTTCAAGTGGCAATAATTCATTTTTTTATGAATTTTTTATGAATCATTTAAAATAATTCATTTATTTTATTTTTAAAAATAATACATTTTTTAAAAACTCAATAGTATTTAAGATACTGCTTTTAGAAAGCAGGAGATTGTAATGGCTAGAGTTAATACAGGTTAACAGTAACATTGTGGTTGTAATGTAACATCATTCCTGGACCAAAGGTACATACCGAAGTAAGTTCGGAGGAAGCAACCCATATCACATCAACAAGCAGAAGAATAACAATCCCAAGAGCCATTCGCCTGCGCTGAGTGAAACCACTGTTCTGTGAATTCATTCGGTTCATAATAAATACACACACCATTTGCAGTCTGTTTTTTAGAAAATACAGATCACATTAGAGATGATTTTAGGAAAATAACCATTAAAAATGAGAAAATTAGTATAACAGAAACATTTGACATTTGTTAGCTAATGTTCAGTGTGAAAGTTACATAGAGGATAAACATGTGGAATCTACCTTGTCTTAAGAGCCCTTCTGAGATCCTCAAGAGCAATGCCGGAAAACTTGGCAGATCTCAGTCTAAAAGGAGGTGAAGAACTCAGCACCCCTAAAAACAACCATGAAATTATGCTATGAAAACGTGAATAACTCAAGGTAAGATTCATCACATAGTTTTTTACTGTTCATCTTCAAACTGAAAGCAAATCAATGAAAAGGACCAAAATGTGTTAAACATACTTGCCACCTTTCTCAGTACTTTCATGGTATCCACTGTACGCTTCAGATTATAGAGAGATACGCGATACGGGGCGGGCAGGGAGGGGGAGTAATATACAACATACGGCACATTTAAGAATAGTTAACTACTAGAAAATAGCTTCTCTGAGTTGCACAAATACGGAACTCCATTCACCTCTCCATCCAGAGGAATCCACCCCCGGGGACAGCGTCTAGACACTGTTTCTAAAAGTGTCTTTTGTGTCCCTGATCTCCTGGAATGGAATTTGGTTATCGGAGAGTAAGTGATTTGTTGTGGGTCTTGAAGGCACCTTTCCAATCTTTTCAAGTGGTAAAAGAAAAGGAATCTCCACGCTCCTCCACCCACCTCTGTCAAAACATCCAGTCATTTTAGAAGAAACAGCTGGGAAAAGGAATCATCCTTCTGTTTTGCAGCGGGGAAGACAGTTAAGGCAGCGACACCTCCCCGGGGAGCCGAGGCGACGGCGCACGCACGGCTTCCTCAATTGCCAGCGGTGGGCGCAGGACTCGGGCGCCCCTGTCAGCTCCCACTCCCTCCGCCCCTAGAGACCTTCACGGTTTCGGTCAAGGCGCTCCTGCTGCCACCAAAGGCAGGAGGTGGTGCTGCTGGTGGGCACTCCGTCCCGGTTTGGGCTCCGGTGATGTCGGGGCCCTTCCCTGCCCGCCTACCTGGCCTTCCTGCCCCGCGATGGCGTCGTGGCGGCACCATGAGCGGACCGGTCAGGCCCCGCAGCCGCCCAGCGCCACGGCCGCGGCCTCGGACTCACAGAGCTGTCACCGCGCCAGACATCGCGCCGCACTGGAGGCCCAGCTCCTGAAGCCGCGGTGCCCCTCAGGGAGAGGCTACTGACACCACCCAACTCCACTCGGCCCAGGAGGGCGTGGAGCGGGTGAGGGGAAGGGACGGCACAGTCAGCGATGGCCGCGGAGGCCCGGAGTTCTGCTCTGGCCCCGGCCCCGCCCCCGGCTTGCCCTCCGCGCAGCCCCGCCCCCCGTCCCCAGCCCGAAAGCGGTGGCGCGCGGGTGACGTCATAGAGGCGCGACGGCGGACTGCGCGTGGGCGCTTATTCAGCGTGGCTTGGCCGAGCCAAGGGAAGTAATGCGAGGCGCTGGGCACCGAGCGAAGACACACTGCGGCGAGGCGAAAGAAGAGAGAAGATAGGAAGAAGGGAAGTAGGGCGAGGTGGAGGAAGAAGAGGAAAGCGAGCGTGGGTGTCTGGGGCAGAGCGAAGGACGAGGGAGTGGCCAAACCTCCGCCCGTCTTAGAACGAAAGCTGGCGGCTCCCTTTCACAAACTGCGAACCTGAAACTTTGGATATCCCTTTCTCGATGACAGCCGAAACGCAAAGTGGCTTGGAGTACTTTTGATTCTTGAAACCTTTTGTATATAAACAAGATCTCAGCTCTAGGAGTTACAAGCTACATCCTAGGGCAAGCTACTTCAACTTCTCTGGCCCTCGATTTCCTTGTCTACAATAATGATAGTACCTGCCATATTCGTTTTTTGTGTGTATGCCAGGATTGCATGAGTTTACATATGTGAAGGACTTAGATCAATTCATGGCACATAATAAGAACCTCACAAACGTTAGCAATTTTTTGTTCGTTTGTTTGTTTTGAGACAGGGTCTCTCTCTGCCACCCAGGCTGCAGTGCAGTGGCACAATCACAGCTCACTGCAACCTCTACTTCCCAGGCTCAAGCGATTCTCCAGCCTCAGCTTCCAGTGTAGCCGGGACTACAGGCGCAATCCACCAATGCCGGCTAATTTTTGTATTTTTTTTAGCAGAGACGGGGTTTCGCCACGTTGGCCAGGCTGGTCTCGTACTCCTGGTCTTAAGTGATCCGCCCGCCTCGACCTTCCGAAGTGCTGGAATTACAGGCATGAGCCACCACGCCCTGCCAAGTGTTGGCAGTTATTAAACTGTATAGATCTGTTCCTTAAATATTTTGACTATTCCATGAGAAAGGTTTGTCCAGCATCCTGATTTCTATCTAGAAAACAAAAACAAGACTAAAGGGTTCTGTAATTTAACATCTTGGTCAGATGGTGTGAAGAAATTAAATTTTCTTACTCCCATAGTCGAGATGTAGTGTACCTCTTACCTTTTAAGTCTCGTTTCAGTGAAGTTGAATGCATATTCTAGCAACTACTAAAACAATACCAATGAACATTTTTAATTGATCGCATCAGTTTCAAACTATCAGCATCAAACACCTCTAATAAATCATTCAGAAACCTATTGTGCAGAGTAAAAGAAAACTAACCAGGCCAGTCGCGGTGGCTCATGCCTGTAATCCCAGCACTTTGGGAGGCCGAGGCGGGCGGATCAAGAGATCAGGAGATCGAGACCATCCTGGCTAACACGGTGAAACCCCGTCTCTACTAAAAAAAAAAAAATGCAAACTATTAGGCAGGGGTGGCGGCGGGCACCTGTAGTCCCAGCTACTCGGGAGGCTGAGGCAGGAGAATAGCGTGAACCCGGGAGGCGGAGGTTGCAGTGAGCCGAGATCGCGCCACTGCACTCCAGCCTGGGCGACAAAGCAAGACTCCGTCTCTAAATAAATAAATAAATAAATAAATAAATCCTTAACCAACTACTTGGTATTACTACTTAGAGGAAATTTGGTTGCAGACATTAATCACATTGTTCCGGCACCAGTTGGTTTTTTATTTCATTAGCATTCTTTAGGGTATCAGCCCGTAATACGCCTAAGAATTCTTTATCCTACATATTTGATGTATAGTCTTAAAAAATAAGAGCATTATAAATCTCTCTTAGAATCTAAGAGTCAGGAAAGCTAGATACCAATTCTTACTCTGACTACAATTTGTTATGTAATCCTGAGGATTATTCCACTCTCTACTGTGCCTTAGTTTTTTCTATGAATATGGGTTTCTGAATTAAAACATTGTAAATGATAGTACTTTGTTAAGTTACCATTATTACCACCTGTTTCTAGACCATCTGTTAAAGGACAAGCTGTGGATATTCTTGTAACGGATAAAGTAATTCTGGCAGACTGTCTTCAGCTAGTCTCAAAACATAGTTTAACTTCCATTAATATCTTTTCCCTGGGTCTTCAAGGGAAATTCCACTGGACTGCTGTAACATAGGCCCTAGTGTGTTTCTGTGCTTCGGCACCATCCTGAGCATCTCAGGCATTCCTTTTTTCGTCCTTATGTCTATGTCTTACCCAAAGCTAAATCTTCAGCTGTATAATTTCAAATGTAAGTTCCACAAGAGCAAGGATTTTGGTCTATTTTGTTCTTCACTATTATCCTCAGCATCTAGAATAGTGCTTACTATTCTCTAGCTGGCAGTCAATGTTTGTTCAATGAACTTGAACATCCTGCTGGCTCTTGATCTTTTCCTCATACTTAATTCCTTTCTGAAGTCTCCATTTCTGTCATTTAGTAGTGAGAAAAGAAAATTATTTTTATCTGAGGAATGTAGTTATTTTAAACTGTCAGGCCCAGAGGGACATTAAAAGGAGACAACAATCACATCCTACTTCTCCCTTGAGCTATGTATTCATCTCTTGAAACTACTTGCTTATGCCACAAGTAGCTATAAATTAACCTAATGTCCCATTGGACAGTATAACCCACATCCTATAGCTTAACAATGTAACCAATCACTAATAAATGTTATTTCCATAAACCAATAAGAATTTCTGTTCACAACGTGGTATCAGCCCACTCCTTGTTCCCTTTTTTGCCTTTAAAGATTCATTTGTGGGCCAGGCGCAGTGGCTCACGCCTGTAATCCCAGCACTTTGGGAGGCCGAGGCAGGCGGATCACGAGGTCAGGAGTTCAAGACCAGCCTGACCAACGTGGCAAAACCCTGTCTCTACTAAAAATACAAAAATTAGCCGGGCATGGTGGCACGCACCTGTAATCCCAGCTACTCAGGAGTCTGAGGCAGGAGAATTTCTTGAACCTGGGGGCGGAGGTGGCAGTGAGCCGGGATGGTGCCATTGACTCCAGCCTGGGCAACAGAGCGAGACTCTGTCACAAAATAAATAAATAAGTAAATAAAAAAGATTCACTTGTGATGGCTGCTAATCAGTGTGTATATTCAAGGCAACTTGAATCTATGCTCCTAGGTTGCAATCTTCAAGCTTGTCCCAAATTAACTCTACTTATATTAATTTTGCTTCAGCTTCTTCCTTTTAGGTCAACAGAGTAGCACTATTTTTCTAAGTCCCACAGGCTTGATCTTTTAATTTTATTAATTTTGTTTTTACTCTTCAAAGTCGATCACTCTTGAAATTTCTCAATAGTAGACCCTTAAGATACATCAGGTGTTAAGTTCAACGCCTTCAAAAATAATCCCCCAAAATACACTGTAGAGAATATAATTTCCCCAGTAACGTGCATGTGTCACAGTGTGAATATAAAAGCAAAGTCATACGTGTGTACAGGGCAGTCACTTACTGCCATATATCAGTCTCAAATAGTATAATTCAAATCCCAGCCCTACTAAAATTATAAATGACTATGTCTTGAGTCTTTGGGGGTATAAATTAATAATTGAAACCACCTATAATAATTCTGTAATTCCAAGAGCAGAAATAAATGGAGAATACTCAAATGAGTACAAGCAAAGGATATTTATTCAAAGCTTGCTGTAGCAAAGCTGTCAGCCACCATCACTTGTGTTTTTCAGAGATTGGAAGGCAGGCAGGAGAGTGTGAAAGCTTTATAATGTGAAAAAAGGAAAGACTTCAGGTATGCCCTGATTTGATGTTGTTGGCTAGAGGCAGGTTAAGTGGAAGCACGGCATCCTATGTGGTCAGTTGGGGATACATATTTGGCTTTCTCTGGTTGGTCCTAGGTTGGAAACAGGACAAAAACTAAGGAAACTGGCAGTTGATCAAGTCCTGGGATGATTAACGCAGAAATAGCTGTTGTCTTTCTGGACTAGTTCCTGGAGAGGTTGTAGGTCAGAGTTCTATTTTTATATATGCTCTGGTCATTGTCCATTTCTATATACAGTCTGTCACAAGAGTACTCTATATCATCTTATTTTCTGCAGTACCTACCAGAATGCTGGGCACATGATCAGCTTGACAAATGTTTGTTGATTTGATTTCCTTCTAAGATGTAGTTAAATGGATTGAGGTCAACAATTTTTAAAAATTATTGTATATAAAAGACTTATTTTGAATTTGAACCTTACTACTTTTTTTTTTTTGAGGCGGGATCTCATTCTGTCACCCAGATTGGAGTGCAGTGGCTCGATCTCGACTAACTGCAACCTCCGCCTCCCAGGATCAAATGATTCTCCTGCCTCAGCCTCACAAGTAGCTGGGATTACAGGCATGCACCACTATCATCCAGCTAACTTTTGTATTTTTAGTAGAGACAGGGTTTCACCATGTTGGCCAGGCTGGTCTCGAACTCCTGACCTCAAATGATCTGCCCACCTCTGCCTTTCAAAGTGCTGGGATTACAGGAATGAGCCATCGCTCCTGGCCACCTTACTACATTTTATGGAGTAAATCATGCTGTAGTGAACGTCATAAACTTGGGAGGTTCTGAGATATCTAAAGTATTAAGGGTTATTGCATGCAATCAAGTCATAAGTTTCAAGGGGTTTACTGGCAAGTTGGAGGAGTAATATATTCACAGAGATTTGAATAAAAGTTCCCAACATCCATAGAATAAGCATCCCTAGGCAGTGTTTGCTTGAAGATGGCTGCTAATCAGTGTGTATATGCAAGGCAACTTGAATCTATGCTCTTCGGTTGCAATCTTCAAGCTTGACCCAAATTAACTCTACTTACATTAATTTTGCCTCAGCCAACTCTGTACCCCACTTATTGTCATGCCCATGAGGGGACGGACCAGAATCCTGGAGTGACCTATTCAGGTAGATACTGATAGAGATGACTTTTAAAAAGTGGTGAAATCTGAGCTTGATTTCAGTGATGGGTAGGATTTTAATAAGGGGGAAAAGGAATTTTTTCCAAGTGAGTTAAACTGTGGTGACCAAGACAAAAAAGGTATGTTCATAGGCAAGTGTAAAACTGGTTTGGCATATATATAGAGAATCAGTGGGAAATAAGACAGGTCAGGTGAGTTCTGGGGAGACTGAAGCGTGCTTTGGAAACTAGGCAAGAGAGTTTTTAATTTGTATGTGATGAAAACCTAAGGGCATTTAAGTAAGGGAGAAAAGCTTTCAGTAGATTGGAAAATATTGGCTGGGCACGGTGGCTCATGCCTGTAATCCCAGCACTTTGGGAGGCCAAGGCAGGAGGATCACCTGAGGTCGGCAGTTGGAGACCAGCCTGACCAACATGGAGAAACCCCGTCTCTACTAAAAATACAAAATTAGCCTGGCGTGGTGGTCCATGCCTGTAATCCCAGCTACTCAGGAAGCTGAGGCAGGAGAGTAGCTTGAACCCGAGAGGCAGAGATTGCCGTGAGCCGAGACTGTGCCATTGCACTCCAGCCTGGGCAACAAGAGCGAAACTCCATATCAAAAAAAAAAAAAGTATTGAATGTCCACTTGATATCTACCAGTGTGGTGGTATTGTGGAAGTACTACAAAAGACATGGGGTCTGCCCTTAGGGAAATCATGTTATAGACAAAACTGATTATCAAATTGGGCAGGTATTTGCTAAGTTAGCAGACACCGAAACTAAATGCGTTTCTCTAGTATCCTCCGTCAAATTAATATATTTTGGGGTAAAATACTTTGAGTTCTCTCAAGGCCCACTATCTGCCATGTGATGCCATTCTCGATTCAGGCTGAAATTTGGTGTCTTATTGCTACAAAAACTGTGTTTCATCAGTTTTAAGATCTCTATTTTAATGTTAATGCTGGTCAGCTGTGCCTGAATTCCAAAGGGAGGAGGGTATAATGAATCATGTCTGACCCTCACTTCCCATCATGGCCTGAAATAGTTTTTCTGGTTAACTTTGGAATGTCCTTGGCCGAGAGGAGGGGTTGATTCAGTTGATCAGGAAATTTTATTTTTGGCTTACATCTCTTGGTACTCTGTACCATGCTGCAAACCAAATCAATGATGATTTTGAAAATGATCTCACTTGGGTATCACTTCCTATTGTATCTTATTGTTGAAGGCATAATTGGTAGGGAATTGGATAAGAAAGCAAAAAGCCCATCTGATTGGCTCCTGAGCAATTTAAAATGGCACTGTCTATGCCCAACCTGTGCCTTCAAGCAGCTGACCAAGCCCCCTGCCAGCTGAGTGGTCCATGCCAGCCGACTAGGGCATGGTAATGAGGAGCTCGTTGACAGCCACACCCACTTCCCAATGTGGTCTTGACCTCAGCTTCTAACTTGTTCCCTCATCTGCCATCTTTGGTGGATTAGTTCATTTTCACATTGCAATAAAGAACTACCTGAGACCGGGTAACTTATAAGGAGAAGAGGTTTAAGTGACTCAGTTTCACAGGCTGTACAGGTAACATGGCTGGGGAGGCCTCAGAAAACTTTCAATCTTGGTGGAAGCTGAAGGGGAAGCAGCCACGTCTTATATGGCTGGAGTAGGAGGGAGAGAGCAATGGAGGAGTTGCTACCCACTTTTAAACAACCAGAGGCCAGGCGTGGTGGCTCACACCTGTAATCCCAGCATTTTCGGAGGCCAAGGCAAGTGGATCACTTGAGCTCAGGAGTTTGATAACAGCCTGGGCAACATTGCAAAACCCTGTCTCTACAAAAAACACAAAAATTACCCAAGGCATGGTAGCACATGCCTGTAGTCCCAATGTATTAGTCTGTTTTCATCCTGTTGATAAAGACATACCTGAGACTGAGAAGAAAAAGAGATTTAATTGGACTTACAGTTCCACATGGCTGGGAAGACCTCAGACTCATGGCAGGAGGCGAAAGGTGCCTCCTGCCTGGTAGCAGCAAGAGAAAATGAGAAGGATGCAAAAGTGAAATTCCCTGATAAAACCATCAGATCCTGTGAGATTTATTCACTACCATGAGAACAGTATGGGGGAACCACTCCCATGATTCAAATTATCTCCTACCAGGTGCCCCCCACAACATGTGGGAATTATGGGAATAAAATTCAAGATGAGATTTGGGTGGGGACACAGAGCCAAACCATATCACCCAGCTACTTGGGAGGCTGAGATGACAGAATTGCTTAAGCCTGGAAGGCAGAGGTTGCAGTGAGCTCAGATCATGCCACTGCACTCCAGCCTGGGTGACAGAGCCAGACCCTGTCTCAAAAATAAATAAATAAGTAAATAATATAAACAACAGATCTCATGAGAACTCACTTGCTATCACAAGATTAGCAAGGGGGAAGTCTTCCCCCCAACCCCCCATGATCCAATCACCTCCCACCCAGCCTCTCCTCCAACACTGGGGATTATAATTCCACCTGAGATTTGGGCAGGGACACAAATCCAGACCATATCATTCACTCCTGGCCCCTCCCAAATCTCATGTCCTTCTCACATAACAAAATACAATCATCCCTTCTCAACAGTTCCCCAAGTCTTAACTCATTTCAGCATTAATTCAAAAGTCCACAGTCCAAAATCTTATCTGAGAAAAGGCAAGTCCCTTCTGCCTATGAACCTATAAAATAAAAAACAAGTTAATTACTTCCAAGATATAATGAGGGTACAGGCAATGACTAAATAAACTCATTGCAACAGGGAAAAATCAGCTAAAATAAAGGGGCTATAGGCCCTATGCAAGTCTGAAAGCCAGCAGGTGTCCTTAAATATTAAAGCTCCAAAATAATCTCCTTTGAATTCATGTCTCACATCGAGGCCACACTGATGCAAGGGGTGGGTTCCCAAGGCCTTAGGCATCTCTGACCCTGTGGCTCTCCAGGGTACAGCACTCTCGGCTGCCTTCATGGGCTAGCATTGAGTGCCTGCAGCTTTTCCAGGTGCATGGTGCAAGCTGTAGATGGATTCATTCTGGGTTCTGGAGGATGGCTCCACTTGGACTCTGTGTGAGGACTCCAAGCCCACATTTCCCCTCTGCACTGCCATAGTAGAGGTTCTCCATGAGGGCTCTGCCCCCACAGCAGACTTCTGCCTGAACACCCAGGCATTTCCATGCATCCTCCGAAATCTAGGCAGAGGCTCCCAAGCCTCAACTCTTGCCCTCTGTGCACCTGCAGGCTTAACACTATATGGAAGCCACCAAGGCTTGCGACTTGCACCTTCTGGAGCAGTGGCCTGAGATGTATCTGGGGCCCTTTTAGCCATGGCTGAAACCAGAGTGACTGGGATGCAGGGAGCAGTGTCCTGAGGTTGCTCAGGGAAGTAGGGCCCTGGACCCAGACTGTAAAACCATTTTTCCCTCCTAGGCCTACAGGCCTGTAATGAGAGAGGCTGCCATGAAGGTCTCTGAAATGCCTTCAAGGCATTTTCCCCATTGTCTTGGCTATTAACATTAGGCTCCTCTTTACTTATGCAAATTTCTGCAACCAGCTTGAATTCCTCCCCAGAAAATTGTTTTTTCTTTTATACCACATGGCTGGGCTGCGAATTTCCATACTTTTACACTCTGCTTCCCTTTTATCTCATTCCAGATCATTGCTTTCCTCATGAATATAAGCATAGGCTGTGAGAGGCAGCCATGCTATGTGTTGAACATTTTGCTGCTTAGAAATTTCCTCAGCCAGTTACCCTAAATTATCACTCTCAAGTTCAAAGTTTCACAGATCTCTAGGGCAGGGGCACAATGCTTCCAACCTCTTTGCTAGTGCATAACAAAAGTGATCTTTGCTCCAGTTCCCAGTAAGTTCCTCCTCTCCATCCGAGACCACCTCAGCCTGGACTTCATCATCCATATCACGCTCAGCATTTTGGTCACAAGAATTAACAAGTTTTTAGGAAGCTCCAAACTTTTTCTCATCTTCCTGTCTTCCTCTGTGCCCTCCAAACTGTTTCAACCTCTGTCCATTACCCAGTTCCAAACTCTGCCCATTACCCAGTTCAAAAGTCACTTCCACATTTTTAGGTATCTTTATAGCAATGCCTCACTCCTCAGTACCAATTTTCTGTATTAGTCCATTCTCGCATTGCTGTAAAGAACGACCTGAGACTGGGTAATTTATAAAGAAAAAAAATGTTACGTTGACTCACAGTTCCACAGGCTGTACAGATAACATGGCTGGGGAGGCTTCAGGAAACTTTCAATCATGGTGGAAGGCAAAGGAAAAGCAGGCATGTCTTGCATTGCTGGAGTAGGAGGGAGAACTTCTAGAAGGTACTACACACTTTTAAACAACCAGATCTTGTAACAACTCACTCACTATTGTGAGAAGACCAAGGCGGAAATTGCCCCTGTGATCCAGTCACCTGCCGCCACGCCCCTGTCCAACTGAAGATCACAATTTGACAAGAGATTTGGGTGCAGACACAAATCTGAACAATATCTTTTGGCTTGTACTCTGCTCCTGATATCGGATACCACTCACCCAGGACAACATTGGCTCTTTCTTGTAATTTGCATTGAGGGAAATAAAAATATTTCACCCCAAAACAGAATTCTTTAACATATTTCAAGATGGCTATTCAGAAGGGCTGGAAATACGAGAACAGCTGAAAAGCTGTCTTTTTGTTGGGGAGAGTTGCATCTGTAGAGAAAATCTGCATTGATATAGCCAGGCTTTCTCAGAGGCTCTCTCTTATTCAAATCTAAGGAAGATTAACTGAGAATCTGATACCTCTAAAGATCTGCAAGAAATATTTACCATCTATTCTCTCTGAGGGCTGCTATCTGTGAGATTTCCTCTACATAACAAGACCATCTTTTCTAGCCAGTCCTCTTCTTCCCCAACTATAACCTATTTTGCCACCATCAAACCCTCCATTCTTTCTGTAACCTTAAGAGGTTCTATAAGCTTTTGTGCCTCATTTTCTGCATGGAGTAATCACTGTGTGACTCTTTACATTACCATGCTGTAGTCTGCTGGCGTGGGCCACTCAAATGGCAGGCAGCTTGGTACATGTTAATACATTTGTATGCCATTTCACCTATTAACCTGTCTTTCGTGAGCTGGTTTTTCAGTGAACCTTCAGAGGATAAGTTTTGCACCAGCCCTTAAATGCCTATCTGCTTCTTGTCACTAAGTGAACAACTCAGCCTGAGCCTCATACTCCCTGGGACCCTTCCCCAACCCCTATGACCAGTGAACATCCCAGATTGCCTTAAGCCCCAAGGAAAAAGATTTGGAAAAAAAAAGACTGAGGCCGTGATATGTGTAACACATTATTAGGTATGACTTTTCTTTTCTTCTGCTTTGAACAGAGTCCCTCAAAGTATAGTGGCAGGACCAGCCCAAACTAGGTCTACTCTGTTGATAATAAAATGTTGAGTTACCTTATAGGTATAACAGAGCCAAAAACTGAAGGTCATGTTGCCTGGGCATGTGCAGTAGAAAAAGCTTTGACCTTAACAATACCTGGAACCAACAATTTCTCTCCTCAGACCCATCAAGACTGGGACATGACCTGAACCTGAATGCCATAATTTGGTAAATGGTCAAATTTGAAGCCTTCCAATCAGACCATGCCAAGCCAACATTTCTAAATCCCTTTGCCTTGCTCTCTGAACCCATAAACTTGCCCCAAACTCCAAATCAGGGAGATGGATTTGAACTTGACTCTTATCTCCTCACTGGCCAGTTTGCAATAAAGCCTTTCTTTTCTCAAAAGCCAGTGCTATGGTTATTGGCTTCCGTGTGCATCAGGCACCAAGCCTGTTTGCTTAATAATGAAAGCACAGAACAAAAAATAGTTAGCAAAGATAGTCATAGTGTAACGTGAGGTATTAGACTATCTATGTGGGACTTATAAAAAGTGTGTCTTAGCCAGCTTTACCATCAGCACACCATGCATATCCAGCCTGTATATGTAGACTAAGAACCCATAGAGGAGTTGAAGAGATGGGTAAGTATGAATTTATTTGAAGAGTTATCACATGATCTGAATATCACTATCAGCATCCCCACAGGGATTTGGGTGGTATGCTTCTTCCCTTCCCAAGCCGAGCAAAGTGGGAGGTGGGCACTTAGAGAGAGCATACAGAGATCTTGGCATATATTCTCTCAGGTTTAAGGGACACTGGTGCCCCAGTCTTGGGGTGAGGCTACAGCTAGAGGCTACAGGAGGCTTGCTACTCTGACAGCAAGATAAGAAGATGGAACTTGGATGGGAATGGCCTGTACTTCCAGGCGGGGCAATGAAGATGAATTTCTCATGGGCCAGAAGTGGATCTTAGAGGAAAGAGCCATAATGGGTTTCTTATGACATGAGGGATTCTGTCCACTAGGGCTGCCTAGAGGGATGCAGTACCCCTAACAGACAATGACTCAATGGCCAGGTAAACCAGACAGGACCCATGTCCAGTGAACTCCAGGAAACATATTTCTCAGCAGAAACATCCTGTGAAAACAGAGATCTGTATTTGGAATATACCATATTTCCCAGCAGAAGCATTCCATGAGAACATAAATTTGCATTTGGTATTCCAGTAAAGATTTCACAACCAGATCTCTAGGAAAACAGCCCATATATGAAGTGTTTCTGATGCCTGCGTTATAATTTCGTGGTTCTTGACTCCTACCAAGGCCAACTTCAAGTTACTAATGTGATGTCACTGAACATGGAGTTGAGAAAAGATGCACAACAGAACATCATTATATAGAGTATTTCCACTCTGCATTTACAATTAGGTATAAGTAAACTCAAGATAAGAGCATAAGTAATCGTAAATGTAGTTAAATAATTGGAGGTAATGAGTATGTTTTTTATTTTTGGTTTCTTTTTTTTTTTTTTTTTTTGAGACAGGATCTCACTCTGTCACCCAGGCTGGAGTGCACAATCTCAACTCACTGCAACCTCTGTCCCCTGAGCTCAAGCAGTCCTCCCACCTTAGCCTCCCAAGTAGCTGGGACTACAGGCATGTGCCACCACACCTGGCTAATTTTTGTATTAATATTTTTTGTAGAGACAGGGTTTGGCCATATTGCCCATGCTGGTCTCAAACTCCTGGGCACAAGTGATCCACCCGCCTCACAAAGTGCTGGGATTAAAGGAGTGAGCCACCATGCCTGTCCTTGTCATTTAATTATAATGATGGCTGGATTTAACAACCTCCTTGCAAAAATCCCTGATTTAACTAATTTAACTGTCAGCTCTTTTGAGTCAGTGCAGGCCAGTTCCCACATACCACTGTACCGTTTCCAGAAGGCACAAAAGCCAGATTACAGCCAAAGCAGTCAATCAAGGCCTTTCCTGATTCTTACCTGGCCTCATTTCTCTACTCTGACTCCTACCCATGGAGGCATCAGAGATAGCCTTGTGAGTGGGGGAAAAGTAATAGAGCACGATGTGAAATAAAGAGGTGAGCCAAGTTTTCTTCCCAACTGCAGGCTTTTAAGCCTGAAATAGGCCTTGGCTGGCAGAGGAGTGTAGTTTAATTGAATAAGAGTTAGAAGTTATAACTTTTAGACTAAAATGGACATTCTAATATCTAAGCATATTCAGAAAAGTTAAGCAAATTCCTACTGTTTCATCCTGGGACAGCAAAGAACAAATAGAGCAAACAAGTTTGTAGGAGAAAAGGTAATAAAGAATAACATTATTCTCTGTTTGTGCCCTACAAAGTCCAGCTCATTCAAGAAACAAATATACTAATTATATATTTCTGTGTAACAAATCACTCTGAAAGTTAACAGCTTAAAAAATTATTTTAAAATGTATGTGGGCCAGGAATTCAGGGTGTAGCTCAGTGGTTCTGGCCCAGTCTCTTTATGAGGTTTCAGTCAAGATGTTGCCTGGGCTGCTATCATCTGAAGGCTTGGCTGAGGCTAGAGGATCTGATTCTAAGATGCCTTACTTACATGGCTGTCAGCAGAAGGCCTCAGTTCCTTTTTTTTTTTTTTTTTTTTTTGAGACAAGGTCTCACCAGTTGCCAAGTTGGAATGCAGTGGTGCAATCATAGCTCACTGCAGCCTTGAGCTCCTGAATTAAAGTGAATTAAAGTGATCCTCCCACCTCAGCCTTCCAAGTAGTTGGGACTACAGGCACACACTGCCATGCCTGGCTAAGTTGGTTTTGTTTGTGGGGGTGTGTGTGTGTATGTTTGTGTTAGAGATGGGAGTCTCGCTATGTTGCCCAGGCTGGTTTTAAACTCCTGGCCTCAAGCGATCCTCCCAACTCACCCCTCCAAAGCACTGGGATTACAGGCATGAAGAACTGTGCCTAGCCCTTACACAGGCTTTTTGAGTAGCTCCATCACTTGGTGGTTTGCTGGCTTTCCCCAGAGCAATAAGTATCAGAAGGAGAGCAAGAAAGAAGCCTCAAAAGTCACACCATCATATTCTATTAATTAGAAGAAAGTCACTCAGAATGGCGCATATACAACAGGAGAAAAATGAGGCTCCACTTTTTGTAGCAAACAGCGTCAAGTTTCTGGACTTTTTTTTTTTGAGACCGAGTCTCGCTCTGTTGCCCAGGCTGGAGTGCAGTGGCACGATCTTGGCTCACTGCAACCTCCACCTCCCGGGTTCAAGCAATTCTCCTTCCTCAGCCTCCTTGGTGGCTGGGATTACATGTGCATGCCACCATGCCCGGCTACTTTTTGTATTTTTTTAGTAGAGATAGAGTTTCACAATGTTGGTCAGGCTGGTCTTGAACTCCTGACCTCGTGATCCACCCACCTGAGCCTCCCAAAGTGCTGGAATTACAGGCGTGAGTTTCTGGACATTTTAAAACAATCTTCCTTAGTCTGTTTGCATTGCTATAAAGAAATACCTGAGGCTGGGTAATTTATAAAGAAAACAGGTGGGCCAGGCATGGTGGCTCACGCCTGTAATTCCAACATTTTGGGAGGCCAAGGTGGGCAGATCACTTGAGCTCAGAAGTTCAAGACCAGCCTGGGCAACATGGTGAAACCCTGTCTCTACAAAAAATACAAAATTAGCAAAGCATGGTGGCACATATCTGTAGTCCCAGCTGCTTAGGAGGCTGAGGTAGGAGGATCACCTGAAGCCCAGGGGCACAGATTGCAGTGAGCCAAGATCGCGCCACTGCCCTCCAGCCTGGATGAAAGAGTGAGACTCTGTCTCAAAGAAAAAAAAAAAGGTTTATTTGGATCACAGTTCTACAGGCTGTACAAGAAGCATGGCATGGTACCAGCATCTGCAACTGGTGAGGGCTTCAGGGAGCTTCTACTCATGGCAGAAGGCAAAGGGGAGCCAGTATATTACAAGGAGAGAGAGGATGAGAGAGAGAGGAGGCAAACCTCTTTTTAACAAGCAGTTCTTATGGCACCAAGCAGGTCACAGGGATCTGCTCCCGTGATCCGGTCACCTCCCACCAGGCCCCACCTCCCACAGTGGAGATCAAATTTCAACATGAGATCTGAAGCAGAAAATATCCAAACTGTATCACCACCACAAGCGAAAAACTTGCCCGAATAAATAAATAAACATTTATTAGTTATAGTCAAATTATCTCAAGTCAAGATGTACCCATTTATGAATTTACTGAAGACTTAATTGTGAACCTTTATATCTCTATGTAGCTGGAGCTCTAGCTTGAGTCTAATAATTCAATGGTATTGGCTGGTAAACTGACACCTGTGGCAAAGGAAGACTGAGATTTTGCTGGAAAACGACTCATCCTAAGAAAGAACTAGGAAGCAATAGTGACCTATAAGAAAGCCTTGGTCCTTAGAAAAGAGGAGAAATTCTGTGTAAAACATTGCATTGGTCTCATTCCTTTCCTCTCAGGCTTACTGAAGACCAGTGGAGAGAGGAAAGTAAGAAAGAAAGAGCTGCTTCCTTTGAAAATTTCTTACAGAATTTTCGTTCTTACTTTCCTCTCTCCACTGGTCTTCTGTGAGCCTGAGACGAAAGGAATGAGACCAATACAATGTTTTACATAGAATTTCTCCTCTTTTCTAAGGACCAAGGCTTTAAGAATACAACCCAAATCACAAAATAAGAACCACACAACCTGGAAACACAAGGTACCATCGAGGTCACTGGTGGGAGTGCCCAGGTGGGCAATAACAATGCCAAGAGGTAGACTCTGTGGTCCCCCATAACACAGTGGCTTCATCCAGGAAGAGAAGGCCTTGGTACATGTACAAACTGTTCATAGCAGCATTATGCAAAATAGCCAAAAGGTGGAAACAGCCCAAGTGTACATCAGTGGATGAAAGGTTAAACAAATTGTGGTACATAAATACAATGGAGCATCATTCAGCCATACAAAGGAATGAAGTACATCTGTGTGCTACCACATGAATGTACCTCGAAAACATTATGCTAAGTTAAAGAAGTTAGACATAAAAGGTCACATTCTGTATGATCTATTTACATGAAACATCCCCAATAGGTAGCATAACTTGGTGATTTCCAGGGAATATGGGGAGGGAATTGAAAGAGGACAACTGCTTAATGGGTATGGGATTTCCTTTTAAAGTGATGAAATCTTTTGGAACTAGATAGAGGTATTGGTTGCACAATATTATCAATGTACTAAATGCCACTGAAGTGTTCACTTTCTTTTTTTTTTTTTTTTTTTTGAGACGGAGTCTTGCTCGTCGCCCAGGCTGGAGTGCAGTGGCACGGTCTCGGCTCACTGCAAGCTCCACCTCCTGGGTTCACGCCATTCTCCTGCCTCAGCCTCCTGAGCAGCTGCGACTACAGGTGCCTGCCACCACGCCTGGCTGATTTTTTTTTTTTTTTGTATTTTTAGTAGAGACAGGGTTTCACCATGTTGGCCAGGATGGTCTCCATCTCCTGACCTCGTGATCCGCCTGCCTCAGCCTCCCAAAGTGCTGGGATTACAGGCGTGAGCCACCGCGCCTGGCTGGTTGATATGTTATGCTAATTTAACCTCATAAAAATTTTAATAAAAATAAATTACTTTTTAAAAGAAGGCTTATATGCGAGAACATGTGAAGAGCATCTAGGGAATCCAGAAATAGTTGGAGGGAAAATAGGAGATCTTTGGAAGTCAGGCATTATGTGTGTGTGCAGGTGGGAGCGCAAACAGTGAAGCTAGAGCTACAGCCACTACTATGAACTTGTACACATTTGAAAGCCTGAGCAAATTCAGATTATAAGCAGAGGGCCCCTGAATAGTGCCTTTCCTATGAGCTGGAGTTCAAGACCAGCCTGGCCAACATGGTGAAACCCCATCTCTACCAAAAATACACAAATTAGCCAGGCATGGTGGCATGCACCTGTAATCCCAGCTACTCAGGAAGCTGAGGTGAGAGAATTGCTTGAACCCGGGAGGTGGAGGTTGCAGTGAGCCAAGATTGCACAACTGCACTCCAGCCTGGGTGACAGAGTGAGACTCCATCTCAAAAACAAAACAAAACAAATAAGACTCTGACTTTGTAGAGCTTATATTCTAGAGGGAGGAAGTAGACAATAAATAAACAAACATGGCCAAGTGCGGTGGCTCATGCTTGTAATCCCAGCCTGGGCTACAGAGCGAGACTCCGTCTCAAAAACAAACAAACAAACAAACAAAAATACTATCTTGATCTGGTGCAGGACGTTGGTAGTGAGGAAAGTTGGGCATGTGTGGGGGCAGGAAGTATATGGGAGCTCTGTATTTTCTGTTCAATTTTCTGTAAACCTAAAATTGCTTTTAAAAATAAGATCTATTGAAAAAAATATTATCTAACATTTGCTAAGATGTTAATGCTAGGTTTCGTGGACTCTATATTTTTCAAATTTTTCTATTTTGTATTTAACATCCTTCTCTTATACTTAATGACCTCAAAAGTCATACTGTCTCAGTGATAAAAGCTGCTCCAAGGAGACATTAATGAGGCAAACTCCTGCAGGGGAGACCTAAAGTTAAGGTCATTCCAAGATGAGTATTTTCTGAGAGATTTGGCTGCCTGGTCTTCTTACCATCTATATATTCATGATTTTGAAAGTACCTGTTTTATGTTATAATTGAACTGCAGTTCAAATCCCTTGAAAGCACAATAAAGGAGACTTTGCAAGGTAAAGCAGCACTCTAGGTATTTTAGATTTTGCAAGATTTACCTTTTAAAATGTAGCCTAATAGGCAGGGCGCGGTGCCTCACACCTGTAATCCCAGCGCTTTGGGAGGCCAAGGCAGGCAGATCACGAGGTCAGGAGATCGAGACCATCCTAGCTAACATGGTGAAACCCCATCTCTACTAAAAATACAAAAAATTAGCTGGGTGTCGTTGCAGGCGCCTGTAGTCCCAGCTACTCGGGAGGCTGAGGCAGAAGAATGGTGTGCACCCGGGAGGCGGAGCTTGCAGAGATCGCACCACTGCACTCCAGCCTGGGCGACAGAGTGAGACTCTGTCTCAAAAAAAAAAAGAAAGTAGACTAATAACAACTGCATATGCAGTAGCTTGCTGCTTAAACAAATGAGACCTAGAGATATAAATGTACCTTTTAGGGGGCAAATTAAGGACATTTTCTACAGGATTTATACTCCCCTGTCTCCTGCAAGGCAGTTTTGTTGGTGGGTACAACCTATCATTTGTTGGTTCTTGACACATCCTGTTTCCAGCTTGCAGCAGCACTGTGTTCTGCTTTGTCACCTGTTACTCTTACCCTATGTCTCACCTGCCCCTAATCTGGAACCACTAGTTTTATCTCTGATATTCTCTAGTGGCTATCATAGATAACACACAGAATAGAATTTGATAACACTATTCAGCATTTATTGTTCAGTTCCTGCATTTCTACATCCTCAACCAGTTATGTTTTTTTTTTTTTTTTGGAGATGGAGTTTTGCTCTGTCGCCAGGCTGAAGTGCAGTGGCACGATCTCAGCTCACTGCAACCTCTGCCTCCCGGGTTCAAGCGATTCTCCTGCCTCAGTCTCCCGAGTAGCATGTGTGCCACCATGCCCAGCTAATTTTTGTATTTTTAGTAGAGACGGGATTTCACCATATTGGTCAGGCTGGTCTCAAACTCTTGACCTCATGATCCACCTGCCTCGGCCTCCCAAAGTGCTAGGATTACAGGCGTGAGCCACTGCACCCGGTTTCAAGATAGTATTTTTAATGTAATGATTTTACACACAATTTTTCCATGCCTCTCTTGTCTGACAAATATAAGTTAAATGATTGCTTTGGCTGGGTGCAGTGGCTCACGCCTGTAATCCTAGCACTTTGGGAAGCTGAGGCAGGCGGATCACTTGAGGTCGGGAGTTTGAGACCAGCCTGGCTAACATGGTGAAATCCTGTCTCTACTAAAAATACAAAAATCAGTCGGGAGTGGTGGCACACACCTGTAATCCCAGCTACTTGGGAGGCTGAGGCACGAGAATCGCTTGAACCCAGGAGGCAGAGGGTGCAGTGAGTTGAGATCGTGCCATTGCACTCCAGCCTGGGCGATAGAGTGAGACTCTGTCTCAAAAAAAAAAAAAAAAAGATTGCTTTTCACATTGTGCATTTGTTGCAGCTAAGATAAGAAAGGTCTCTGATAGTTCAGCATGAATGAGCCTTCAACCTTCCTCACAGACCAAGTGGATAACTTACCCAGAAGCATCAAAACCAGACCCCTGCATAATACACACAGGATTTCGCTGTGTGGTGAATCAATTGCCTCCATCCCATCAGCTTCCCTGCCAGACTTAAACTGTCAGTGATCGTTTTTCTTTTTTCTTTCTCTCTTTTTTTTTTTTTTTTTGAGATGCAATATTGCTCTGTTGCCCAGGCTGGAATGCAGTGGTGTGAACTCAGCTCACCACAACCTCTGCCTCCCGGGATCAAGCAATTCTCCTGCCTCAGCCGTGCAAGTAGCTGGGACTACGGGCACGTGTCACCACGCTTGGCTAATTTTTGTATTTTTAGTAGAGATGGGGTTTCGCTATGTTGGCCAGGCTGATCCCAAACTCCTGACCTCGTGATACATCTGCCTCAGCTTCCCAAAGTGCTGGGATTACAGGTGTGAGCCATTGCACCCGGCCTTTTTTCTTACATAAATGAAGAAACCTTCTAAAACTAACTGCATACTGTGCTGGATTTATGTATTTATGCTGTATAATTAGGGCTTTGAACTTTGACTGAAATGCAGTTTCATCACAAGATTCCATGAAGCTAACCCAACCCTTCCTTGTTCAATCCCTGGGAAAACTTGTGGTTGATACAATTCAATACAAACATAGTAAGGATACTGAACAAATTAGCAGAAATCTAGTGCTTTGGTTGATTAGCTCTTTATCAGGCACCAACTCTGTGCCTGATATGGTATTTACCATGCAATAGTAAGTAAATCAGAAATCCTCTTTGTTATTGAGCTCAGTCTCAATGTAGTGGCTCTTGATTGGTTGATTTTACCCCTCAAAAGACATCTAGCAGTTTCTGCAGAAAGTTTTTGATTGCCACAGTGGGGAAAATGCTACTGGCACCTAGTGGGTAGAGGCAAGGGATGCTGCCAAACCTCCTACAGTAATACACAGGACAGTCCCTATGACAAAGAATTATCTGGCTGAAAATGTCAATAGTGCCAATGCTGAGATACCTTGGCCAATGAATGTAAATACCTTATTCACAGAGGTACTACACAGTAAACTCAAGTTTCCCTGGATGGTTCTACCTGCCAGGAATCCTCACTTAAAAATGAAGTGCTTGAGGTCAATGTAAACATCTCAAAACTGAAACGGAAATATGTAAGCCAATATTAATGCATAAGGATGAGTACTGAAAATGATAAAACATAAATGAAAGTAACTGAAGAGGCTGGGCGCAGTGGCTCATGCCTGTAATCCCAGCACTTTGAGAGGCTGAGGCTGGAGGATTGCTTGTGCTTAGGAATTTGAGACCAGCCTGGGCAAGATGACAAAACCCCATCTCTACAAAAAATACAAAAATTAATTGGGCATGGTGGCATGTGCCTGTAGTCCCAGCTACTTGGGAGGCTGAGGTGGGAGGATGGCTTGTGCCTGGGAGGCAGAGGTTGCAGTGAGCTGAGATCATGCCACTGCATTCCAGCCTGGGTGACAAAGGGAGACCCTGTCTAAAAAAGAAAAATAAATAAATAACTGAAGAAGACACAAATAAATGGAAATACATCCTGTGTTCATGGATTAAGAGAATTAATATAGTTAAAATCTCCATGCTACTAAACATTATCTACATATTCAATGCAATTCCCATCAAAATTCCAATAACATTCTTCACAGAAATAGAAAAAAGTCCTAAAATTCATATGGAACCACAAAAAACCCCAAATAGCCAAAGCAATGTTGAACAAAAAGAACAAAGCTGGAGGCATCATACTATCTGGTTTCAAAATATACTACAAAGATACAGTAATGAAAATGGTGTGGTACTGGCAAAACAAACAAACAAAAAAACTGGATGCATAGACCAATGGAAGAGAATAGAGAGCCCAGAAATAAATCCACTTCATTTATAGTTAGTTGATTTTCAACAAAGGTGCCAGGAACACACAATGAGGAAAGGAGAATCTCTTCAGTAAATTATGTTAGGACACACAATATCCGCATACAGAATGAAATTAGACCCTTATCTCTCATGTCATATTAAAAAATTAACTCAAAATGGATTAAAGACTAAATGTAAGACCTGAAACTATAAAAGTATTAGAAAAAAATAGAGAGGAGGGGAACCAGGCATGGTAGCTTACATTTGTAATCCCAGCACTTTGGGAGGTGGAAGCAGCAGGATCGCTTGAGGCCAGGAGTTGGACCAAGACCAAGATGCCTCTACAAAAAATAAAGAAATGAGCTGGGTGTGGTGGCACATGTCTGTGGTCCTAGCTACTCAGGAGGCTGAGGTGAGAAAATCCCTTGAGCCCAGGAGTTCAAGGCTATAGTAAACTATAATGCACCACTGCATCCCAGCTTGGGTGACAGAGTGAGACCTTGCCTCAGAATAACAAAATAAACAAACAAAAAAGCCAGGGGGAGAGCTCCCTGTCAGTGGTCTCGGCAATGATTTTTGGATACAAACCCAAAAGCACAGACAACAAAAGCAAAAATAGACAAATAGGGTTATATCAAACTAAAAACTTCTGCACAGCCAAGGAAATGATGAACAGAGTGAAGAGACAACCTGTATAATGGGAGAAAATATTTGTAAACCATTTATTTATGAAGGGACTATATGCAAAATATATAAGGAATTCAAGCAACTCAGTAGTAAGAAAACTGGTAACCTAATTAAAAAATGGTCAGGCTAGGCGCAGGGGCTCACGCCTGTAATCCCAACACTTTGGGAGGCTGAGGCGGGCGGATCACCTGAGGTCAGGAGTTTGAGACCAGCCCGGCCAACATGGTGAAACCCCATCTCTACTAAAAATACAAAAAATAGCCAGGCATGGTTGCCGGCAACTATAATCCCAGCTACTCAGGAGGCTGAGGCAGGATAATCGCTTGAACCTGGGAGGCAGAGGTTGCAGTGAGCTGAGATTATGCCACTGCACTCCAGCCTGGGTAACAAAGCAAGATTCTGTCTCAAAATTAATAAATAAATAAATAAAAATAAAAATAAAATAAATAAATAAAAAATGGGCAAAACACCTGAATGGCATTTCTCAAAAGAAAACACACAAATGCTCAGCAGGTATATTTTTTAATGTTCAACATCATTAATCATTACAGAGATAGAAATTAAAACCACAATGAGATATTATCTCACACCTACTAGAATGGTTGTTACCAAAAAGACAAAAGTTAACAGTGGTAGAGAGGATGCAGAAAAAAAGGAAACCCTCACTCACTGTTGTGGGAAATGTAAATTAATACAGCCAATTATGGAAAATAGTATTGAGGTTTCTTAAAAAATCAAAAATAGAACTACCATATAATCTGACAATCTCACTACTGGATATATATCCAAAGGAAATTAAATCGGTAGAGTTGTCCCTTGGTGTCCTCGGGAGATTGGCTCCAGGAACCCCTGAGGATAACAAAATTAGCAGATGCTCAGTCTCTGATATAAAATGGAATAGTATTTGCATATACCTCTAAGTCACCTCTAGATCACTTCTAATACCTGTATAAATCTGTTCTCGCACTGCTATAAAGAACTTCCCTGAGACTGGAACATTTATAAAGGAAAGAGGTTTAATTGATTCACAGTTCCACATGGCTGGGGAGGCCTCAGGAAATTTACAATCATGGCATAAGGGGAAACAGGCACCTTCTTTACAGGGCAGCAGGAGAGAAAGAAGTGCAAGCAGGGGAAGTGCTAGATGCTTGTAAAATTATCAGCTGTCATGAGAACTCACTCACCATCACAGGAACAGCACGGGGGAAACTGCCCCCATGATCCCATCACCTCCCAACAGGTCACTCCCTTAACACGTGGGGGTTATGAGGAGTATAATTCAAGATGAGATTTGGGTAGGGACACAGAGCGAAACCATGTCAACACCTAATACAGTGTAAAAGCTAGGTAAATAGTTGTTATACTGTATTGTCTTTTTATTTTTATTGTATTGCTATTTTTATTGTTTTGTTTTCTGAACATTTTTGATTTATGGTTGGTAGAATCCATGGATGTGGAACCCATGGATATGGAGGGCCAACTTTATGTCAAATACATATTCTGTGTTCCCATGTTCATTGCAGCATTATTCACAGTAGCCAAGATACAGAATCAACCTGTGTCCATCAACAGATGAATGCATTAGACAATGTGGTAGGTATATACAATAGAATACTATTCAGCTTTCAGAAAAATCTGTCATTTGTGACAACATGGATGATTCTGGGAGATATTATGCTAGGTGAAAAAAGTCAGGCACAGAAAGACAAATGCCATATGATCCCTCTTATATGTGAAATCTAAAGGAGTTGAACTTAAAGAACCAGAGAAGAGAATCGTGGTTACCAGGTGCTAGGGGGAGGAAGGGTTGGGGAGCTGCTGATCAAAAAACACAAAATTTCAGTTACATAGTCAGAATAAGTTTAGCGATCTACTGTGCAACATGGTGACTAGAGATAATAACAATGTATTATGTTATTGAAAATTGCTGAGGGTAGGCCGGGCGCAGTGGCTCAAGCCTGTAATCCCAGCACTTTGGGAAGCCAAGGTGGGCAGATCACGAGGTCAGGAGATCAGGACCATCCTGGCTAACATGGTGAAACCCTGTCTGTACTAAAAATACAAAAAAATTAGCCAGGCATGGTGGTGGGCACCTGTAGTCCCAGCTACTAGGGAGGCTGAGGCAGGAGAATGGCGTGAACCCCAGAGACAGAGCTTGCAGTGAGTCAAGATCACGTCACTGCACTCCAGCCTGGGTGACAGAACAAGACTCCACCTCAAAAAAAAAAAAATTGCTGAGAGTAGATTTTAAGTGTTTTCATCACAAAAAATAAGTATGCAAAGTAATGCATATATTAATTAGCTCAATTTAGCCATTCTACAATGTGTACATATTTCAAGACAACATGTACATGATAATTAAAATAAATATCAACTAAAATAAATTTTTAAATGTTTTTTAAAAAGAAAGTTATAGAAGTAACTGCTGGAATTTGAATATGGACTGTGCATTAGATGATAATATGGTATCCAAGCTAAATATACTAAATTTTATCAGTGTTCTGTGGTTAAATAAGAGAATATCCTTGTTCCTAGGAGACACATCAGGAAAGGGGAAAGGGTTATGGCATCTGCAACTTCCTCATCAAGAGTTCAACAACACTATTAGTAGTCATAATAACAATATGTGAGTATGTATTTTATTATGCATAGATATAAAGGGATGGTGGTAGAACAAATACTGCAGAATGCTAACAATTAGAGAATTGAGACGAAGAGTGTATGAGAGTTCATCATACTATTGTTGGCAACTGTTTTGTAGATTTACATTTTTCTGTCTTTCTTTTTTTTTTTTGAGACTGAGTCTCACTCTATTGCCCAGGCTGGAGTGTAGTGTCACGATCTTGGCTCACTGCAATCTCCACCTCCCGAGTTCAAGCAATTCTCCTGCCTCAGCCTCCCGAGTAGCTGGGATTACAGGCAGCCGCCACCACACCCAGCTAATTTTTTATTTTTATATTTTTAGTAGTAGAGACGGGGTTTCATCATATTGGCCAGGCTACTCTCAAACTCCTGACCTCAAGTGATCTGCCCGCCTCAGCCTCCCAAGGTGTTGAGATTATAGGCGTGAGCCAGCGTACCTGGCCTTATATTTTCAAAGTAAAAAAATTTTAAATTACATATATCCAGTCGGGCGTGGCTCACTGTAGCCTCCAACTCCTCAGGCTCAGATGATCCTCCCAACTCTTAACCCCTGAAACTCTAGATAAACCCTACTGTGACCTAGAATGACTCCAGGCTATTATATACTCATTATCTCATAATAGTGAAGACATAAACAATTGATCATCCTCATCACCCCAAGTTTGGAACATCATTAATTGTTTGATACATTCATTTGTTCAATAAACATTTAGTGAGTGCTGAACCCTCTCCTCCACCAGCCTTTCATGATCTGAGTAAATGAACCTCCAAGGCATGCTAAAGTGAGGAAGGGTCACTCTTTATTCACCTCTGTTCCTCACACCTTAGTACATCGACCAATTCTGCCAGCTCTTACCTTCCAAACACCTCCTGAGTCCAACTATTTTTCACAACTTCCACCTTGATACTCTGGTCCCAAACCACCATCACCTCTTGCCTTGACTACCAGAACTGCTCCTGATGGAATTGCTTCCATTCTTGCCCTATACAGTCTGTTCTCAAAATTAGAAATATCTAGAAAGATCTTCTAAAAATGTGAATCAGATTACGTCACTCTCATTCTCAAAAGCCTCCCACTGTTCCCAGCACAGTGAATAAAATCTATATTTCTTATTGAAGCCTTCAAAGTCCTAAATAAACAGCCCTCTACCTACCTCTTCTCCCACTTAATCCCAGCTCACAAGATGGCAGCCAAAGCACCTTCTTGCTGTTCCTTCATTATTCCTTGCCTAGGACACTTGCATTCTCTTCTTTTACATTATTTCCAAAGTGTTCCAACATTACTTCCTCAGAGAGGTTTTTCCCAATCCACCCAATCTAAAATTACTTCTCCTGGCTGGGCGTGGTCACTCATGCCTGTAATCCCAGCAGTTTGGGAGGCCGAGGTGGGAGAATCACCTGTGGTCAGGAGTTTGAGACCAGCCTGGCCAACATGGTAAAATCCTGTCTTACTAAAAATACAAAAATTAGCTGAGCACGGTGGTATGTGCCTGTGGTCCCAGCTACTCAGGAGGCTGAGGCAGGAGAATCGCTTGAACCCAGGAGATGGAGGTTGCAGTGAACCAAGATCATGCCACTGCACTCCAGCCTGGGTGACAAGAGTGAGACTCCATCTCAAAAAAATAAATAAATAAAATAAAATTACTTCTCCCAGCCTAGCGTGCTCAGGTGCATGCCCCCCACCCCCAACACACTCCCATCACTCTTCATTCTCCTACCTTCCTATATTCTCTTTAAAATAGCACTTATGGCCAGGCATGGTGGCTCACACCTGTAATCCCAGCACTTTGGGAGGCCGAGGCCGGCAGATCACCTGAAGTCAGGAGTTCGAGACCAGCCTGGCCAACACGGTGAAACCCCGTATCTATTAAAAATACCAAAAAAAAAAAAAAAAATAGCCAGGCATGGTGGTGGGCGCCTGTAACCCTAGCTACTCGGGAGACTGAGGCAGGAGAATCTCTTGAACCCAGGAGGTGGAGGTTGCAATGAGCTGAGATTGTGCCACTGCACTCCAGCCTGGGTGACAAGAGCAAAACTCTGTCTCAAAAAAAAAAAAAAAAAAAAATATATATATATATATATATATAGTACTTATCCCTAACGGGAACTACTCTGTGTGTGTTTGTGTGTGTGTGTGTGTGTGTGTGTGTGTGTCTGTGTGTGTGTATGTATGTGTATTTTCCCACCAGAATATCAGCTCCATGAGGGCAGAAACTTTTTCTGTCTTATACAGTGCTGTATTTCCAGCACCTAAATCAGTGCCTAAAGCATAGAAGGAGCTCAATTAATATTTTTTGTTTAATTTTTACTTTTTTAGAGACAAGGTCTTGGTCTGTCACTGAGGCTGGAGCACGGTGGCACAATTATAGCTCACTGCAGCCTCAAACTCCTGGGTTCAAGCATCCTCCAGCCTTAGTCTCCTGAGTAGCTGGGACTACAGGCACATGCCACCATGTCCAGCTAATTTAAACTTTTTTTTTTTTTTTTTTTTTTTTACAAATGGGGTCTTGCTATGTTGCCCAGGCTGGTCTTAAACTCCTGGCCTCAAGTGATTTTCCTGCCTTGACCTCTTAAAGTGCTGGGATTACAGGAGTGAGCCACTGGGCCTGACCTGAATTAATATTTATTGATAAAATAAATGTATGACAAATGTTTCCTGACAGTTTTTCTTAAAGAAGCCCTCTGCTCCAGTGTAGCTAGCTTCAGCTGATGTTGTTGGAACCATTATCCTCAACTTTTCAGAGCTCTTGCTGTTACTGCTCCCTTGTCCTCCTAGGAGCTCTTAAAGGCCAGGAAGATGAGAGGGCAGAGAGAGAGAGATTCAGTTTGGAGGAAATCCATTCACTTTTCAGCTTCGCATTACACATTGGTGACAGAGTTGGTGTCTGAACACACAGGATTATTTGAGACAACAGGAAAGGCAACTGTGATTTAAAAAAAAAAATACCTTCTCTCCTGGACTATCATCACATCTGAAATTCTACTCTTAAGGATTAAATTATTAAGACATCTACATCAAGATATTGATTCTTCTTCAATTATTCAGACCATTAACCTGTTCTTAAAAAATGGTGTTCTCCCTTCTCAGTGCCTAGCACATGCCTTGCACAGAGGTATTCAATAAATATTTGTTCAATAAATGAACAGACTCCCCTTTCTGAATTTACTACCTCCTCTTCCTCACCATTCGCTTGAATCTCTATTCTGCATGTCTAGCCTTTACCACTCCGAACTCTGATAGTTGTTTTCCACCTTTAATCATACTCCTAGACATTTTGCCACAATAAATATGCTAGCTATTGGGTAACAGCAAAGACCTTGGCAGCTGACATGAAGGGCACAGATGCTTTTCTGAAATCTAATCTCTCCAGCCTAACATTTAAGCTTGCCAAGAAACTGATTCCAGCCCATGTGTTCCACACATAATCTGCCCAACTTCCTCATCAGAACCCTCTGTTCCAAGGTAGCTGGCCTCCTCACTGTCCTCCGAGGCATTTGTACCTCCACCTTTATAACTGCTTCCACATTTCCTCACCCCCTTTCCTTCTTCTGCCCATGGAAATGACACCCATTCTTTAGGGTTTGGATCAAGGAACAGCTTCTCCATAAATCTACCTCGGACCATGCTAAGCTAATTCATCTCACTTTCTTCTGAAATCCCACAGTGATAAGCATTAGTATCACTTGTTTGAACACATAATTACATATCACCCCGGGTCATAATTTAATTGTTCCTACATTTATCTTGTCTCTTCATCTTGTCTATATAATCAGAGAATATATTTTATTTTTCTAATCTATTTCTTCTATATTTCATATAGAGCCCAGCTGGTTGCTTTTACTCAATGCTAGAGCTCAGTTAGTACTTTTTAAAATTGAATTGAACAATAAATTAAATACATTTGACTATAGAAGAGATGTAGCTGTTGTCACAAAGGTCTGGCTAAAGCCAAAGTTGAATTCTCATGGTGGGCATTGATAGCAAGACGTCACATAGAAGAACCCTGTTTCAAGACTGAGGAGGGATGAAGGCTGATAGGAAACATGACAGAGATCTTTCTGTGAAGTCAGCCCCCACAAATATGGCCTGGCTTTCATTCTGAAATACGGCAGAAATAATTATACTGCCAGATTAAGTATGTTGAATTTGTACAGCGTATTTTTATACATAATTTGTCCTGGTAACCAAATTACTTAATCTTTCAAAAGTAACCTCTTTTCAGATACATTAAAAAATAAGTTGACCCTTCCATCACTGGATCTACCTGTACATTATAACATTAAGTGCTGAATGCCTGATTTCAGGTCTGCAATATCCTGTCATACCAGGAGCAAGGAAACTATCAAAGATGACTGTGGTCATGTCAAAAAGATTGCGAAACCTCTTCATGAGGCACCTCCTGGCAAAAGACGGAGCAGTTTTACCAATAATCAGAGTAGTAATTGCCATAGATTAAATATCAAATACATTTAAAATCCATAAATTAATTTTTAAAAATACTTTAAAAACTCATTTGTCACCTTTCTGGGGTTTTTGTCTGTTTAAAATCCATAAATTAATTTTTTTCTTATACTTTAAGTTCTAGGTTACATGTGCACAATGTGCAGGTTTGTTACATATGTATACATGCGCCATGTTGGTTTGCTGCAACCATTAACTCGTCATTTACATTAGGTATATCCCCAACCCCATGACAGGCCCTGGTGTGTGATGTTCCCCACCCTGCGTCCAAGTGTTCTCATTATTCAATTCCCACCCATGAATTAGAACATGCGGTGCTTGGTTTTCTGTCCTTGTGATAGTCTGCTCAGAATGATGGTGTCCAGCTTCATCCGTATCCCTACAAAGGACATGAACTCATCCTTTTTTATGGCTGCATAGTATATGCATATACACATGGTGTATATGTGCCACATTTTCTTAATCCAGTCCATCATTGTTGGACATTTGGGTTGGTTCCAAGTCTTTGCTATTGTGAATAGTGCCGCAATAAACATACATGTGCATGTGTCTTTATAGCAGCATGATTTCTAATCCTTTGGGTATATACCCAGTAATGGGATGGCTGGGTCAAATGGCATTTCTAGTTCTAAATCCTTGAGGAATTGCCACACTATCTTCCACAATGGTTGAACTAGTTTACAGTCCCACCAACAGTGTAAAAGTTTTCCTATTTCTCCACATCCTCTCCAGCACCTGTTGTTTCCTGACTTTTTAATGATCGCCATTCTAACTGGTGTGAGATGGTATCTCATTGTGGTTTTGATTTGCATTTATCCATAAATTAATTTTAAAGATACTTTAAAAACTCATTTGTCACCTTTCTGGGTTTTGTTTGTTTGTTTTTGAGATGGAGTCTGCCTCTATCATCTCCAGTGTTGCAGTGCAGTGATGCAATCTTGGCTCACTGCAACCTCCACCTCCCAGGTTCAAGCGATTCTCCTACCTCAGCCTCCCAAGTACCTGGGACTGCATGCAGGTGCCACCATGCCCAGCTAAGTTTTGAATTTTTTTAGTACAGTCAGGGTTTCACCATGTTGACCAGGCCAGTCTCAATCTTCTGACCTCAAGTAATCTGCCTACCTCTGCCTCCCAAAGTGCTAGGTTTACAGGCGTGAGCTGCCACGCCCACGCATTTGTCACGTTTCTAAAGTGCTAAACATTAGGTAACCATTTTGAAAAACTTGTTAGTTTTTCTTTCTAGAAATATTGTTGCTATTTAATAAAGGAAGAATAATAGTGGACTATCACTGACTCTGACAGATTATGGTATTGACATAATTCTCCAATTTCAGTATCCATGCCTCTTTCTTTCCTTTTTCTTTCTTTCCTTCTCCTCTTTCCTTCCTTCCTTCTCTCTCTCTCTCTTTCTTTCTTTTTCGACAGACTCTCACTCTATCACCCAGGCTGGAGTGCAGTGGCGCAATCTCAACGATCTCAGCTCACTGCAATCTCTGTGTCCTGGGTTCAAGTGATTCTCAGGCCTCAGCCTCCCGAGTACCTAGGACTACACGTGTGCACCATCACGACCGGCTAATTTTTGTATTTTTAGTAGAGATGAGGTTTCGCCATGTTGGCCAGGCTGGTCTCAAACTCCTGAGCTCAAGTGATCCACCCACCTCGGCCTCCCAAAGTACTGGGATTACAGGCCTGAGCCACCACACCTAGCATGTAACTTTGTTTCTATGTAGCTTTCCCATGTAACTCCCTCCTGCAGAGCTGCTAGGTGTCAAGGTGGTCAGTTAGGACAAGACTAACTTAAAGTAACAATTAAGGCTTATTCACCTACTGTGACAATGGAGGCAAGAGACGGAAGAGAAAGGGACCACCTCCCCAGTGTCCCAGTTTTCCCAGGGAACATCACCGGACTAGGGTCAGGTGGGTACAGCATAGACAGTGGGAATCATCTCACTGCTGGGGAACCCTGAAAAAATGGAGTAAGGGACTGGAAGGAGGGAGAGATGGAAGGGCTCAGAGTGCAAAAGTACTGAGTCAAAGTACAGAAAAAGGCCTCAGTCAAGGCTCCCAGTAAGGGGATCTTGGAAGATGCACATCGGAAGTACCTTAGATGAGGTCCCCCAATAAAGAAACCTTTGAATGGAGGCACCTAAGTTAGGAATGCAGAATATATAAGGACATGGCTGGTCTGCGGAGAAGGCCATGGGTCCTTGACTGTAATTTCCTCCAGAGACTGCAATGCACTGGCTGTGCACCAAGTGTGGTGTGAAGAGGGCAGCTTCCCCTCATGAGTCTTGCCAGGTAAAGCTTTCTAATTCCCCATCATCAGGTCTGGAAGATAACACATAAGATTTTGGACTGGAAGCTGATTCCTCACCTTCCACTCGAGGCAAGATTACTTTGCTACCTCTTGACTTTGGATTTGGCTATATGACGTGCTTCGGCCCACAAGCTGAGGTGAAGGTGATGGTAAATAAGTGAAATAAATATTTATTATTGTATGCTGCTGAGATTCTTTTATTCTTTTCTTATGCAGATACAGCTAACTAATACAATCTTCATTTTGCAACCCAAATTAATTGATGGATCAAGGCAATGATTGTCAATGGCTGCAAACATCATAGAACAAGAGACAATCTGATATGATATGTCTCCTGATAGAAGTATACACCACCACCGTAAAATAGCCTTGCCAAAGATCAAACATGAAATGGACCAAGGCTCTAGATGCAACTACCAACTTACAGGAGACACAGGTGATAGGAGAAAGTGTTAACAACGTTAAAATCCAGGATGGATGCAGTGCCTCACACCCACCTGTAATCCCAGCATTTTGGGAGCCTGAGGCAGGTGGATCACTTGAGGAAAACATAGGAAAACCCTGTCTCTACTGAAAATACAAAAAATTAGCCGGGTGTGGTGGTGCATGCCTGTAGTCCCAGCTACGTGGGAGGCTGAGGCAGGAGAATTGCTTGAACTTGGGAGGTGGAGGTTGTAGTGAGCCAAGATCATGCCACTCCACTCCAGCCTGGGTGACAGAGCAAGACTCTGTCTCAAACAACAACAAAACAGTACCGAAATCCAGATTATGGAAAATTCTGAGGACAAATTATATAGTTTCTTAAATAATTTGAAACAAAAAAAAGGAAGAGGAAACTATTAAAAGAGACTTAGGAAATATAAAAATCGGCCGGGCGTGGTGACTCATGCCTGTAATCCCAGCACCTGGGAGGCCAAGGAAAGCAAATCACTTGAGGTCAGGAATTTGAGACCAGCCTGGCCAACATGGCAAAACCCTGTCTCTACTAAAAATACAAAACATAGCCGAGCATGGTGGTGCACACCTGTAGTCTCAGCTGTTTGGGAGGCTGAGGCAGGAGAATTGCTTGAAACTGAGAGATAGAGATTCCAGTGAGCCAAGATTACACCACTGCACTCCAGCATGGGCAACAAAGTGTGACTCTATCTCAAAAAAATATCTATATATAAAAATCAATCACCATGTATGGACCTTGTTTAGATCCCACTTAAAAAAAATATTCAAGATAATTTTGAAACAAAAACAATTATTCGTAGCTAAGCATGATGGCTCACACCTGTAATCCCAGCTCTCTAGCGAGCTGAGGCATTAAGATCTCTTGAGCCCAGGAGTTCAAGACCAGCCTGGGCAATATAGTGAGACACTTGTCTCTACAAAATAATAATAATAATAAAATTATTCCAAAAGATTAGTTGTGATTTGAACAATGGATATTTGATATTTTAGGGAATTATTGCTAATTATTTTAGGAGTGTTAATGGTTCTGTGGTTGTTCCATTTTATCTATTGCAGCAAAATAAATAATCCCAAAACAGTGGCTTAAAGCAACGACCATTTTATTAAATCTTACAACTTTGTGAGCCAGGAATTTTGAATAGGGTTCAGCTGGATGGTTTTTCTGTTTCATCGTGGCACCAACCAAAGCCACTTGGTGGTATTCACTTGGCAGATGGGCAGATCTAAAAGGTCTAAGAGGATTTGACTTACATGTGTGGTGCCTTGGAAAGGAAGACTGGAAGGCTAACCTCAACTGAGACTTTATACTAGAGCACTGACCTGTGATCTCATCAGCGTTTCAGGGTTTTCAGATTTCTTATATGGAAGCTTAGAGTTCTCAAAGGATGTATCCCAAGAGGTCCAGATGGCAGCTTCAAAGCTTCTTAAGACTTAACTTCAGAAGTGCTGAAATAATACTTCTGCCACGTTCTACTCATCAAGCAAGTCTCTATGACCAGCTTAGATTCAAGATGAGGGGAATTAGACTTCCCCTCTCAATAGGAGAAGTAAAAAAAAATGTAAGACCATCTATAATCTACCACCATGCTTATATTTTTAAAAGATTCTCTTATCTTTTAGAGGTATATACTAACTAAAGTATTTATAGATGAAAAATATGTGGTCTGAGATTTCCGTCAAAATATTTGGGGTAGTAAGGGGATGGAGTATAGATGAAAAAGGATTAGCCAAGAATTCAACATAGTTGGAGCTGGATGATAGGTATATGGGGAGTTCATTATATTATTCTACTTTTATATATGTTTGAAATTTTTCATTAAAAGAATTTTCAGAGCTGGACACGGTGGCTCGCACCTGTAATCCCAGCACTTTGGGAGGCCAAGGTGGGCAGATCACAAGGTCAGGAGAGACCATCCTGGCCAACGTAGTGAAACCCCATCTCTACTAAAATTAAAAAAAAAAAAAAATTAGCTGGGCTTGGTGGCACATGCCTGTAGTCACAGCTATTCGGGAGGCTGAGACAGGAGAATTGCTTGAACCCAGGAGGTAGAGTTTGCAGTGAGCTGAGATCACGCCACTGCACTCCTGCCTGGTGACAGAGCAAGACTCCATCTAAAATAACAACAACAACAACAACAAAGAAATTTCAAAAAAATAAAGATTTTCCCCCAAAAAGCTATGTAATGTGAAAGACAAGGCCACCAGAAACACCTCTGATACCATGAATTTGGTATATAATATATCTTTACTGTTATTGAACATTTAGAGAGCCTGAATAAATTACTACTATGGTAATAAGAATTTGAAGGAGAAAGTTTCATTTCCTTAAATTACTAGTATGCAATTATATATATGGTTTGTATTTACAGATGCTTTGTTTGTATTTGATATATTGTTAGTAATTTTAGAGTTCCATAAAATGCTTTCAGTACTTAATACAACACAAACCTCAACTGGGTGCTGGTTATGCGGCTTAAAAAGTTTACTTTTAAATAGTTGCATTGCTCACATCCTTCCAGGAAAAGAGTCAGCTATTTTTCAGTTAAAAATTAACCTGCTTTAATAACCACATTTTTCCTTAAGGCATGATACCATGACTGAATTTTTTTCCACTCTGGTAGACTTGCCACTTACGGTATCTCTAATCCAGGCACAACTCAAATGAATAACTAAATGAAAGTAACCATTGCATGACATCTGAATGTGTAAGATGCATGCAGCACTTTCAGTTTCCCTAAACTCTGGGTAACCACTTATTTTCATGTTCACTGTGTCTATTGTTGAACAATGTGCAACTCTAAATAATCTGATTCTTGCTGATCTCTCTTTATGCATAAAAATAGACAGGCCAGGCCACTAACACTTACATTACTAACTATGTGACCAAATGCCCGTAATTACCATATTGGTATTGTGGTACCTTATGGAGGATTTCAAATCCACAGTCTCTGGATTTGATGCCAACACTTTTTGTTACACTATAGTGAAAGGAAGTCCTAAACAGTAGGCGGGGAGGTTCCAGCCCCGTTTAACAAACATACAGTGATTTAGAGGAAAAACAGCCTGGGGAGAAGACAAATGAAGTGACATTGGTGCCACGTTTGCGTGTAGCAACTCCCATTCCCATCTCAACACTATGAAAGCCCTATACGGAAGCATCTCCTTCCCACAATCCTTCCACATGATGCTAAAATAGGAAAACTAGAGAATGTATTAGATGAATTAGCCATGTGACCTTGAGGAAGACATTTACTCTTTCTATGCCTCAGTTTTTTTGTTGCTTTGTCTTGTATTTTTGAGACGGAGTCTTCCTCTGTCGCCCAGGCTGGAGTGCAGTGGCACAATCTCGGCTCACTGCAACCTCCGCCTGCTGGCTTCAAGCAATTCTCCTGCCTCAGCCTCCCAAATAACTGGGACTACAGGCGCATGCCACCATGCTCTGCTAATTTTCGTATTTTTAGTAGAGATGGGGTTTTACCATATTGGTCAGGCTGGTCTCGAACTCCTGACCTCAGGTGATCCACTGGCCTGGGCCTCCCAAAGTGCTGGGATTACAGGTGTGAGCCACTGTGCCCAGTCTATGCCTCAGTTTTATCATCTGTATAATAAAGGCTACAATCTCTGTTTCACCTATCACACAGCACTGTTAGGACCATCAACTTGTATAATGTTCTCTGAAACAATTTTGAAAACCTTGTAGCTCTCTATAAGTTATTATTAGAATTAGTATTCAACATATATAAACATTTTTCTACTAAAGGAAATCTACAGCTATTTTACCCCCCGCAAAAAAAAATCTTCTTCATTTCCACTCCCTCTAGTATTCTCCATCATTTTTCTTTAGACAGTTAAATGCTGTCACTTTTAAGATTTAAAATAAATAAATAAATAAAAGGCCAGGCACGGTGGCTTATACCTGTAATCCCAGCACTTTGGGAGGCCGAGCTGGGTGGATCACCTGAGGTCTGGAGTTCAAGACCAGCCTGGCCAACATGGTGAAACCCCATCTCTACTAAAAATACAAAAAATTAGCCAGGTATGGTGGCGGGTTCCTGTAATCCCAGCTAATTGGGAGGCTGAGTCAGGAGAATCACTTGAACCCAGGGGGCAGAGGTTGCAGTGAGCTGAGATCGTGCCACTGCACTCCAGCCTGGGCAACAAGAGCAAAACTGTCTCCAAAAAGAAAGAAAAAAAATTTGAATTACAAGGACATGAAAGTGACTTCTAGTCACCTACTAAATATTCATTCTGTCCTTCTTCTACTCCAAAAGAACCAAGATTTTATTCACAGTGACAATGTGCCCAGCTAAAAAGCTGTATTTCCTGTTCCATCTTATTACTAGTTATAATCTTATAACTAAGGCCAATATTGTGACAGGTTATTTAGATATTCGGAGGTAAACACCAAAACAATCAGATGAAAGAGTTGAAATCACATTTTTCTCTGACTCTCTTGTCACCATGTCTATTTGCTAGGCATACTTTTCTGTGCAGATACCACACTTTTTCCAAAATGCTCTCAACTAGCTGTTGAATGTGGAAAATTTTGAAGGATTCATTCATATTAAAGCATTAATGGCTAATAGTAATATAATGCTTGCAACTTTTTAAGGATGATTGAGCTTAATATGATCCCCTAGTCAAAAGAAGGAAGAGCTTAAGAAAACTTAATTTTCATATACCATAATAAAAATTTGACAATGTCTAAAATGAAGGAATAGCGTAAACTGTGGCAAACAAAGGAAACAGCTAAAAGATGATAAGCATGGAACGAAGAGTGGTGAGTGGGGCAAGGTCCTATTCTTAAGGAGACATCATTCCTATGCTATTCTAAACCTTCACATTTCTGCTGCTTTTCACCGGGCACAGTGGCTTACGCCTGTAATCCCAGCACTTTGGGAGGCTGAGGCAGGTGGATCACTTGAGGTCAGGAGTTTGAGACCAGCCTGGCCAACATGATGAAAACCCAACTCTACTAAAAACACAAAAATTAGCTGGGCATGGTGACACACACCTGTAATCCCAGCTACTCGGGAGGCTGAGGCAGGAGAATCGCTTGAACTCAGGTGGTGGAGGTTGCTGTGAGCCAAGATCATGCTATTGCACTCCAGCCTGGGTGACAGCAAAACTCCCGTCTCAAAAAAAAAAAAAAAAAAAAAAAAAAAAATTCTGCTGCTTTTGCTACCATTCAAAAAAGTCATAAGTACATTTTTCTTTTTTTTTTTTTTGAGATGGAATCTCGCTCTGTCACCCAGGCTAGAGTGCAGTGGCACAATCTCAGCTCACTGCAACTTCTGCCTCCTGGGTTCAAGCAATTGTCCTACCTCAGCCTCCCTAGTAGCTGGGACTACAGGCGTGTGCCACCACGACCAGCTAATTTTTTGTATATAAGTACATATTGATTAGATTCTTAAAAAATTTGTTTAAATAGTTGTTGTGCATAGTAATATCATAAGATATATCCAGTGCTTCTATATCATCTTTCCCACAACCGGGGTTTACTATTTATTAATAATATCCACAAATATCATAAAAATGCATTTATTAATTCAACACCTTAATTTTGTGTAGGACTGTGCCTGTTTCTATTTATCTTCACTTGTTTTGTGTCATGCGACCACAGCTGAAACAATTTCCAGACCAAAGACAACTAGTTATAGGTTGAGCTGGCCTTGCCCAAAAGATCAACCGAACTGGAACATCCTGTATCAGAGGTCAACTCAGAGATTCAGATATATTTTCTCTTCAGAAGATACGAATGCAAAAGAAAGAATAACTGGGCTGGGCATCGTGGCTCACGCCTGTAATCCCAGCACTTTGGGAGGCTGAGGCTGGTGGATTGCCTGAGGTCAGGAGTCCAAGACCAGCCTGGCCAACATGGTGAAACCCCATCTCTACTAAAAATACAAAAAATTAGCTGGGTATGGTGGTGCACACTTGTAATTTCAGCTACTTGGGAGGCTGAGGCAGGAGAATCGCTTGAACCCGGGGTGCAGAGGTTGCAGTGAGCTGAGATCGGGCTGTTATGCTTCAGCCTGGTGATGGAACGAAAGTCCGTGGAAGGAAGGAAGGAAGGAAGGAAGGAAGGAAGGAAGGAAGGAAGGAAGGAAGGAAGGAAGGAAGGAAAGAAGGAAGGGAGGGAGGGAGGGAGGAAGGAAGGAAGGAAGGAAGGAAGGGAGGAAGAAGGAAAGAAAGAAAGAAGGAAGGAAGGAAGGAAAGAAAGAAAGAAAGAAAAGAAAGAAAGAGAAAGAAAGAAAGAGAGAGGGAGGGGAAAACAATTGAAATGGAGGTCGAGGAGAGGAAGACGTGTACAGAGAGAAAAGCTACATTGCAATTACGGTGAGGTCATGAGAATAGGAGCAGTATGTCTTCTTCTGACGTGGCCACAAGCTTACTGGGCAACACAATTACTGTGCAACCCTCAATGATGTTAGGTTTTATATGCAGTCAGTATGCAGAGCTGCAGAGAGGTTTCCCCGCCAATTTTGTAAAGTTATAAGAAATGCCTCTTATCTGACATGTCTGTGCCGTAGAATATAGTGGATGCTGCTGTGAGATGTAAGATTACAGTGGATGCTGTTGTGGGATGTAAGATTTATCTCTCCCCTCACCCGATACCATCTTTTCAGAAATACAGCACTCATTTTCCTAGCTGCTGGGAGTATTGAAGGCTGACAGCTCTCAGCTGAATCACCAAAGCTGCCTCACTCAAGGTCACTGCCCTGGAGGCAGCCCTTATCTAAAGATGGGAGGTGGGAGGATGAGAGGAATGAAAGCCCAACATGCTTGCCTCTGCTTGGGACAACTTTATAGGTCCACAGTGCCTCCAGGGGTCAGTTGAGTCCTTTATTGTGACTACACAGCAATTCATCATTTCCCTCTGCTTATTCCTGTGTCCTTCACTCCCCCGCAGATACTGATGCCCAAAATACCCACCATGCATCAGCCCCTGTAGACTCCCTACATGCAAATCTCAGATTCCCAATGTCTGATTTTCAGGGAACACAGCCTGCAGCCCAGATTCACACACACTGGTCCTTATGCCAAATAAGACAAGCAGTCCAGCTGTTTCTGTCACCCTCCCACTAATATCTCTGAGAGCTCCTGCCAGGCTTGAATTAACAGCCATCACGCTCCTCTTCTCAAATACAACTCAGTCATCAGTACTGGAAAGTACAGCCAGCTCAGCCTCAATAATGTTCAACTCTAGAGCCATGGAAGGTATTTCTTGGATCATGCAATGATGCAGAAAAGCAGCCACTGCCTTCTCAGCTGCCTTTTCCAGGGTCCATTTGAGCCTCCATTACCACTGGCTAGTTAGAGATCATGAATGTACAACTGCACAGGGCACAGCAATTAATGTTTCGGGTGTGGATGCCACAGACCTGAAATGCTCTTCTGACATGGGTGTGGCCACCAAATAAGAAGTCTTGGTGGGAATGGTTTTACCTGAGCCAGAGGTCTGCATTTTGTTTCTGGTTGTCATCTTTAGGGAGATGTCTGCAGCACTTGCAGCTTGAAGCCCAAACTGGAGAGACTCTGCTGCCACAAATAAGAATGGCAGACTGGCCATCTGATTGTGACCATACAGATGAGCAGGAGGGAGATTCTTGTGGGATTCCAACTAAATTCAAAATTTCAATGCCAATGTGATGTGTTTAAAGGTAAGCCAGGAACTTTATCTCAGCCCCAAGCAGCAGACATTAACAGTGATGGCGTTAAGGAAAAGACATTGGCTATGTGTTATGAATGAATATCAGTGCACAAAATGAGTTGTCCAAAAAATACTATGTCTCTACTTTTTTTTTTTGAGACAGAGTTTCACTCTTGTTGCCCAGGCTGGAGTGCAGTGGCGCGATCTAGGCTCACCACAACCTCCTCCTTCCGGGTTCCAGCAATTCTCCTGTCTCAGCCTCCCGAGTAGCTGGGATTACAGGCATGCACCACCACACCTGGCTAATTTTGTATTTTTAGTACAGACAGGGTTTCTCCATGTTGGTCAGACTGGTCTCAAACTCCCGACCTCAGGTGATCCACCCGCCTTGGCCTTCCAAAGTGCTGGGATTATAGGCGTAAGCCACCACGCCAGGCCATCTTTACTTTCTTTAAATTAACTTCATTATGACTACAAGCCTCTCTCTTTCAGACTGGTGAGAAACTCAACTTCACATATTTTGGAAAGTTGTCCTCCAAGGAGAGTTGTTCAAGGGTTCTGGAGTTGACATAGTGTGATACTTGTAAAAAGTAAAGAAGAGGTTCCTCTTCCAAGACTTTTCTCCCCGTCTAATTAGGAATAAATAGTAACCTCTTAGAAGCAAAATGTATTCAAAGACCTGTGCTAGCATTCTTTAATATCTGCTAGCCGTAATAAAGAAATAAATGTACTTTATGTTCTTAGCTCCCACAATTTAGCCTAAATATTTGGCCTGGCATGCTTATACTGGTCCAAGCAAGCATTAGGTCATAGCCTGTTCCTCTTCCTTATTCAAAGGTGTTTTTACCTTTCTCAGCATTCCACAAGTTACTTCCTGCTTCCTTTGTTCTCCTCTGCATTTGCCTCTTTTAAAAAGCTCTAAGTTGGTAGCCAGTCGGGACAAATACAGAATGTGAGGTCCCATTCCAGCCAGTGAAAATTGGACACAGCAGTAGGGTGGACGCGTCAGGTTATAAATGACTCTGCCTCCTTTGTTAGGTGTACTATCATGGCAATACTGCTGGCGAGTGTACCCTTTCTGCAGAAAGTATAAAAATGGCCTTGCTGAAGAAATTAAATTTATGTTCAAGTGCTATTTCTTTATGGCATCAGGGAACTAGCATTTCAAACATATTGGTTACTGTTGATCCACACACCTCACAAACACACTCATGTTCTGTGGTTTAGCTGCTTCAATCCATCCCCCATCCCAAGTACCCTACAAAACCATTCCCATGCTCTCCCAGTGACAGTGGAAGGGAGCAAAGCCAAGGTACTCAAAGCTCAGGATTGTAAATAGATTTCAGTGCTTCTGGGAACCCTTTCTCCCAGCCTTGGAGCTTCTCAAAGCAATGTTTTCCCTTCCCTTCTCCTCAGAGAAACCTAACAGAAGCCCTTCAGAGAGATAAAGCTTCAATTAACCCTAGAGGATCTCTTGGCTGCAGGCTGCTTTTGCTTTCAGCCTTATCATAAATCCTTAGACAAAGAAAAGCAAAACCTGCTGAAAATGAGGTAGGAAAGAAAAATTGTTTTTTAGGTTTTTGTTTGTTTGTTTGTTTGAGATGGAGTCTTGCTCTATTGCCCAGGCTGGAGTGCAGTGGTGTGATCTCGGCTCACTGTAACCTCCACCTCCTGGGTTCAAGAGATTCTCCTGCCTCAGCCTCCCGAGTAGCTGGGACTGCAGGCACCTGCCACCACCCCCAAATAATTTTTATATTTTTAGTAGAGATGGGTTTCACCATGTTGGCCAGGCTGTTCTCAAACTCCTGACCTCAAGTGAACCACCCGCCTTGGCTTCCCAAAGTGCTGAGATTACAGGCGTGAGCTACCGCTCCCAACCAGAAAAATGTTTTAAGAACAGGCTGTGCAAGGTGGCTCACACTTGTAATCTCAACACTTTGGGAGGCCTAGGCAGGTGGATCATGAGGTCAGGAGTTCAAGACCAGTCTGGCCAACATGGTGAAACCCCATTTCTACTAAAAATACAAAAAATTCACCAGGCATGGTGGTATGCGCCTGTAATTCCAGGTACTTGGTAGGCTGAGGCAGGAGAATCACGTGAATCCAGGAGGCAGAGGTTGCAGTAAACTGAGATTGCACCATTGCACTTCGGCCCAGGCAACAGTGGAGACTCCGGCTCAAAAAAAAAAAAAAAAAAAAAAAACCACAGGCTGGGTGCAGTGGCTCATGCCTGTAATCCCAGCACTTTGGGAGACCAAGGCAAGAGGATCACCTGAGGTCAGGAGTTCAAGACCAGCCTGGCCAACATGGCGAAACACCATCTCTACTAAAAATACAAAAATTAGCCGGACATAGTGGCACATGCCTGTAATCCCAGCTACTCAGGAGGCTGAGACACGAGAATCTCTTGAACTTGGGAGGCAGAGGTTGCAGTGAGCCAAGATCACGTCACTGCACTCCAGCGTGGGTGACAGAGCAAGACCCTATCTCAAAAAAAAAAAAAGAACAAACACAATCTCATAATTCAATAAATTCTCCTGCCACCATCCAATAGCTTCCCTTCTCACTCGGCATACAATCCCCAACTTTGGTCTACAAAGTCTGACATGATTTGCTCTCCTGTTGCCCCTCAGACCCTCTTTCCTCATGCAGCTCCTTGCTCATTCTACTGTAAGCACACTGGGCTTCTTCATGTTCCTGGAACTTGCCAATTTCTCTTCTTATCAGGGCCTTGTGGTCGCCAGGCTCCAAATAATCCCCAGTGGTCCCCACCTCATGGTATTCATGAGGTGTATAGTCCTACACTGAATAGGGTCGATCTGTGAAACAAGTGGATATTGACAGTGTGTGACTTCTGAGGCTAGGTCATAAAAGACTTGTGGCTTCCTCCTTGCCCCTTCTCGGACTGCTTGTCCTGGAGAAAGCCGGGCATCTACCATGTCGTGAGGACGCTCAAGCAACTTGGAGAGGTCCACACAGGGAGGAACTGAAGCCTCCTGCTGACAACCACACCATGTGAGTGAATCATTGGAATCAGGCTCTTCAGACCTTGTCAAGCCTTCAGGTGTGATAGCCCTGGCTGACATCTTGATTATAATGCCTGAAGAGCCCCTGAGCCAGAACCACCCCGTAAAGTCACTTTCAAATTCTTGACCCACAGAAACTGTGTAAGGTAATAAATATTTCTTGTCATTTTAAGCCACAAAGTTTGGAGATAATTTGTTTTGTAGCAATAGATGTATCTATTACAGGTCTTGGCACGCATTCAGCTGGAATAATTTATATCAAAATTCCTACATGATTCCTATACTTCCTATCTGCTCTAATGTCACCGTATAATAAGGCCTACTCTGACCACTTGTGTAAAATAGCATTCCCTCTCCACTGTGACATCATGCTCAGTCCCCCTTTCCCTGCTTTTTTTTCGTTTAGTGGCATTCACAATCACCTGACATATTATATATTTGTTTACTATCTGTGTCTCCACACTCAAAGAAAGGCTTTTTGAGAACAGGGATTTGTCTCATTCACTGCTGTGTCTCCAAGACTGAGAATAATGTCTGCCCTCATGATATGGTAGATATCGTGCCATGCCTGGCTTTCCCCAGGACAAGCAGTCCAAGAAGGGGCAAGGGGGAAACCACATGTCTTTTATGATCTAGCCTCAGAAATCACACGCTGTCATCTCTGCAATATCCAGTTGTTTCCCAGATCCACCCTATTCAGTGTAGGACTATACACCTCATGAACACCATGAGGTGGGGACCACTGGGGATAATTTGGAGCCTGGCTACCACAAGGTCCTGATAAGGAGAGAAGTTGGCAAGTCCCAGGAACATGAAGGAGCCCAGTGTGCTTACAGTAGAATGAGCGAGGGGCTGCATGATGAAAGAGGGTCTGAGGGGCAACAGGAGAGCAAAACCTGTTGCTGAGTGAGAAGGAAAGCTATTGGAAGTTGGCAAGAGAATTTATTGCATGCATTTACAATCACCTGACATGTTATATACTTGTCTACTATCTGTATCTCCACACTCAAATGAAAGCTTTTTGAGAACAGGGATTTATCTCAGCCACTGCTGTATCTCCAAGGCTGAGAATAATGTCTGTCCCATAGGGCACTTGATAAATATTTGTTGATGAAGGAAAGAAGGAAACAAAAAGTCAGTGAAGGGTCATCAAGGAATTATGGAATCTTGCTGAGCATATGAGGTTCAGCTTGGGCCTTGAACACAATAATGACAGATTGTTATTGGACTGGTATATTCCAGCTCTGGTCTAGGCAATTACACCAAAGAGAGGTATGCAGAATGGGAGCCTTGCAGGAGAAAAATGAGGGACTGAACGGGTAGAAAAGGTTGAATTGACCGGGCACGGTGGCTCACGCCTGTAATCCCAGCACTTTGGGAGGCCAAAGTGGGCAGATCACGAGGTCAGGAGTTCAAGACCAGCCTGGCCAACATAGTGAAACCCTGTCTCTACCATAAATACAAAAAAATTAGCCGGGCACGGTGGCAGGTGCCTGTAATCCCAGCTACTCAGGAGGCTGAGGCAGGAGAATTGATTGAACCTGGCAGGCAGAGGTTGCAGTGAGCTAAGATGTTGCCATTGCACTCCAGCCTGGGTGACAGAGTGACACTCCGCCCCCCACCAAAAAAAAATAATAATGGTAACTTTTGTAGAAGAATTCAGTAGAGTATCATTGAATTAACAACAACAAAAACAACAAACAGGGATTTGAGTAGAGGTAGCTATTTTCCAGAATATATGTAGAGTGGGTCACTTATGTGTGTCAGCAAACTCTTTTGCTTAAAGTGCCAGAAATGAAAACTTTTTTGAGTAGAAAAGAATCAGGGGCTGTCGATCAGGGCCAGCAGATCATAAAGGTTTTGTTAACATCTTGGCATGTACTTTTTGGTAGTGGTTTATTTTTTTAAATGTCATTTATCTCTTAAGATACATTAAAATATTTTAGTATGGCCTGGCATGGTGGCTCACGCCTGTAATCCCAGCACTTTGGGAGGCGGAGGCGGGTGGATCACGAGGTCAGGAGATCGAGACCATCCTGGCTAACACAGTGAAACCCCGTCTCTACTAAAAATACAAAAAAATAGCCAGGCATGGTGGCGGGCCCCTGTAGTCCCACCTACTCGGGAGGCTGAGGCAGGACAATGGCGTGAACCTAGGAGGCGGAGTTTGCAGTGAGCGGAGATCACGCCACTGCACTCCAGCCCGGGCAAAAGAGTGAGACTCCGTCACAAAAAAACAAACAAACAAACAAAAATTTTAGTATATTCTATCTCATCTTATTTTCATTTTTCTTTTTTGTTCTTTTTCTGACATTCTGACCACTACAGGTTTATATTTACTGAGTTTGTTAGTCCATGGCTATTCAGTATATTTGTTGAAGATAGGAAAGCAATGATTTTCCTCCTTCTCCATTATTAATATTATAATATAGGCTCTATGTGTTCCAATTGGGCTCAATTCCTATCGTTATTGCTTGTTTAATGTTTGGGCAGTAACCCTATTGAATATTTTGTTATCAGAGCCTCCTTTGCAAATACTAATGCCTATTGTTTGCCTGTTTTACACCTTGTGAACACATTCTTATTGCTCGAAAATGGTAAGTCATAACAAAAACATTTATTGAACAGCATGGTCTTTAATAAATATATATTACTACTTTTCACAAAATAACTCAAAATCGTGCTTCGACCTCTTATAGTGTCCTCCATTTGACACATAAATGTTTGAAGGAAGGCGGATCTGTTTTTTTCTCTATCTACCACAGTTCAACCTGGGGAGGCAAAATGCCATAATCAGTGAGGCAGGAGAATTGTTCAGGAAAGAATCAGGTTTTTTTTTGTTTGGTTGATTGTTTTTTTCTGTTTGTTTTTTGAGATGGAGTCTCACTCTGCCTCCCAGGCTGGAGTGCAATGGTGAAGTCTCAGCTCACTGCAACCTCCGCCTCCAGGTTCAAGCTATTCTCCTGCCTCAGCCTCCCGAGTAGCTGGGATTACAGGCATGTCCCACCACACCCATCTAATTTTTTGTATTTTTAGTAGAGATGGGGTTTCACCATTGTTGTCAGGCTGGTCTCGAACTCCTGACCTCATGATCCGCCCACCTCGGCCTCCCAAAGCGCTGGGATTACAGGTGTGAGCCACCATGCCTGGCCAATATTTTCAAGACTGTTTTATGATCTACTTGGCAGACTACTTAACTTGCACTTAATGTGAAAGGAGAAAAAATATAAAGCCATTCATACTTCTACAAGTTGACGTTAAATATATTGTCAAGCCATAAATTGACTTCTAGAAGAGGACAAAAGGAAACACGCCTATAAAAATCTTAGGACAGCCTCTATGATTGTCCAATTGTGAAGATTAAAGCAACTCCATCTTGGATGCTAATTTGCATGTTGACTTCTGATTGACCCCTGTTCCAGGAATGCCTCTAAGATTTCTCCTTTATCTACTGTTACTGTAAATCCTGCCCTTTGTTCAAAACGACCTTTACCATACATCCTGCCTGTAGGTAGATTCACATTGCCTTGTTGCTTTTCCCTGAGCGGTCAGCTTTAACTGTCCTACACATTCCTTCCCTATGGTATATACCCTGAGTCTGGGTGGTAATGGCCTGGGAATCCAGCATCTCTTTCTGTGGCTGCCTAGGACATAGCTTCTCTTCATAACTCCCTGTTAAATATTTCTTTCTGAGGGAGTGGATTTGTCAGCCTCATTCTTCAGACTCTCAGCTTCCTTGGCCTTTGGGGTTAGGTTTGCATAGACTTGCTCACTGTGGAACATCAATGAACCTACAAATTCACCTGCCTGAGTCGTATTGTAGGAATTACAGCAGATAAATGAACAGAACATTGTCAAATGAAATAATGCTCTGTGCATGATTAATTATTTTAACTAGGCGTTTAGTATCTTTTTGTTGTAATATATAGTATACTAACAAAATCTAACAGTAGGATATTGAATGGGAAAGCCTTATTCAGTATAAAATTAGTATTTTAAAAAACCCTATCATATGTTTGCAAATATATAGGTGGAAAGCCTTTAGAGAATTTAAGTTGTGTTTTCAACTTCAATGTGTCCATGGAAATGTTATTGCTAATGACTGCAATTGGTCTCTTCTGTCAAAGAGTCAGCAATGTGTTTTTAATTCCATGAAACTGCTGCATTGTTTTACCCAGGTTTATCCTTTTTGGGTACTGTGGCAGCGCCTCCTGATTACATTTCCCATACACCTTTGCAGTTAGATTGACTATATGACTGAGTTCTAGCCAATGGAATGTGAAGTTATGTCTCCATTATGTTTTTTCTTTTCCCTGTGTCCCCATCAGATGGATACAACAGTGGGGAAGCACCAGAAAATTCCCACAAGATAGAAAAGCCTGAATCCCTAAATTACCCTGTGGAGAAAGTCATGTTCAACCAGGAACCCCTCATTGGACAGTTACATGCACAAAAAATAAATTTATATTATGTTCTGCCATTGCAATTTTAGAGTTTATTTATTATAGCAACCAGAGTTACTCTATCATAGGGATCCAAGCTAAGGAGTTTCCCACAATACTGGGTAAAACACACACACATATACACACACATTATATGCACACACATACAAATATACACAAATACACAGGCACACTTTTCTTTTTTTTGTTTTTGTTTTTTGTTTTTTTTTTGAGATGGAGTCTTGCTCTATTGCCCTGGCTGGAGTGCAGTGGTGTGATCTCGGTTCACTGCAACCTCAGCCTCCCAGGTTCAAGCGATTCTCCTACCTCAGCCTCCTGAGTAGCTGGGATTACAGGCACATGCCACCACACCCGACCAATTTTTGTATTTTTAGTAGAGACGGGGTTTCATCATGTTGATCAGGCTGGTCTCCAACTCCTGACCTCGATATCCACCCACCTTGGCCTCCCAAAGTGCTGGGATTACAGGCATGAGCTACCGTGCCCAACCTCACTTTGCTTTTTTAATAGGGCTATAAAGTTCCACAATCTTTCTGGAATACAATTTGACAGTACCTATCAAAACTTTTAAATTATATACTTACCTATTTGTGCTTAATTATGTGATTACCTTTGACCTACTTCTAGGAATTTATCCTGAGTAAACAATCACCGTTGACACACCCAAAAGATTTAGCTCCAATGACTTTCAGTGTAGCATTTTTTTGTTTTTGTTTTTGTTTTTTTTGAGACAGAGTCTCACTCTGTTGCCCAGGCTGGAGTGCTGTGGTGCAATCTTGGCTCACTGCAACCTCCACCTCCCAGGTTCACGCCATTCTTCTGCCTCAGCCTCCTGAGTAGCTGGGGTTACAGGCGCACGCTACTATGCCCAGCTAATTTTTGTATTTTTCGTAGAGATGGGGTTTCACCATATTGGCCAGGATGGTCTCAATCTCCTGACCTCCTGATCCACCCATCTTGGCCTCCCAAAGTACTGGGATTTTAGGCATGAGCCATGGCGCCCAGCCACATTTTTTTCTATATTAGGAAAAAATTGGAGGCAACAAAAATATCCAAGACTAGCAGATGATCTGAATATTCTTTGGCACTTTATACAATGGAATATTTGAGACAATTAAAATATTATAGAAGATTACTTTAGGATAGAGAAAAGTGGCAATGATACATTGTTAAATGAAAACAGCAAGTGATAATATGTTACATTTGTATAATTTGGCCCAATTAATTGTTTTAAAGTGTGTATCTCTGTGTGTGTATATGTATTTTTAAAAATCCCCCAAAAGACTGAAAGGAAATGCCACAAAATATTATTAGTATTAATATCTAGATAGTGAGACTAAAGGTGATTTAAAAATTTTGCTTTTACTCCCATATCTTCTACATTTTCATCAATGAATCTACACAGTTTTGTTATAAAATTATATATATTAATATATGTTTTATATATAGTATATAAATAACTGGTGGGGGGATGCTAATCCTTCTGCAGAATAGGCTTTCTCCCAGAATAGAAAATGAGGAATCCAGATCTCTGGTAGTAGTAGAGACTGAAAGAAGGAAGTGGTTTATTAAGAAAATAAAGAGGACAAAGAGGCACCCAGTAGAAATCATTCCACATTAAGTTGATTCTGCAGAGAACTACAGAGGGCACTAAAAGAACACTGAGTATTTTGTATTATAAAACTTTAAAAATTTTACTGGTCCCCACAGTACTCATGTGGTGATTCTGGCCTAGCATCCATGAGTTATTCCCCTCCTAACCACTATTTCACAATATTGCAAAATGTAAGCCTCTGTCCAGGAGAACAAAGGTTATCATGGCAAATGTATATTTTGTGTTTTAACATCCCCCCACTTCCTGCTTCTTTGTCCTTCTGTTCTCTGTATTTTCTCCTATTTTATAACAATATTTCATAAGTCTTTTGAGACTTAAACTCTGCTCACCCTAGCTTCTTTCATATTGGACATGTGATCTTGAGAAAGTCACTACACCTCTTGGGACTCTGTTTATCTTATTCAGTGAAGGAATTAGATCAGGGTCCCTCCCTACTAGAAGATATGGAGATTCTGTGGTAATGAATAATCATCTGATACTGATCTTGAAATTCACCCAAGGTCCTTTTTCCCAAATCTCTGTTTCCTGCCCTAAAATATACCTAGTACCCAAAGACCTGCAAGAATCTTCCTCTCTCCCTCCTTGTCTCCTTCCCTTCCTCCCATCCTTTCTTCTTTCCTTCCTTTCTTCCTTTTTCCCTTTCCTCCTTCCCTCACCAAACACTAAAAAAATGTGTGAGGTATCTGGTCAGATCTTTTGTCTACTTCTTAATTGGCTTGTTTGTCTTTTTATTATTGAGTTGTAAGAGTTCTTTATGCATTCTAGACATATATCCCTTATCTGATAAATAATTTGAAAAAAAAATCCATTCTGTAGGTTGCCTTTCCAATTTTTCCTTTCTTTCTTTCTTTCTTTTTTTTTTTTTTTTTTGAGATGGAGTGTCGCTCTTGTTGCCCAGGCTAGGGTGCAATGTGGCGTGATCGCGGCTCACCACAACCTCCACCTCCCAGATTCAAGCAATTCTCCTGCCTTAGCCTCCTGAGTAGCTGGGATTATAGGCATGTGCCACTACGCCCAGCTAATTTTGTATTTTTAGTAGAGATGGATTTCTCCATGTTGGTCAGGCTGGTCTCGAACTCCCGACCTCAAGTGACCTGCCTGCCTCAGCCTCCCAAAGTGCTGGGATCACAGGCGTGAGCCACCGTGCCTGGCCGTCTTTCTAATTTTTTATGGTGTCTTTTGAAGCATAAGAGTTTTAAATTTTGATTAAGTCCAATCAATCTATTTTTCTCTTGTTGCTTGTGTTTTAGTTGTCCTATCTAAGAAACCACCACCTAATCCAAGCTCTGAAGATTTATGCTTATATTTTCGCCTGTGAGTATAATAATTTTACCTCTTACACTTAGGTCTTTAACCATTTCCAGTTAATTTTTATATATGGTGTCAGGTAGAGGTCCAATTTCATTTCATTACACTTGAACACACAGTTGGTGTCCCAGCACCATTTGTTAAAAGTGACAGCATTTTGTTTGGACTTATGTTGATAATTCAGTGGCCTATATGTGCTTTCTGTTGGCCAGTGGCCATTATTTCCCTTTGAATCCCCTGAAATCTTCTACAGTAGTGGTCTTGATTTTTTTCTCTCAAACCTCTAGAGAAGGTCATGAAACTAACTTAGTGATTCATAACCAACAAAATAGAATAGGAAATAGAATTTTAAAAATCAGATCGGGCACGGTGGCTCACGCCTGTAATCTCAAAACTTTGGGAGGCTGAGGCAGTAGGATTACTTGAGGTCGGGAGTTTGAGACCAACCTGGCCAACATGGTGAAACCCTGTCTCTACTAAAAATACAAAAATTAGCCAGGCATGGTGGCGTGTGCCTGTAATCCCAGCTACTAGGGAGGCTGAGGCAAAAGAATGGCTTGAACCCAGAGGCAAAGTTTGCAGTGAGCCAAGGTCACACCACTGCACTCCAGTCTGGGTGACAGTGAGACTCCGTCTCAAAATAAATAAATTGAGTAATTAATTAATTAAAGTAGATACATAGGTACAAGCATTAGCATAGAAGTCTCCAGGCCGGGCACAGTGGCTTACGCCTATAATCCCAACACTTTGGGAGGCTGAGGCAGGTGGAAGCTGCTTTAATGAGGTCTCAGTTATGAAACCATAATTCATTTATTAATTCAGTCATCCATTGAAAATAAACTGAATGCCTACTTTGTGTCAGGTAGTCTTCATGACAAAGTCTCTGCCTTCAGGAAGCTCACTTTTAGTGGGGGTGACACAATATGAATTATTAATGAAAACTAATGTTGAGGATCTTGCAAAGATTATTGATATGGAGCAGAACTTTAGGTCTTCGGTTAATAGGTGTGGTTACACCTTTATAGATAAAAAATGTAAGTGGAGTAGAGTATGACAGTCCCAATTCCAGATCAGCTCATCTTCCTGCATTCTAGGTCCATTCTTCCTCCATTCTGCGCCCAGAGATTGGAAGATATTAAAAAGATTTAGTTTCTTCCTTGTCCTGGGGCTACTCTGTCTCTCCACATTGAAGGATTTAGTAAGGGAAAGTACATCATAGGCCATAGAATGCCTCAGATGAGTAGGAACCAAACTGCCTCTGTGAGTAGATTTACCTTTTTTTTTTTTTAACTCAAAAAGGAAAAATATTTGTAAAGCAAACAGCAACAATAATAACAACAAACCGTACCCTCCCCCTACAAGTACCCTTTTTCATTTTGTCTTAACAATATCAACCACCCCTAGGAGGAGGGGAAATACTGATTAGTGACACTGTTGTTTAAAGAAGGGGCACATAGAACCCATTAGAAAAAGATTTTGAGCAGTTTCAATTGATATGGAAAATTTCCCACAACAAAAGAAACAAGCAAAAACAAGCAAGCTAACAAAAAAATGTCAAACAGCTTCTCCAATCCTGGCAATTCCAGAGGTACTGGTTTGCTGCATTAGTCTTTTAATAACCTCAACAGGATGAGGCTGCTTTCTTGAAAGGTGACTTAGCAGTGACTTAGGAATCAAGAAGCAAAATCAAAATTTAGCATTGAAAGACCGTGATTACAGAAGCAAAGACCCATCTACTTTTCTACAGGGTTGAAATAACTGATGTATGGTAAACATTTTATATCTGAGTTAGTTAGCAAAAGTCTTAGAACTTGCAGAGAAAAAAAATATTCATTCCAGCCCTAAATAAGGGATTTAGATTCCAGCCTTAAATCCAAAGATAATCCCTTGGATACAAGTTACTGGCTCACACCTGTAATCTCAGCACTTTGGGAGGCTGAGGCAGGCAGATCATCTGAGGTCAGGAGTTTGAGACCAGCCTGGCCAACATGGTGAAACCCCATCTCTATTTAAAAAAATACAAAAATCCACCAGACGTGGTGGCAGGCACCTATAATCCCAGCTACTAGGGAGGCTGAGGCAGGAGAATCACTTGAACCCAGGGAGCAGAAGCTGTAGTGAGCCAAGACTGCACCACTGCACTCCAACCTGGGCAACAGAGTGAGATTCTGTGTGAGAAAAAAAAAAAGAAGAAGAAGAAGCAGAAGTTACTTAAATTTGCCAAGCATACAATTTTTCATTTATAGAATGAAAGTAATAATACCTGCCTCATAGATGTGATGGAATAATATACATTGTTGAGTACATCATACAGGTACTCAATACAGTACTGGGCATAGGACTAAGCAATCAATAACTTTTGCCATTAGAAATCACATCAGTAACAATAATAAAACAGATTCCCACTGGGGGAGTTAAATCACCCAAGTTACTCCAGACTCACTCTAGGAAGGGCTTCTGAAAACCTCACATAACTCAAAATACGCATAATTTCAGACAGATTTTTCCCTTAAGAATGAATGTAATACAAGAAATAACAGCTTCCGTGCACATAAACCTAGGTCATTGTAGTGCATTTCTTATAACAAATTTACTATTTAGTGCAGAATAAACAAATTTTAGTGTGAGGAATTTACATTATTTCAACTTGTGTGCATAAAGTGAGACTTTAATAATATTTTTCATCTCTCACTGTTTCGAATTTGCTAATTCAAATTAGTGCAAAATATGACTGCACTGTTTATTCAGAGGCCACTCAATATCGGTGGCTATCATCTGTATAAGAAATGAGGCACAGGGGAGTGTATCATAGTATTTCGAAATATATAATCTAAGTAGAGGGGGAAACAGTAGGAACTGTAAAACCTGAAACACCCAGAACTTAAATTATTGGAATTTCTTTTACAACTGGGAAGCCCATAAAAAGACACATTTTATATGCAAAGAAACATACAGAGGAATGCAAAACACTAAACTAAAACCCCTTCCTTCATTCCCAAGACACTTGCTGTGATGGGAGAGGAGACTACAACAGCGCGGGACAAGAGGGTCTCCTTACCAGCTTCATGAGCGAAGCCCAATTTCTCGTAAAGATTTATGATTGTGGCTGCAAGGTTTGGATTTATGTGCTTACACTTCTGCCTCTTAGAGGTAGACAAAAAGCCCTACCTGGGACCTGGGACCTTGTCTCCACATTCCACACTTAAAGCCAGATTTCCACTCACATACTAGTCCGAAGATCACCGTAGCGTGATAAGGCTTTACTGCCACAATTCCAATGTCAGAAACCGAAAAAGAGAGAGTTTGGGTTTTGTTTTTGGTTTTTATTGAGAGGAAGGATTTCTTTTAGTTTATGATTCAGAGGGCTGGGCACGGTGGCTCAGGCCCGTAATCCCAGCACTTTGGGAGGCTGAGGCGGGGCGGCTCACTTGAGGCCAGGAGTTTGAGACCACCCTGGCTAACATGGTGAAACCCCATCTCTACTAAAAGACAAAAATTAGCAGGGCATGGTGAAACACACCTGTAATCCCAGCTACGCTGGAGGCTGAGGTAGGAAAATCTCTACCTCAGAATTGTTCCTGCAGAACCCGGGAGGCAGAGGCTGCAGTGGGCCAAGATTGCACCACTGCACTCCAGCCTGGGTGACAGAGTGAGACTCCATCTCAAAAAAATATATAAAAAAATTATGATTCAGGCTTTGATCTTCAGTTATTCCTATTTTAGTTTTCAAAATAGGATATGAATATATAATTTACATGGCAGTAATTATATTCAGGAGATAAGGTCCTGAAAACCTCATATAACTCAAAACTTGCCTAATTCTAGACAATGTATTCCTCCAGAGGAATAAATATAACATGAGGAAAAGTATTCTTAGAACACACAGGCCTATAACACTGTATAACATTTCTTAGAGCAAATATTTAAATGCTTAAAAAAATAAACGTCTCATTTTGGAATAATTTTAAACTTATAGACAAGCTGCAAACACAGTATAGAGAATTTCCACATACTCCTTCACGCAGTTTTTCCTGTTGCTGATATTTTACATTACCAAGGTACATTTGTCAAAACTAAGAAAACAACATTGATAAAGTTAACAAACTCTAGATCTTATTTGAGTTTTTCTAAATTTTCTATTTTCCCATTAATGCATCTTTTTTTATTGTGGTTCTAGAATCCAATCCAATTTTAGTACTTTTGGTTTAGGGATAATTCACATTATTTATAATTTGCACAAACCAATAACTTTTATATAGCGCTGTTTCCAATTTGTGAAATTTAAATTGGTATGAAATGTAATTGCACTACGTATCAAAGACTTTTCATTGGTTTTAACAAAAGAGTAGCTGAAGAATTAACCTACTACAGTGGGTTGAGCCAGTGGTGTTCAAATTAAAGTGGCAGGGGAGATGTATTTTGTACTGGGTTTCAGCTGAAGATTCCATCAAAGAAAATCACTAGTAGAGAAAATCCAAGGAAACTATTCAGAATAATTTAAGGAATGCTAAAAATGAACAAACTCAAAACTGGATATGATGGCTTATAAGAAACACTCAGAAAATTTTCTAGCCAGGCATCATTTTTATATCAATAGTTGCAGCTTTTTACTACAAAGAACACACCAGTAAACTATGTAGTCATACATATGGCAAAATAGCCTCAATTTATTATTACTATTATTAAAACAGTAAAAGCTCCTACAAATCAATAGAAAAACAGACTGAGGGAATAATCAGTTTATGACTAATAAGCATGTGAAAAAATGTTCCAACTCATTTTCAAAGAAATGCAAATTAAACTGCAACGGACATATTTTTTAATTTGCCAAACTGGTGATGGTAGTTCACAGTGTGGGCTTCTGTTGGAAGAATAAGGCACTCCCATGCATTGCCAATGGGAGTAAAACTTGATACAGCTTTATTTAATGACAGCTTGGCAATATATGTTTCATTTTATTGCTAATTTAAGAGCCACTCCAGGCTGGGTGCAGTGGCTCACACCTGTAATCTCAGCACTTTGGGAGGCCAAGGCGGGTACATCACGAGGTTAGGAGATTGAGACCAGCCTGGCCAACATGGCGAAACCCTGTCTCTACTAAAAATACAAAAATTAGCCAGGCATGGTGGCGGGCACCTGTAATCCAGCTACTCGGGAGGCTTTGGCAGGAGAATCACTTGAACCTGGGAGACGGAGTTTGCTGTGAGCCGGAATCGTGCCATTGCACTCTAGCCTGGGTGACAAGAGCAAGACTCCATCTTAAAAAAAAAAAAAAGAAAAACCACTCCAAAATATAGTGGCTTCAATGCACAACAATTTATTATTTCTCATATTTCTCTGGATTGGTGAGGTGGTCTTCTGCTCTATGTAATGTTGGCCAGGGTCCCTAATACAGCTGTACTTTGCTGGGAGCCAATTTGAGGCAAGAATGCCTAAGGCTCCTTCCTTTTCTACTTGTCCTTTCTTTCCATTCGGCCTCTCATCATTCATGAGCCTATCTTGAAGATCTTTCATGTTGGGTGGATTTCAAGGAAGCAAAAATGGAAGCTGACAGAGCTCTCAAGGACAAGGTCTGAGAGTGATGACATGCTGGAGCCAATTTGTACAGGCTCATGAAAGCCAGTTGTGCTTGTCTATTCCCAACTCCATGGTCGGTGATATCATATTGATAGATTGAAATCAGCCGTGGTGAGAGTATTTACACCACAGAAATAGGCAAGTGATATGAATTAGGGCTTTAACAATTTTTTTTATAGATCTGGTTTTCCAGAACACTATTGCCTGAAAGTCACACAGCAATTTTGCTGCCTCCTGTTTGTCCAAACAAGTCACAAGGCCAGCCCAGAGTTCATGAGGGGGTGGGGGTGGTGGCAAATAGACTCTGTCTCTTGTTCAGAGAAGTGGCAATAAAACCATGACCATCTTGAGTCAACTACAGTCTGCCCTCTGGCAATGAATTATTTACATTCTTTCAACCCCTCCCAACATACTGCAAAGTCTTATCCTATTAAAGCATCAGGTCCAATATTCATGACCAGTTATATGTCCAGATGTGGATGTAGCTCCTCTGGTACAGCTTTCCTGGATCTAAAGACCTGTAAACTGTTTTCTGATCCTCCCCAGATACCCCTAACTCCCTCATCCCCACCAGGAACGCAATGGTTAGAAAGGGAAAGGAAACCCACAATAGACGTTCCATTCAGTTGCAGCTGGAACATATAAAATCAATTCTCATCTTCCAGGCTTCTCCAGGTGACCTCTCTTCATTCAGTAGTCCAGCCCAAAGTTCTTTATAGCATAGTGGCTGGCTTCTGGAGGGGAAAAGGAGAGACTGCCAGGCCTCTTAAGGCTACACCTAGAACTAGAAGAGTGTCATCATACCTAGGGTTGCCAGATTTAATAAATAATAATATAGAATGCCCAGGTACATTTGAATTCCAAATAAACAACAATTTTTTTTTTTAGTATAAGTATGTCCCAATTTTCTGTTTACTTGACATTCAAATTTAACTGGTAAAAGAAAAAACTATTTTTCTGTACTACTCACCCAACACTTCTGACATCAAATGTATGGGTTTCTTGTTTCCGCACACCAACCAATTCCTCAATTCTTAGTGGACATTGACTGAGCATCTTACAATTTTTTTTTTTGAGATGGAGTTTCACTCTTGTTGCCCAGGCTGGAGTGCAATGGCACGACCTCAGCTCACTGCAACCTCTGCCTCCCAAGTACAAGCGATTCTCCTCCCTCAGCGTCTTGAGTAGCTGGGATTACAGGCCTCCCCCACTACACCAGGCCAATTTTTGTATTTTTAGTAGAGATGGGGTTTCGCCATATTGACCAGGCTGGTCTCGAACTCTTGACATCAGGTGATCTGCCCTTCTTGACCCCCCAAGTGCTGGGATTACAGGCGAGAGCCACCGTACCTGGCTGCATCCTACCATTTAACTCAATTCTGACACTAACTGCCCAGAGTTAGTGCAAACCCCATAGCTTAAGGGCTCAGTCCCACAAAACCGCCCCCATCCACGCACACTTCAGATGCCAATCACAAGTGATGGGCACTTATCCACAACTTCTGTATGACTTGGCTACAAATCAAAGGCTCCCACAACCACCTCTTCAGGTTCAATAATGAAACCGCCTTTGCAAAACTATGAGAGTAAGAGCAATCTGACATAGTGTGCTTCATCTAGCTTCTAACCTCCAAACTGTACTTGGTTATTCCTGGGAGTAGGCCAAGATAACTTTGGGAGGAATTTAGTTTATAGCTTAACCTTAAAGATGATAATAGCCTTTCCCAAAACTAAACCCCCTTTGTAAAACTAATGAAAGTCCACAAGGTTACGGTTATGAGAGAGGCCTGAATTCTGCTAAGATGTAAGCATAAACAATAACCAGCCATTGCTCCATAGGACACAAGATTTGTAACTTCCCCAATTATTCCTGTAGATAACATCACTATTGTATTGTATTGTAGATCCTAAGATTGGTTTTTGAGATGTCTTTTCAGACTTTGGCATTTCTTTTTTTGTTTGTTTGTTTGTTTGTTTGTTTTTTTGAGATGGAGTCTCACTCTGTTGAGTAGGCTGGAGTGCAGTGGCACGATCTAGGCTCACTGCAACCTCTGCATCCTGGCTTCAAGCAATTTTCCTGCCTCAGCCTCCCAGGTAGCTGGGATTACAGTTGCCTGCCACCACGCCCTGCTAATTTTTGTATTTTTAGTAAAGACTAGGTTTCACCATGTTGGTCAGTCTAGTCTTGAACTCCTGACTTCAAGTGATCCGCCTGCCTCAGCCTCCCAAAGTGCTGGGATTACAGGCATGAACCACTTCACCCAGCAGACTTTTGCATTTCTTATCCCCCCAACCATGGGGTCCGTGGCCCTCACCCAAAGGCCACACCCACATGACCTTATCTTCAGGCAATCAACATTCCCTACTCCCTAGCCCCAAACACCAAACTATCCTTGAAAAACCCTAACTCTGAGCCTTTGAGGAGACTGATTTGAGTAATAACTCCACCTACTGCAATGCTGAAGTCTCAGTGAGTTGATTTTATGTGTGCACCTATTGGGCAGTTACAATAATTTGCTAGAATGGTTCACAAACCCAGGGAAAGCTTATTTACTATTCCTGATTTGTTACAAAAGAAATTTTAAAGGGTACATACAAACAGATGGAAGAGATGTGAGAAATAAAATAAAATCCTAATCCCTCCAACCAACGGAATGGACCCCCTCTTGGCCAAGAGAACCCCCAAGAAACTTTGAAAATTGAGTTTCCCGTGATGACTCGATGGGAGATAGGACACATCTCATTATATGCCCTTCCTTGCTAGCTGCCATTAGGCTTTCTTCCCTAAGGGTTAAACAGAAACCAACCCTTTCAAAAGACTCTTTGCACGGCTGATTTCAACCAACCATCTGATGCTGCTCCTTCCTTTCGTGATTTTGACAAAGCAACTGACCAGCATTCCTTCCTGATAAGAGACCACTGACAATGGAGTGGTTCTGGTCAGTCTATGGAGAATGCACAATAAGGGTTTTCATGTCCCGTGCTTCACCTTTTGACATAAGAGGGCTGAAAACTCCATCCTCAGATTATGCTAATGAGGCCATTTTTTTGAACAGGGATCCCATGAAGGGACATGAAGCTCAATTGTGCATGCACACGCTTCTCCTTTCATAAATATTCATGTCTCCTCCTATAACTTATTAAATATGTATATTCAGCCACTCTGTTCAGCATAAATTCATGTTCCTTTTGCCACTCCCTCGAAGTGTCTGTTTCCAGCTTCTGACAGAGGCTATATTTCTCAGCCTGACAGAATAGCCACCCTCAGGCTGCAACCCTTTATAAAGAATAAAGCACTCCTTTACAAATTTATGAACCTCATCATTCTTCAGTTGACAGATGCATGGGACAAGGTATAGAGGTGGGGTACGCAGCTTCTACGTCCTCTCTGGGTCACCACTCTCCTAGCATCTCCATGTGTTCATCAACCTGAAAGCTCTCCAAAACCCTGCCACATAGGGTTCTCATGGAGGTCCATCACATTGCCATAGTATAATTAATTAAATCATTGGCCATTGGTAATTGAACTCAATCTCTAGCCCCTCTCCCTTCTTTGCAGGTCAGAGGATGAGCTGAAGGGTCCAACTTGTTCAAGCCTCAATCACCTGGTTAGTTCCCTTGACAAACAGCTCCTCATTCTAGGGCTTTCCAAAAGTCTTTTCCCTTACCAAAAACGCTCCTTTTCCTCTATAAGAAATTTCCAAAGGTTTTAAGAGCTATGTGCCAGGAACTGGGGATGAAGACCAAATATATATATCTTATTATATCACAGTATTATAACTGGGTATTTTATTTGGTGGCCCTGCTTCCACCGTATTCTACAGGCAAGTCATCCAAGGATAAGGAAGGGACATCACCTTTTGATGGGATGAGTGGCCTGCTTGTACAGGGAAGAGAGGAGTTAATGATGTTCAACTTCGCAGACTACCACCCTATAGCAAGAGCCTTGAAAATGTACACTTCACTGTTAAACCAGTGATTCTATTTCTAGTGATTTACTTAAGCACATGAGTAAATATGAGCCAAAGATTTAGCTACATGGATGTTCATTGTAGAAGTGATTATAATAGTGAAAAATAGAAAACAACCTAGATATACAAAGAGACAAATTTATTTACTAAATTATAGTATATCCCTAAACCAATGCTATGTAACTGTTAAAAGTCATGTAGAGCATCCATCTCTTTGTTTTTTTTTTTTTTTTGAGACAGAGTTTCACTCTGTCACCCAGGCTGGAGTGCAGTGGCATGATCTCAGCTCACTGCAGCCTCGCCTCCCGGGTTCAAGCAATTCTCCTGCCTCAGCTTCCCAAGTAGCTGGGATTAGAGGTATGCACCACCACAACTGGCTAGTTTTTGTATTTTTAGTACAGACAGGGTTTCACCATGTTGGCCAGTCTGGTCACAAATCCCTGACCTCAAATGATCCACCCACCTCGGCCTCCCAAAGTGCTGGGATTACAGGCATGAGCCACCGCACAGGCCTCTTTATTCTTTCTTCTAAAACAAAAAATGTATTGAGCTCCAAATATGTGTAAAGTACTGTGTTGAGCCTTGAGGATACAGTAAACAGTGTAGCAAATTTCTGGCTTCAGGGATCATAGAGGCCAAAGAAGGAAGTTTGACGTTAAAGAGATAATCTGACTAATTGACTATAAGTGGGATAATTATGCAGACAGAAAACTATTAGGTGTTATGAAATCATCAAGGGACCTAATGTACTGGGGGCCAGTCTAGGAATAGGGGCAGGAAATGAAGGTAAAGGGTAGGGGGAGAGAGTATGAGGCAGAGGAAAGAGCAACAGGATTCTAAATGTATATTCATTTACACTGAAAGATGATCATAATATACAGTTAGGTATGAGATGCTAATTAGACCCCCAAGTAGAGATGCCAAGTAGTATTTAGATATAGGGGATGCGACTCTGGGGAAGATTAGAATTTGATATTGATATAGTTTGGATCTATGTCCCCACCCAAATCTCATGTTGAACTGTAATCCCCAATGCTGGAAGTCAGGCCTGGTGGGAGGTGATTGGGTCATGGGGGCGGATTTCTCAGAAACGGTTTAGCACCATCTTGTTGGTGCTGTTTTTGTGGTAGTGAGTGAATTCTTACAAGATCTGGTTGTTGAAAATGTGTGCAGCCCCTCCCTCCCCTCTCTTGCTCCATTCTCATCATGTGATGTTCCTGCTCTCCCTTTGCCTTCTGCCATGATTGCAAGTTTCCTGAGGCCTCCCCTAGAAGCAGATGCCACTATGCTTCCTGTACAGACTGCAGAACCACAAGCCTCTTTTCTTTGTAAATTACCCAGTCTCAGGTATTTCTTTATAGTAACGCAAGAATAGCCTAATATAGATATATACATTTGAGAGTTACTATCCTATAGTCAATAAAATAGACAATGCTATTAAAGAAAATCAGGAGAGTGGGGTATTATGTAAGCCAAGATAAGAAAGAGTTTCAAGAGGTAGAAAGTGGTCACTTGGGACAAAGGCAGCTGAGGTGTTGAGTAAGACGAAATCAGAAAACTGAACATTGTATTTGGTGACATGAAGGTCACTGGCTAATCTCTTAGAAGTTTCAGATGTAGTGGGGAGGACAGAAGTCTAATTGAAATGGATTGAGGTGAGAGAAAAGATGATGTCATGGGGAAAGCCATTCATTCAACAGCTAGACAGGAATGGGAACTCAGGAACAAGTTTGTTTGCTGGTGAAAACAATCCCCTGGAGAGGGAAATCAAGAATGCAAGAGAGAAAGGTCGATTTGTAGGAGTAAAGTCCTTCATAAGTTACAAGGAGGTAAGATCCAGAGTAGAAGTGAAGGGTTGGCCTTAACTAGGAGCAGAGACATTTCCTCCTATAGAAAGAATGGGTCCCAATTCAGAAGGCTAGAGAGATGAGAGAGTGCTTGTTTGCTTCTTTTTTTCGCGAATCATGAATCAAGGTCATCAGTAAGAAGGAGAGGGAGGAAAGGGGAGATTAGAAACATACCAGAATAGCTTCGGCCTGGGAGGCAGATGTTGCAGTGAGCCGAGATCGTGCTCCTGCACTCCAGCCTGGACAGAGGGGGACTCTGTCTCGAAAGAAAGAAAAAAAAGAAAAGAAAAGAAAGAAAAAGAAAGAAAATTCCCCAAGTGTACTTTACATCTCGGGTTCATTACACTAATTCGAAAATAGTACATGCATACAACACTTTCACTTACCCAAGAAACTCTACAGTTTCTCAGGGTCCCAAACAAGAGAAAGAATGAAGAGGAGGAGAGCCATCGTAAGTATCAAGAACAATAGTGCACCAATCAAGATGAAGTTTTGGAAGAATTTTTATTTAAAATCCCTAGGGGAGGCCGGGCGCGGTGGCTCGTGCCTGTAATCCCAGTACTTTGGGAGGCCGAGACGAGCGGATCACTTGAGGTCAGGAGTTCGAGACCAGCCTGGCCAACATGGTGAAACCCTGTCTCTACTAAAAAGTACAAAAATTGGTCGGGCGCCATGGCTCACGCCTGCTATCCCAGCACTTTGGGAGGCTGAGGCAGGCGGATCACGAGGTCAGGAGATGGAGATCATCCTGGCTAACACGGTGAAATCCCGTCTCTACTAAAAATACAAAAAATTAGCCAGACGTGGTGGCGGGCGCCTGTAGTCCCAGCTACTCAGGAGGCTGAGGCAGGAGAATGGCGTGAACCCAGGAGGTGGAGCTTGCAGTGAGCCGAGATCGCGCCACTGCACTCCAGCCTGGGCGACAGAGTGAGACTCCGTCTCAAAAAAAAAAAAAAAAAAAAGTACAAAAATTGGCCGGCCGTGGTGGTGAGCCCCTGTAATTCCAGCTACTCGGGAGGCTGAGACAGCAAAATTGCTGAACCCGGGCGGTGGAGGTTGCAGTGAACTGAGATCGCGCCACTGCATTCCAGCCTGGGTGACAGAGTGAGACTCCGTCTCAAAAAAAAAAAAAAAAAAAAAAATCCCTAGGGGAATTTAATAATCACATGATGAAATTGTATTGTCTTAGTCTATTTTGTGCTGCTACAAAAATACCTGAGACTGGGTGATACGGTTTGGCTGTGTCCCCCAAATCTCATCTTGAATTGTAGCTCCCATAATTTCCACATGGGAGTCACTGGGTGGGAGATAATTGAATCATGGCGGAGAGTCTTTCCCATGTTGCTCTCCTAATAGTGAATAAGTCTCACAAGATCTGATGGTTTTATAAATGGGAGTTCCCTGGCACAAGCTCTCTCTTGCCTGTCACTATGTAAGACGTCTCTTTGCTTCTTCTTTGTTTTCTGCCATGATTGTGAGGCCTCCCCAGCCATGTGGAACTGTGAGTCCATTAAACCTCTTTCCTTTATAAATTACCCAGTCTCAGATATATCTTTATTAGCAGTTTGAGAACAGACTAATACACTGGGTGATTTATTTATTTCTACTTTAATTTTTTAAAATTTAGAGACAGAGTTCCCAATGTGGCCCAAGCTGGAGTGCAGTGGCTATTCACAGGTGTGATTATTGTACACTAAATCCTGGAACTCCTGGGCTTAAGAGACCCTTTCCACCTCAAACTTCTATGTAGCTGGGACTACAGGCACATGCTACTGTGCCCAGCTCTAAGACCGGGTAATTTATAATACACAGAAATTAATTGGCTCGTAGTTCTGAAGGCTGGAAAGTCCAATATCAAGGTGCCAGCATTTGGCAAGGGGCTTCTTGCTGTGTTACCATATGGTGGGAGGTGAGAGGGCAAGAGCAGAGGGAGAGAAACAGACAGACAGAGGAGGCCAAACTTGCCCTTTTATAATGGCACCAATCCCACCAATGAGGATATAACCCTTGTGACCTAATCAGCTCTTAAAGATTCTACCTCTTAGCGCTGTTGCAATGGCAATTAAATTTCAACATGAAAACAAAAACAAATTTAAAAAATAAATTTCAATATGAGTTTTAGAGGGGATAAACGTTCAAACCATAGCATTCATTAATGTTGATGTAGCAATCAGGAAAACTCCTAAGTCATGGATGGAAGAAGGTGTCAAAGTCTTATTCAGAGTCATGCATTATAGAATGAACACAGACCCAGTGCAATAATGTCTATTTTAGTGACTTAACCAATGCATTAAATTGCTTATCTAGGCAGGCGTGGTGGCTCATGCCTGTCAATCCCAGCACTTTGGGAGGCCGAGGCAGGCGGATCACTTGAGGTCAGGAGTTCGAGACCAGCCTGGCCAACATGGTAAAACCCTGTCTCTATTAAAAAAACAAAAATTACCCAGGAGTAGCGGTGCATGCCTGTAGTCCCAGCTACTTGGGAGGCTGAGGCAGGAGAATCGCTTGAACCTGGAAGGTGGAGGTTGCAGTGAGACGAGATTGTTATTAGAAAAGAGACTAAATAAATAATTAAATGGTATATTTATCATGACCAAGGCAGACTAGACATGAAAGGACTTGTAAGATAAAGTCATTATGATTAAATGCAATGAACTACTGTAAATTGCACAAACTACCTAATTGACACCAAGAGTTGGTACTCCTGAGAGTATTTTTTAGAAGCTATTAGAAAAAAAAAATGAAATTTGAGAAGAGCTTTTGGGTCATCAGCATCTATATTTAGAATCTTCACATAATCATAGATCGCAGCACTTTAGCACCAAGAGAAAAATGAAATGGGGTTATCTCCTCTTTTCATTGCTTTTTTCTTTTGCATTGAATACACTAGAAGTTTCTGTGATGAGACAAATCTAAGGCTTAAAAATAGATGTTACTATTTCTATATGGGGTTGAAATATGATCATTTAAAATGTATTAGTATTCATAATGTAATACAAATTTTTAAAAGCGTGGCTAGGCATGGTGGCTCATGCCTATAATCCTAGCACTTTGGGAGGCCTAGGCAGGAGGATCTTTTGAGGCCAGAAGTTTGAACTCAGCCTAGGCAACATAGCGAGACTCCCATCTCTATAAAAATTAAAAATCAAAAATTTGGTTGGGCATGATGGCAGGCACCTGTAATTCCAGCTACTTAGGAGGATGAGGCGGGAGGATTACTTGAGCCGAGGAGTTCGAGGTTGCAGGGAGCTATAATCATACTACTGCACTCCAGGCTGGGTAACAAAGTGAGACCCTGTGTCAAAAAAAGAAAAAAAACAAACATTTACTGAGCACTTAAGTACTAAACATTATTCTTGCTTGTACTTTTTTTTGTTTTTTGTTAGTTTGTTTGTTTTTGAGACTGAGTCTTGCTCTGTTGCCCAGGCTGCAGTACAGCGGCATGATCTCGGCTCACTACAACCTCCACCTCCTGGGTTCAAGAAATTCTCCTGACTCAGCCTCCCAGGTAGCTGGGATTACAGGTGCATGCCACTATGCCTGGCTAATTTTTGTATTTTTAGTAAAGATGGGGGTTTGCCATGTTGGCCATGCTGGTCTCAAACTCCTGACCTCAAGTGATCCGGCTGCCTTGGCCTCCCAAAGTGACGGAATTACAGGTGTGAGCCACTGTGCCTGGCCTGCTTGTATGTATTATTTTAAGTAATCTTCAAAACATCTAAAACACCTTTATGCTATTTACTATTACCATCTACATTTTGCAGAACAGGAAACTGTGGTTCATCAAATCCAATATAATAAAAACGGATACTTACAAATATTGCATAACTGTTCTATGCCAAGTATATTACAGTTGTCCCTCAGTATTCTTGGGGGAATTGGTTTTAGGACCACTGCAGATCTTTCAGATCTGACTGCAGGCAATTATGAAGGCAAAATCCAGGCATACCCAAGTCTTGCAGTTGGCCCTGGGGAAACTACCTGTATGAAGACTGGCCCTCTGTATCATAGGTTTCACATCAAGAACACTGTATTTTTCGTCCTCTTTTGGTTGTGGATGTGGAACCTGAGGATAAGGAGGGTCGACTGTATTTATTGACAAAAACTCATATATAAGTGGACGAGGATAGTTCAAGCCAGTGTTGTTCAAGCTGCACTATGTTCAGGGGATGCCAAAAGTCTGTTTGGAGGGTCGAAAAAGTTTCACAAAAGAGGTGTCATCTGAGCTGGATCTTTAAGGATAATAGCCAATGGGAGAAAGACAGATAAAATAACTGGAGGCTGGGTGCAGTGGCTCACGCCTGTAATCCCAGCACTTTGGGAGGCCAAGGCGGGTGGATCATGAGGTCAGGAGATTGAGACCATCCTGGCTAACACGGTGAAAACTTGTCTCTACTAAAAATACAAAAAAAATTAGCTGGGCGTGGTGGTGCTCACCTGTAGTCCCAGCTACTCGGGAGGCTGAGGCAGGAGAATCACTTGAACCTGGGAGGCAGAGGTTGCAGTGAGCCGAGATCACTCCACTGCACTCCAGCCTGAGTGACAGAGCGAGACTCCATCTCAAAAACAAAACAAAACAAAGAAAAAAAAAACTGGAAGAGTGTACAGCTGGGACAAGGTCCTGGTCTCACAGGCAACTGAGCATTGAGTGCAACCTAAGCAGAAAATATGAAGTTAGGGAGTGGTGGGAAATGAGGCTGAAGATGTAATGAGAGGCCGACTGTGACGGTCATATATGAAGCTGTCAAGGTTGGGATGAATTCTGCAGTCCCACACCGCATCAGAGACATACACACTGAGTGACAGGATCAGCTTTGGAACGAAAAGGATGAGGTTTACAAATAAGGTATTGTTCATGAACGTAAGCAGAGAAGCCACATTTATGATATGTTTCTGAGAAAATATATTAAGCTTTGAAATTTAATGACAATAAAACCTGGATTTGTCACAACATAACTGCATTATGGATTGATGCTGGCAATTACCAGATAGTATCACTGGAAGGTTTTCAACTAATAGACAACTACATCACAGCTGTCACCTGCTTGACAGCAACTATAGAATACCATCCCAATATAAGATGCAATCTGATTTTAGATATGTTAAGATGTAAGGGGGGAAACGTGTTTAGAATGAATGAAATGGGGGGCACTGTATTAAAAATATATCCAAAAAGGCCAAGCACGGTGGCTCATGCCTGTAATCCCAGCACTTTGGGATGCCAGGGCAGGTGGATCACAAGGTCAGAAGTTCAAGACCAGCCTGGCCAAGATGGTGAAACCCTGTCTCTACTGAAAATACAAAAATTAGCCAGGCATGGTGGCAGGCATCTGTAATCCCAGCTACTTGGGAGGCTTAGGCAGAGAATTGCTTGAACCCGGGAGGCGGAGGTTGCAGTGAGCCAAGATCGTGCCACTGCACTCCAGCCTGGGTGACAGAGCAAGACTCCATCTCAAAAAAAAAAAAAAATATATATATATATATATCTCTCTCTCCAAAAATCCAACCAGCTCTCCCTACTTCCAGTCTCATCTCTCTGGTCCAAACCAACATCATCTCTTTCCTGGATTATTACAGTAGTCTCCTAACAGGTCTCCCTGCTTCTGTCCTTAACATCTCCTCCTCTTCTCTCCCAAATCTATTCTCAGGAGGGCACCTAGAGTCAGAGCATGTTATTCATGCAAAGTCCTCAGTGGCTTCCTGTCTCACCCAGAAAAAAGCTCATGTCCTTGCAGTGGCTACAGGGCCTTGCAAGACCCGGTGCCTCATTAGCTCTCTGTCTCCATCACCCCTGCCCCTATCCCTTTGCTTGCTCCACTCTAGACAAACGGACTTCCACCTCCTGAAATTTTTACCTCTTGTTCCCTCTGATTGACCTGCTCTTCTCTTGAGTAGCTGCAGGTCTCAATTTCTGAAGTGTTTCACCAAATGCCACCTTTTCAATGAAGCCTCCTTTGCCTGCCTTTGACTCAAATTGCTATTACACTCCTACTCCCTAACTCTCATTTACACCCTATCTGCCTTCCCTGCTTGCTTGCTTATTTATTTATTTACCTTTTTTGTCAGCACTTACCACTAATATAGCATATATTTGGCTTGAATATGTATCATCTAGAATGTTAGTGAGGAGTCTGGCTTTTGCTTAAGCCAAACATGTGATCTTTCAGGCCTGACTACAGGCAATTACGAAGGCCTTACCTGGCAGGCTTCGCACAGAAAGCTGCTGCTCTCTGAGAGACATTTGGTGCACAGCCAGTGGGTCACGGTCTCTGAAGGAAGTTGCAGTCAAGGACTCAGGCTCTCCTGGTCAGTCATGCTTTTCCTATATTTACATTCCTAGCCCCAGAGTCTTCACTGCTAGTCTCTAGCAGACCTTGGGTAGACGACCTTTTCAGATGCCTTTGCCAAGACCTCCTTACGTGGGGAGGAGGGAGACCTTGGTGATACATTTCCCTACTCTGACTCATCACCCAGGACTTTTCCACTCCAAGCTCTCACCGCTGCCCTCCTGCTTCAGGCTCCATAAAACTGCTTTAAGCTCTTGCTTTTACCATTGCAGTGAGTGATTAAAGGCTTGGTTCTTTTATCTTTGGCTTGTTGCTATAACCGGCTACTCTGACAGCTCTCTCTCTCCCAGCTCAGCTGAACTCCTGACAATTCGCTTCACAAGGGTCAGGGTTTGCTCTTTGTTTTCACTACTGTATCTCCAGCACCTAGAAAAATATCTGGCACATATCAGGTGTTCAGCAACTTTTTAAATGAATTAGTAAGTGTCTGTTCAATTAATATAATTAATTAATTCTTGGAATAGATGCCTTCTTTGTTTTAAAATTTTATTACGTATTCTTAAACCAATGTATTATACACAATGTGAAAGGAGTTAATACAATAGATTAAAGTTTCAAATAATTCTGATATTTTCATTGCCCATGCCTTAGCTTGGGCTGCTTATAACAAAGTCCCATAAACTGGGTGGCTTATAAACAGCAGGCATTTCTTAGAGTTCTGCAGGTTGCCAGTTTGAGATCAGGGTCCCAGCATTGTTGGGTTCTGGTGCGGACCCTCTTCTGGGTTGCAGATGACTACTGTCTTGTTGTGTCCTCACATGGCAGAAATAGGACAAGCTAGCTTTCTGAAGTCCCTTTTATAAGGTCATTCATCCCTTCATGAGGGCTCTACCCTCATGACCTAATTACCTCCCAAAGCCCCATTTTCTATAACACTGGGGGTTAGGATTTCAACCTGTGAGTTTTTTGAGGGGGATTGGTGAGGGGGACACAAACATTCAGCTCCATTGCAGCTCACAATTTTGTTTCTTCTTCCAACCATATAATTACAGCTAAAAGGGCCAATGTTTTCTAAACTGGAAAAAAAACAAAAAAGGAAAAACAAAAACAGAATAGATACAATTTTGTTTGGTGTAGCCAACAGGAAGAAGCCCTGTGAATTAATATTCAAAAAGAGAAGGGGGGCTGGATACAGTGGCTCACACCTGTAATCCCAGCACTTTGGGAGGCTGAGGCGGGTGGATCACCTGGGGTCAGGAATTCAAGACCAGCCTGGCCAACATGGTGAAACCTCGTTTCTACTAATAATAGAAAAATTAGCCAGGTATGGTGGTGCACGCCTGTAATCCCAGCTACTCGAGAGGTTGAGGCAGGAGAATGATTTCAACCCAGGAGGCAGAGGTTTCAGTGAGCCAAGATCGTGCCACTGCACTCCAGCCTGGGTGACAGAGCGAGACTCAGTCTCAAAAGAAAAAAAAAAGAGAGAGAGAAGTGGTAAGATCCTGGATCTTAGGTCCTGGCGTTCCATTTGTCACTAGGTTGTCATTTGAAAGGCCTATACTAACAGAAACAAAATCCAGTGTGCAAGTGGCTTTTCTTTAAGGGTTTCAAAATATCAACGGAGAAAGGGAAAGCAAATTACAGAAAAATTTCTGGGAAAACTAGAGACATTTGTAATATTGTAAGCTTCCAACCCATCATTATCATTGTTACAGTTCAAGAGTTGCATGCATTGGGAATGCACTCTTGCACTGTGTATGTAAGAGCAAGGAAACAAATACTGACAGACTCAAGAGCCTTTCACTTCTTCCAAGAAGTTCCTGGGCTGTCCCAAAGCTCAGACTGTCCTAGTCCAGAGGAATTCAGTCCCAGGAGAAGTTCTTAAAGGACACTATAAAGTGAAGGACTCCTGGATTGATGTGCCCTAATGAAGCCTTTGTGTATTATTGGTGCATCATTCCCACAATTCCCCTCCCTCTAAACGCAGCTTCTTCCTACCTTACCTTTCCTCACGTTGGAGCGGCATGGTAAGGGATTGTCTGAAAAGACCTGTGTTAGTCTGCAGTCTGGGTGAGTGAGAAAGAAACAGGTTCGACAATGGCCATAGCTGGGTGTGGTGACTCATGCCTGTAATCCCAGTCTGTAATCCTCGGCCTTCGGGAGGACGAGGCGGGCAGATTACCTGAGGTCAGGAGTTCGAGACCAGCCTGGCCAACGTGGTGAAACCCGCATCTCTACTAAAAATACAAAAAAATTAGCCGGGCGTGGTGGCACGTGCCTGTAATCCCAGCTACTTGGGAGGCTGAGGCAGGACAATAGCTTGAACCCAGGAGGCAGAGGTTGCAGTGAGCCAAGATCGTGCCACTGCACTCTAGCCTGGGCAACAGAGTGAGACTCTGTCTCAGAAAAAAAAAGAAGAAGAAGAAGAAGGCAATGGCCACAATACCCCTGCATCCCTTCTCTCCCTTGAAACGTGGCCCAGTCCTTTTGTGCCACCTCTAGTCCCCTAAAGCTTTTCCCAATAAGACTCATCCATCACTCACTATTCCAGGACATTTCCTATTTCCTCCCCACACATCTGAACTTTTTTTTTTTTTTTGAGGTGGAGTCTCGCTCTGTGGCCAGGCTGGAGTGCAGTGGCCTGATCTTGGCTCACTGTAACCTCCACCTCTCGGGTTCCAGCAATTATCTTGCCTCAGCCTCCTGAGTAGCTGGGACTACAGGCACGTGCCACCATGTCCAGCTAATTTTTGTATTTTCAGTAGAGACAGGGTTTCACCATGTTGGCCAGGATGGTCTCGATCTCTTGACCTCGTGGATCTGCCCGCCTCCCAAAGTGCTGGGATTACAGGTGTGAGCCACTGCGCCCTGCTTGAACTTGTTTACTCAGTATTCCATAATGTTTTCTTTCTTTCTTTCTTTTTTGAGACTGAGTTTTGCTCTTGTTGCCCAGGCTGGAGTGCAATAGTGCGATCTCAGCTCACTGCAACCTCCACCTCCTGGGTTCAAGAGATTCTCGTGCCTCAGCCTCCCAAGTAGCTGGGATTATAGGCGCCCGCCACCATGCCTGGCTAATTTTGTATTTTTAGTAGAGACAAGATTTCACCATGTTGGTCAGCTGGTCTTGATCTCATAACCTCAGGTGATCCACCCACCTCGGCTTCCCAAAGTGCTGGGATTACAGGCGTGAGCTATCACACCCGGCCCTCATAATGTTTTCTACTATGCCAATAAACTAAATCATAGGAAGTGATTGAACAAAAATGGCTTAAAGCACTGCCTCCTCCAGGGCACTCAGTGGTCCGTATTCCTACCAGCTTCAAATGTAGCCAATTAAAATTGCAATGGTGGACAATAGGCTTCTCCTGCTTTCTATTATCCTGTCTGTAGCTGACCTCATCTGCTCCCTCTTGCTGACTTGCCACTGGAGGAATAATTGTACCACATGCTTGGACTGACCCATGAGTGAAGGACCAAGAGCCAGGTTGACTGGCATCTTACCTGTTCTGCAGGAACTCAAAATCCAACCTATTACAAAAGTTGAGTGGAGTTGCTGGGTGAAGCATTCTGGATCTGTTTATCACCTCACTGCACAACGCCTGGACCTGAGATAAGTCCCATGACAATTGTGCTGTCATCAGAAGATTAATTTATCTCAAACGTGTCAGAAAAGGGGTTGCTCAGGTGACCTAAAAGTTCATCCGCTCTACAGCTGGAAACTTCACCTTATGTGAAGTGGGATTTTGTTTGATTTTATTTAGCTATAACGAAGACAGTTTGAATACACATTTCTCCAAAAAAGACATACAAGTGGTCAGCAAGCATGTAAAAGGATGCTCAACATCAGTGGTCATCAGGGAAATGCAAATCAAAACCACAGTGAGGCACCACTGCAAACCAATAGGATTTCTAAAATTGAAAAAAAAAAAAGTGGGAAAATAGTCCCGAGTCCCTCTGGGGAATCCCCACAGTGCCAGGTAAATTGAGATGATTGCTCACCCGAGGGCCACCGATAAAGCAAATGGACCGTGGAGAGCTGCTATTTGTATTGATTCTTGTAACCAACAGGCCACAGCGGGCAGAAGTGATTACAATCTCTTCTGCCATAGGAAATAGATTTCTATCTCTTCCCCTGGTGTCCTGGGGCTCAATGCTGCCCACCTTGGAAGAGTTACCAGAGTCCAGAAACAATTCATCACAATAAATCATAATTCAGGTTTAAAAGCACCAGAAATCACATCCCACTGGTGAAATTCTGTCTCACCCAAATATTAGCACCATGCTGGAAATTTACAGCAAAATTTAGAGTATATCATACTGAAGACAAGCCAGGAAGAAAAAGAAAAAGAAAAAATATATAATATAAATAGAATTCCTGCCAACAAGCAGAGATTAAATAAATCATAAATTCTAACCTGAAATTAAAACTATTGATAAAAAGTGTTCACGAGTGATGAAGACTATCAAGATTCTATGTGCTTCCCTGGCTAAAAAATTTCCTAGAATCTTAATCACAGCTCTCTGAAACATCCATTTAATAAAATTTATAAATATACCCAACCTCAAATCCGATCTATCAGAATAAGCAATATAATATTAAAGGATTGTCATTTTATCCATCAAAACTAAATTACTTGTATTCCACAGGGAAGATGTAACAACCATTTATAATCAGCTACCAATGTTTTTGAAAATACATATTTTCTTTTACAATGAGATACATTAATGTTTTGAGTTTGGGGAACCCCAGAAACAATGGCCATCAGAAAGTACGTCCAAGCCCAGGCGATACAGGGAGACCCCATCTCAACAAAAAATTAAATAATTAGCCAGGCATGGTGGTGCATGCCTGTAGTCCCAGCTAGTCAGGAGGCTGAGGTGGGGCCCAGGAGGTCAAGGCTGCAGTGACCTGTAATGGTGTCACTACACTCTAGCCTGGGTGACAGAGTGAGACCCAGCCCCTCCCCACCCTCACTTCCCCCGAAAAAGAAAAAGAAAAAGAAAATTCCTTCTCCAGGAGTTTTATTCAGGCTCCTACATTCTATTCAAGAAACTATAAAGGTAGTGAACAAATAGTAGTAGCAAAGCTTTATGCAAAAGAAGTTACATCTAAATAGCAATACCAATGAAGTGGGCCTACCCTGACAGTTCCTTAGCTTCTGTGTAGCTCATCCAAGTGATGTCTTACCATCAGCAGAACCAGACGGTTTTATAAAAATAAACTGATATGAAGACCTTTTCTCCAGGATTCATGCAAAGAAGATAATTACAATTTAAGACGAGCTGCCAAACTCTTCCTCTTCACATGATGAGCTTGTGGTTTCTCAGCTGTTGCATGTAATAAAGACATTTGACCAAAAATGACTCAATTTGTTATATAGTCCACAAATTTTTTTAAAAGACACCCCCTTTTTCTTCCTCCCTTCCTATCTTTATCTATCTACCATCTTTCTATCTATCCACCTATCTATCTATCTATCTATCTATCTATCTATCTGTCTGTCTATCTGTCTATGTATCCTGACTTTCTATAAGAGAGAGAAAAAGAGAGAGTGAGACAGTTTTACAATTGGCAAAGGCCAAAGGCATTTTATGGCTTTGGAAGTCAAACACATGTTTGTTACTCAATTGATAAATTCCACATGACAATCATAGGATGAGTTAGTTGTTTTTTCCAAGGCGTCACTACATCACGCTTCTCCTCTTGCTTAAAACTGCTCAGCGTTGGTGGTGTCCCATTCCTCAGCAATACACTTCTTTGTCATTAACTTAAAGCCAAATTCCATACTACTTCTATAATGAAACCTACAAGAAAATCTTGGATTTCAGTGCATCGTGTTAAACTTCATTTGGTAAATGAAGGAGGCAGCTGCTGAGGAAAGCAGATGAGAAGAGGATGTGGGCTTCTATCATCTGCTACCACAACACCTGAGGCTGGTACGCCTGTCCTCAAGCCCAGGGCCCTCTTTCATTAAGCCGAAATAATAGGACTGTCTCTTTCCCTCTCACATCCCTCTATCCAGGTTGTCTTTTAAGGACTTTTCCCCCTTCAGATTTGTTCTTAGAGATCAGACAAAGCTTTTTTATTTTTTTTTTCAGGGGGTGATGGAATCTCGCTCTGTTGCCCAGACTGGAGTGCAATGGTGCAATCTTAGCTCATTGTAACCTCCACTTCCCATGTTGAAGCAATTCTCATAGCTCACCCTCCCAAATAGCGGGGATTACAGGGGTGCACCACCATGCCCAGATAATTTTTGTATTTTTAGTAGAGACAGGGTTTCACCATGTTGGCCAGGCTGGTCTTGAACTCCTGACCTCAGGTGATCCACCTGCTTTGGCCTCCCAAAGTGCTGGGATTACCGGCGTGAACCACTGCGCCTGGCCAGATAAAGCTATTATTACCCAGATATAGTTTTATTTGATCCAGTTTCTCACAGCTTCAGAAACAGTACAGGATCCTGCTTTCCTTGAAAATAGATGGCTTTGAACCATCCACGTCCTAGGACAGATGTCACACTACATAATTTTAGTAACTGCAAATTCAAAAATAATTTAAGGCGAAAGAAGGCCTTGCATGTTCCTCCCGCCTTACTTTGGGCTTAAATGGATCAACTTTCCATTGTTTCAACTGTGAGTTTTTCAATGCAGGGAAAGAAGTTCCTCCCCTCAGGAAGGGAAAATGTGGGAATACTTCCGGGGAGGAGTGCCCTGTCTGGTTGGAGTGTAGGGAGAAGGAACGGAGCGTGCTCAGCTGAGTCCCTTTGCTATATTCTGTGTCTCTGTCCTGCCTCTCCTCAAGAACCCCTCCTTCTGAATCTCCATAAGGTAATATGCTTTTTATATCAGGATCTGGCCCTACAGTGGAGAGACCTAAAGTTTGGGATGGGTTGGATCAATTTAGAGGGAAGTTATTAGGAACCCGATTTTGTCTAATGTCTATGCTTTATTCTCCAAACTAGCCCTTTCAGTAATAGAACTGGGCTTTCTTTTTCCTCCAAGCTGCCTGATTCTTCTGTTCACTTCCGAAGTGGCTTTTAAATCAAAGGATTGATAGGAAATTATTACTTCTATAGAAACAAAGAATACCCAAATCCTAATGGCTAAAACAACAAAGATTTATTTTTCACTCCTGATACATGTTCACTGGGGGTCTCATCATGTGTTTGACTGTGCATTGTCACACAGTGGGAGTTTAAATTTCTTTTTTTTTTTTGAGACAGATTCTCGCTCTGTTTCCCGGGCTGGAGTGCAGTGGCATGATCTTGGCTCACTGCAGCCTCTGCCTCCCAGGTTCAAGCGATTCTCCTGCCTCAGCCTCCTGAGTCGCTGCGATTACAGGCACCCACCACCATGCCTGGCTAATTTTTGTATTTTTGTAGAGATGGGGTTTCACCATGTTGGCCAGGCTGGTCTTGTACTCCTGACCTCAGGTGATCCACCAGCCTCAGCCTCCCAAAGTGCTGGGATTATAGGCATGCATCACCCCGCCTGGTCCTTTTTTTTTTTTTTTAAGAGTTCTTAAAGACCAATTTCAAGTATTAGCACCTCTAAGTAAGACTTTATTAGAAAATAGAACTAGAAACAATTTTCAGATTTGAATACTGGGATGTAATTACAAGAACTGTGCCAGAGTAGTGTTTTTAAACTTAACGCTTTCTGTTGGGGAACCACATTTATAATTAACAGCAAAAAGAATTATCATCGACAACTGAATAGGCCTTTTCACATCCCCCAGATTTGCTGAGAATTGTTTTTGGGAATACTTAATTCAGAGCTTTTCTTTCAGGGTGTTGGCACTTTCCCTTTTTGGATATGAGTTATACAAGACTAACCTCTATTATTTCTGGATTACATGTCAGTGATGGAAAATGAATTGAGTGCTTTGAGGGGGAAAGAAATCATTACCAGAAAGATGAATAGACCGATTGTACTGGATTACTAAAAGTTGGGGCTCTGGAAAGATCTTTGGTTTGATTTTCCGGGAAACATATCTTCTTGGATACTCTTCAGAGTTGTGATAAATTCCTCCAGCAGCAGGTGAGAGGTAGGCCTATTTATACCACACTCTCTCCCGGCCCTGGGCTTCCTAGGCTGACTTCAAAGAGAGGCCTTTTCTTTGCTATGTGGTGTTTAAAGAAAAAAACTGCTTTGAACTCTCAGATTTCAGGCATTTGGGAAACAGTCAATAGCCAGCCAGATTTACATGTTTATCACTTTTGCCATAGGATGCAGAAAATTTTTTTTCCCTCACTCAGTGAACAATGGTATTTATCTGTTCCAGAGGTATATACTATGTGCCAGATAGTACTGTGTACTGATGATACAACAATGATCAAGTCTGATACAGTTCTTACCTAACAGAGTTCTCAGTTATGGAGGAGGGAGGTGGATCTAGACAGGTAAGCAGCTTACAATTCAGGGTGAGAAATACCATGATAAGGACATACAAGATGCTGTGGGAATCACACAGATAACAGAAAACCAAACACCACATGTTCTCACTCATAAATAGGAGTTGAACACATGGACATAGGGAGAGAAACACCACACACTGGGGCCTGTTGGTGGGTGTGGGGCTAGGGGAGGGACAGCATTAGGATACCTAATGTAGATGATGGGTTGATGAGTGCAGCAAATCACCATGGCATGTGTATACCTGTGTAACAAACCTGCACGTTCTGCACATGTATCCCAGAACTTAAAGTATAATAAAAGGAAAAAAAGAAAAAGAAAAGAAAAGGAGATCAGAGACGACTTTCTTAAAGAAGTGACTTGTAATTGTGATCTCAGGGATTGTAAGTCATAACTAGAGGAAGAGAGGGTGAGCAAAGGCCCTGAGAGTGGAGAAAGCATGGCATATTTGAAGCACTGAGGGTAAAAAGTATGTGTGTAGGTGAAGGGAAAAGACACATTTTTTAGGGAATTGTTGAATAGGAAAGGAATAACGCGTGAAGTTAAAGGTGTAAGCAAGTGCAAGGTCCTGGAATGTCTAGAAACACCTGTTAGGACTTGTGGCCTCTATCCTCAGGGCAAGTCACTGAATGGTTTTTAGCAGATAGGATGCATAATTGAATGTATATTTCTGGAGACCACTTTGATTGTTCCATTGCAAATGGATTAGAAGAGACAAAGTCTGGAGATAGGAGTTGGAAAGACCAATGAGGGGGCTATGGAGGCATCCAGGTGAGAGATGGTGGTAGCCTGAGATTATGTATTGGTGGTGGAAGGCACAGAGTGGGTGGATTTGAGAAAAGTTTAAAGGTAGAATTGACAAGACTTGGTGACAGATGTGATATGGATGGTGTAGGAAAGGGAGGAATCTAGCATAATACTGAAAAGGCTCAAGGTTCTGGTTTGGCAGTGAGATCATTTAGTGAGACAGGAAACCCAGGAGAAAGAGCAGTCTTGGAGGTTAAGATCATGAATTCAGTCTGGGGCATGTTGATTTGAGGTATTTAGTAGATACTGTTGATGACCCATTCATATCCCCTTGACCAACCATTGAAGCAAGAGGCAAAATTGCCCAGTGGCTGAAACAACAGGCTACAGATACAGTCAATGCATGTTATAAATCCTAGTTCTTTCAATTAACTAGCTGTGGGTCATGGTACAACTTCTCTTATCTGTTTCCTCCTCTATAAATTGGAGACAATCACTATGTCATGGGGTTGCTATACATATTAAATACCTGTAATGTATAATATAATTTCCCATGTAAACTCCATCATCAAGCAACATCTGAACTCTACATGGGGGAAGGCTCTTCTATCCTTGTCCACTAAGCACTTGATATTTGTGTTTGCAATTATATTACAGGTATTTTCATATTGGTATTGTCTTTGGTGACATAAGCCCTCAACAGCAGTGTATTAGTTTCCTACTGCTGCTGCAACAAATTAGCACAAACTTAGTGACATAAACCAACAAAAATTTATTACCCTGTAGTTCTGAAGGTCAGAAGTTTGAATTGGGTCTCGTGGAGCTAAAATCAAGGTGTTGGCAGGACTACATTCCCTCTGGAGGCTCTGGGGGAAAATCTGTGTTTTTTGCCTTTTTCTATTCCAATTTCTGTATTCGTTAGCTTGTGGCTCTTTTCCTCCATCTTCAAAGACAGCAGGTAGCATCTTCAAATCTCTTTCTGCCTCACTCTTTGGGCTCCCTCTTCTACTAAAAGGATCCTTGTGATTACACTGGGCCCATCCAGATAATCCAGGATAATCTCCTTATCTTAAAGTCAGCTCATTAGGAACCTTAATTCCATGTGCAACCTTAATTCCTCCTTGCTATGTGTGTTAGTCCATTTGCATTGCTATAAAGGAATACCTGAGACTGGTTAATTTATAAAGAAAAGAGGTTTATTTGGGCTCTGCAGGTTGTACAGGAAGCATGATGTAGGCATTTGTTTCTGGTGAGGGCCTCAGGAAGCTTCCAATCATGGCAGAAGGTAAAGGGGTGCAGGAGTGTCACATGGCAAGACAGAGAGGGAGCAAGAGAGGAAGGGGAGGTGCCAGGCTCTTTTAAACAACCAGCTCTCACAGAAACTACCAGAATGAGAGCTCACTCATTACCATGGGGTGGGTACCAAGCCATTCATAAGGAATCAGGTCCTATAATTTAAACATCTTCCACCAGACCCCACCTCCAACATTGGGGATCACATTTCAATATGAGATTTGGAGAGGACAGGCATCCAAACTACATCACTATGCAACATAATACATTCATAGGCTCTGGGGACTTATGGATTCTTTTTTATTCATAGCTCCATTTTTCATACTGTCTTATCATTGTGTTGTGTCAAACTCTTCTAGGACTAACATTTCCAAATCTTGTGATATTCTTGTACATAATACATGTTGTGCAATAAAAATATATCTGGCCTGAAAGCAGTAGTGATTTTTATTTTATTATTCATAATTTATATAAGAAACACAAAACTCAAACTTTCAAGTGATATAGTAAATATGTGGTAGAAAATAAATATCCATGGGACATTTTCCCCAGTCTTCCTAACAGTGACAAGATAGCAGCTGGAAGATTATGAGAAAGCAATAAATATTAAACACCAATGGAAACAGTGGCTGCCTAAAGGCACCCAGAGCACACAGTCGATCTTTACGAATGATTCTTCTCCAGACCTAAAGTTCTCTATTGGCACTACCCCTATAAAGCTTTAATGAGCTCTATTCTACTTTGATCTGGGAAGGAAGGGAGAAGTTAGAAAGGGAAGCAGAAATGTAGATGTCATAAATATGAACAAAGACCCCGGAGTATGAGAAGGACAGCCTCAACCACCCACCCAACCATCCTCTAGTGCAAGAGGCCAATTCACACAGGGGCCACAGCCCAGGCTGCCAGGCTGACCTGTGCCAAAAGAGGTGTTACCTGAAGGCTGCTGAATGGTCCCAGCTGGCCACAGCCTGAAACACTTCTTAATCTATCTGTCTCTAAGTAGAAAAGTCAAATAAAGTCATTAACATCTCTGCAATAAGTAGTTTACAAGATTGATGGGCAGATTAGCAAAGGATCCAAGAGAATGGGACCCCAGCCTAGCAAAGAAGCAGGCAAAGTTCCCCGAAGGTATGTTGTAGGTAACCCTAGGCAGGGTAAAGGAACTGTGCACCAAAAGCATTTAAATAACTTCCTGGAACCCCCGACATCCTCATTTTCAGATACATAAAATTGGCATTAATGATCTATCATATGAAAATTGCTTCTACTTTTTGAATATGAATTAAACATCAGACCTGGCACTAGGTAAATTATAAGTATTATCACTAGTTCACTGGGTTCCTTTCAGCACCTACAATTAACAGAGAGGGCCAATTGCGGTGGCTCATGCCTGTAATCCCAGCACTTTGGGAGGGCGAGGCAGGCCGATCACCTGAGGTCAGGATTTCAAGACCAGCCTGGCCAACATGGTGAAACCCCGTCTCTATTAAAATACAAAAATTAGCCGGGCATGGTGGTGGGCGCCTGTAGTCCCAGCTACTTGGGAGGCTGAGGCATGAGAATCGCTTGAACCCGGGGGGCAGAGGTTGCAGTGAGCTGAGATCACACCACTGCATTGCAGCCTGGGCGACAAAGTGAGGCTCCGTCTCAATAACAACAACAAAAACAATAACAAAACACACACACACACACACACACACACACACACAGAGGGATCTGAAGCCAGAGAAGTTCAGTTACTTACCTAAGGGCACACAGCTGATACATTTTAGGGGTGGGATTCAAATTCAAGACTTCTGACTCCAGAGCCCTACCGTTCAACCAGGAAGTACCTTATACAGTCTTTTCCACAGATGGTTTCTTCCTCAGTGGGAGAGTGATTCAAATCATCAGTTCATCTTGTCCTATGACAAGTGGCTTTTTCTAGGTTTATTTGGGACAAATGCATAAACTAAAAGCTATGCAAGAATATCAACAAGGGAAATAAATGAATGAGAGCTGGGTACATTGCTCCATTCTGCATCTCCAGAAAGGGTTAACTTTTGGCAGTTTAGCTGAGATGTGGGAGAACAGATGTGTAATACTTTATATCAACAAATATTTATTTAGTGACATCGCTGGAAACAAAGATGGCTTCTGGTATTTCACACCTAGCCTTCAGGAAGGCCTGTTAGACTTGATTTTCCTCTCTGCCTTGGAGATACACGAAGTTGCTAAGCTACCATGGGGAACGCAACTTCTGCTGTAATTGCTTTCCCAGTTTTGATGCTGCCCTAGAATCTTTGGTTCTCCACTTTTGCTGAATCATCTTCATACCGGCACCTAGGACAATGACAACGAACTGTAAAAGCATGTCACTGGGTACGTCATGACCATCCACCAAAGTCTAATTAGCTGGTGCTTTCACATGGGAGAGTACTTACTGTCTATAGCCACTGTGTTCTTGTAAAAATAGGCTAGAATTACTCCCTCACTCTTTCTGAAAGAAGTGGGGAGAGGGTTAGGGTTATTGTATTGAAAGAGAACAGGATATTTATGGCCACAAAATCAAATCACAAGCAAAAGCTTGTTGATACAACTCTATTTGGGGTTTTTTGTTTGCTTTTTAAACTTTTTATTTTAAATATTATGATATAGTGGTTTTGAGTTTTTAAATTTAATTAATTAATTTATTGATTGATTGATTTTGAGACAGGGTCTCTCTCTGTTGCCCAGGCTGGAGTGCAGTGGCACGATCTTGGCTCACTGCAACCTCTGCCTCCCAGGTTCAACCAATTCTCCTGCCTCAGCCTCCCCTGTAGCTGGGATTACAGGCATCCGCCACCACGCCCGACTAATTTTTTGTATCTTTAATAGAGACAGGGTTTCACCATGTTGGCCAGGCTGGTCTTTAACTCCTGACCTCAAGTGATCCGCCCACCTCGGCCTCCGAAGGTGCTGGTATTACAGGTGTGAGCCACCGCACCCAGCAGATCACCATGATAAGGATACAGAACAATTCCATCACTCCCTAAAAACTCCCTCCTGTTATCCCTTTATACTCACCTAGTCCTAGCTTCTGAAAACCACTAACCTGTTCTTCTTCCTCTAGTTTTGTCTTTGAGAATGTCATGTAAATGGAATCTTACAGCCTCTAATCTTGAACACTGGCTTCTTTCAGTTAGCATAATGCCTTTGTGATTTATCCAAGTTGTTGCAGGTATCAATACTTCCTTTCTGGCTGGGCACAGTGGCTCATGCCTGTAATTCCAGCACTTTGGGAGGTGAGTCGGGGGATCACTTGAGGTCAGGAGTTTGAGACCAGCCTGGCCAACATGGTGAAACGTAGTCTCTACTAAAAATACAAAAATTAGCTGGGCATGGTGGCACACACCTGTAATCCCAGCTACTTGGGAGGCTGAGGCAGGAGAATCACTTGAACCCGGGAGGCAGAGGTTGCAGTGAGCTGAGAGCACACTACTACACTCCAGCGTGGGTGACAGAACAAAACTCCATCTCAAAAAAAACCAAACTTTCTTTCATTTTATTGCTAAATGAATTTGTTTGCTTTTTAAACTTTTTATTTGAACTATTATTATATAGTAATTTTGATTATTTAAATTTTATTTATTTATTTATTTTGAGACAGGGTCTCACTCTGTCGCCCGGGCTGGAGTGCAGTGGCACGATCTCAGCTCCCTGCAACCTCCACTTCCCAGCTTCAAGCGATTCTCCTGCCTCAGCCTCCCCAGTACCTGGGATTACAGGCACATGCCACCACGCCCGGCTAATGTGATGGCCGATGAATGTATCATCATCCTTAACTTCTTAAAAGTTAATTTATTTTTTAAATTGAGGTATAATTTATATACCATAAAATTAACCACTTTACTTTGGTTTTGAAAAAGAAGAAATGGATCACGTGATAATCCTCATCCTATAAAAAGATAACCTTTAAGCTGGAAACAGATTTCTGAACATGCCATGTTTGTCTAACTTTCTCTGGCTTCCTGCCCCTTGTTCTTCTGCCTTTGGAGAAAAAAAAATCAAATTATTTCTATATTTGGAGAATTGTTCAGTACAAGTTCCTTCTCCATCTGCTTGCACTGATGTTATTAACAAATGTTCACTCTTTTCTATTGATTTCATATTGGCTCTCTAACATTCTACATAGCTTTTTTTATTAATTAATTTTTTAAAGATAGGAATACTCATATTTTGCACAAAATACAAAGTGGAATACTGAGGTAAGTCTCCCTTACCCTCTCTCTTCCAGCAACTCAGTTCCTTTCTGAGGCCAAAATTTTCTCAACTTTCTTAGGCATCATTAGAGAGCTGTCCTATTCATTTACAAATATATACATATACCAATGTTTACAAATATATGTACATAAACATATACAGAAGTATACAAATATCTGTGTATATGTGCATATAAAATATAAATAGGTGCATAATAAAATAAATTCATACACATACATACACATATACCTTTTCCCAAATACAAATGAGGGCATATTCTACCAAATGTTCTATGCTTTACTTTTTTCTGTTAATAATAACCCTATTCTTGGGATTCTTTCCAGAAAAGTACATTTATAGAAGTCTTTTGTGTCCGTTTTACTATATTTTAAAAGTATATCATAATTTACTTAAAACCACCCCCTTACTGGCTGGGTGCGGTGTCTCACGCCTGTAATCCCAGCACTTTGGGAGGCCGAGGCAGGCGAATCACGAGGTCAGCAGTTCGAGGCCAGCCTGGCCAACATGGTGAAACCCCATCTCTACTGAAAATACAAAGATTAGCCAGGCATGGTGGTGGGCGCCTGTAATCCCAGCTACTCCAGAGGCTGAGGCAGGAGAATTGCTTGAACCCGGGAGGTGGAGGGTGCAATGAGCCGAGACCGTGCCATTGTACTCTAGCCTGGGTGACAGAGGGAGACTCCATCTCAAAAGAACAAACAAACGAACAAAAAAATCCCATTACTGTCATGTACATTGTTTCCAAACTCTGCCCTTACAATGTCTTTTTTTTTTTTCTTTTGAGATAGAGTCTAGGTCTGTCACCCAGGCTAGAGGGCAAAGGTGTGATCTCAGCTCACTGCAATTTCTACCTCCCAGGTTGAAGCGATTCTCTTGCCTCACTCTCCTGAATAGCTGGGATTACAGGTATGTGCCACCACGCCCGACTAATTTTTGTATTTTTAGCAGAGAAGAGGTTTCACCATGTTGCCCAGGGTGGTCTGGAACTTCTGACCTCAAGTGATCTGCCCACCTCAGCCTCCCAAAGTGCTGAAATTACAGGTGTGTGCCACCACGCCCGGCCTGCTGCCCTTATAATGAATACACGATTTTATTTAAACCATTTCACACATGTGAAACCAACTCTGTAGGATAATTACTTATAAGCAGAATTTTTGATCAAAAATTATGTACGTTTCTGCTTTTGAAGGGTATTGCCAAATTATCCTTCAGGGACATTGCATCAATGTGCACTCTGTCAGCAATGGAGCACGGTGTTTCTACATAGTCTATGTACACTTAGTAACTATTGCAACATAATTTCAGACTAATTAATAATAAATATTCAATGATTAATATCAGGAAATTAGCTTTAATGGTTTCTCAATCTTCATTTTCACAACATTAACATTTTTGAAGAGTGTTGGCTGGCTACTTCACAGAATAGCCTTCAATTTGGGCCTGTTTTTTCTCTAAAACAAAGAACCAGAGGGGGTGGGGCAGCATAAAAAAACAAAACAAAGAAACAAAAAAACAACAAAGAACCAACTGCAGGTGGGGGGCGGTGGCTCATGCCTGTAATCCCAGCACTTTGGGAGGCGGAGGCTGGCAGATCACTTGAGATCAGGAGTCTGAGGCCAGACTGGCCAACATGGTGAAACCCCGTCTCTACCAAAAATACAAAAATTAGCCAGGCGTGATGGCCTGTGCCTGTAGTCTCAGCTACTTGGGAGGCTGGGGCAGGAGAATCACTTGAACCCAGGAGGTGGAGGTTGCAGTGAGATGAGATCATGCCACAGCACTCCTGCTGGGGTGACACAGCCAGACTCCATCTCAAAAAAAAAAAAAAAAAAAAAAAGAACCAATTGTAAAAACTCAAAACTCAAAACAGTAAAACAAAGAACATTTGCAAGTCACAAAAAAGAAAAAGCAAAGGCCAGGCACGGTGGCTCACGCCTGTAATCCCAGCACTTTGGGAGGCCGAGGCAGGCCAATCATGAGGTCAGGAGATCGAAACACGGTGAAGCCCTGTCTCTACTAAAAATACAAAAAATTAGCGGGGCGTGGTGGCACATGCCTGTAGTCCCAGCTACTGGGGAGGCTGAGGCAGAAGAATCACTTGGATCCAGGAGGTGGAGGTTGCAGTGAGCCGAGATCACGCCACTGCACTCCAGCCTGGGGCAACAGAGTGAGACTCTGTCTTAAAAAAAAAAAAACAAGAAAGAAAGAAAAAGCAAAGGCTGGGTGCGGTGGCTCATTCCTGTAATCCCAGCACTTTGGGAGGCCGAGGTGGACGGATCACCTGAGGTTGGGAGGTTGAGACCAGCCTGACCAACATGGAGAAACCCTGTCTTTACTAAAATGCAAAATTAGCTGGGCATGGTGGCACATGCCTGTGATCCCAACTACTCGGGAGGCCGAGGCAGGAGAATCACTTGAACCTGGGAGGCAGAGGTTGCAGTGAGCCGAGATTGTGCCACTGCACTCCAGCCTGGGCAACAGAGTGAAATCCGTCTCAAAAAAAAAAAAAAAAAAAAAAAAGAGAGAGAGAGAAAGAAAGAGAGAGTGAACGAGGACAAACAACTGTGCATGTTTATTTCCAGACCATTTTCAACTGGAATAAAAAATCCGACCTTTTCTGAATCCAAAGCCCTTCTTGATAATGAATATTCACTGTCGCCCTCCATATGCAAATAGCAAAGTTATATGATTATATGTATACTGTAAAACAAAATGACCCTTTAAACTTTTTTATTATTTTATTATCTATTTATTTATAGAGACAGGGTCTCACTATGTTGCCCAGGTTGGTCTCAAACTTCTGGGCTCAAGCAAGCCTCCCACCTCAGCCTCCCAAAATGCTGGAATTACAGGTGTAAGCCACTACACCTGGCCTTGATGTTTTGATATGTATCAAAACATATTGATACATATATCAATATGTGATTGTAAAATGATCACCACAACAAAATTAATTGACATATCCATCACCCCACATAGTTACCATTTTCATGTCTCACTGCAGCCTCAACTTTCTGCATTCAGGTGATCCTCCCACCTCAGTCTCCTGAGTAGCTGGAACCATACGTGCATGCCTCCCAGCCTGGCTAATTTTGTAATTTTTGTAGAGATGAGTTTTCGCCATGTTGCCCAGGCTGGTCTCCAACTCCTAGGCTCCAGAGATCTGCCCTCCTCAGCCTCCTAAAGTGCTGGGATTACAGGTGTGATCCACTGTGCCCAGCTTCTTTTTTATTCTTGTTTTTACTTTTTATTCTCTTTCCTTTTGGATATTTCTTCTTTCTTTTCTTTTCTTTTTTCTTTTCTTTTTTTTTTTTTTTTGAGATGGAGTCTCGCTCTGTCGCCCAAGCTGGAGTGCAGTGGCATGATCTCGGCTTACTGCAACCTCCGTCTCCCAGGTTCAAGCGATTCTCTGGCCTCAGCCTCCTAAGTAGCTGGGAGTACAGGCACGGGCCAACATGCCCAGCTAATGTTTTTGTATTTTTAGTAGAGATGAGGTTTCACCATTTTGGCCTGGCTGGCCTCAAACTCCTGAGATCGTGATCTGCCCACCTTTAGCCTCCCGAAGTGCCGGGATTACAGGCTTGAGCCACTGCGCCCGGCCTCTTCTTTCTTTTCTAACTTCTTGAATTGTATATTAAATGCTTAACTGACTTATCTTTAATATTTCTTTTTGGTGTAAACACATTTTAAGGCTCTATCACTCAAGATGAAACTTTAGCTGAGGGTGGCGTAAAAGCAGATTTCCTGGGTCTGGATCCCAGCTCTTCACTTACTAGCTACAAGATCTTGGGCAAGTTATTTCATTGCTCTGTGCCTTCGTTTTTCCTTCTTGTTCAAATCACTTATTCTTTGTCCTTATTATGTTTTAAATACTTGATCCATCATTATCTGATGTGCATGTGTTAATTCTCCCAGTTTGTGAATTAACATATTCCAGGACTCTTTTTCTTTTTTTAGTGCATACAAGTACATGATGATTCTATCCTCTTGGTGAACTGTTCCTTATCAGAGTGTTGTATCCCTCTTTATTTTATTTTATTTTTTATTTTTTTTAGACGGAGTCTCTCTGTCTCCCAGCCTGGAGCACAGTGGCGCAATCTTGGCCCACTGCAACCTCCGCCTCCCGGGTTCAAACAATTCTCCTGCCTCAGCCTCCTGAGTAGCTGGGACAATAGGCATGGCTAATTTTTTGTATTTTTAGTAGAGACAGGGTTTCACCATATTAGCCAGGTTGTCTCGATCTCTTGACCTCGTGATCTGCCCGCCTCGGCCTCCCAAAGTGCTGGGATTACAAGTGGGAGCCACCACACGCGGCCCCCTCTTTATTCTTAATAATGCTTTTTTGTCTTAAATTATATTTTTGCAAATATCAGCATTTTTATACCAGGTTTCTTTTGTTTGGAATAGGTGTTGACAAGTTTACATTTTTTCATATCTTCATTTTCAAAGACACCCAGCTAGTGTGTGGCAAAGCCAGTTTTATTCCTGCATCCCCTAACCCCCAGTCCATTATTCTTTTTTTCCTGTCTCAATATGTCTCAGGTCCACCTTCTTTCGTGATTCAACATAAGTCACTCTTCACTTTGAGGCTCCCCCAGCAACTCAGTCTATCATGATTGCTTCCTCTTCTGAGTGCTCAATATCCACAGTACTCATTCGGTCCTTACAATCTTAAAAGTATGCTACCTTGGTTTTGTATTGATATCTATCCTGGAAGTTCCTTGAAAGCTACAATATGAATTATATCTCTTCTGCAGACTGCTCCAAAATTACTTTACTAAGGGGGGCTAGTGGTACAATCTGATTGGGAAGGGAGTGCCTAGGGGACTAGTCTGGAAGCTGCATTTGCATAGCAGACACTTCATTTTATTTGCAGTGATTGAGGGTGGGTGTTACAGAGTTTGGGAAGAGGTAAGCTAATGCCCCCGTATACCACTCTTTTAGCTGTCACTGACCTCTACCGGCTTGCCTATGATAGTGGTTTCCAACAAATTTAGCTGCTCTTCAAAATCACCATGGAAGTAAGATTTTTTTTAAGTACTCATTTTCAGATTTCCCTCCAGAGCCACTGAGTCAGAATCTCTTGAGTAGAGCTTGGGAACCTAGTGTTTAAGGAGCTCTGTTCAAATTCAAGACATCTAAGCACCTGGTCCGTAGGCAATAACTGCTTGTAAATACAGGATGGGTACCAAGTCGGGAAACAGAAAAGCTTTAATTGACATTCTGTTATAATATATAAGAAAGTGATATCTGTTTCCAAACTCCCATTGCTATAAATGGTTTAGTGTAAAATAAGCTCTATTCAATCCCATTTAGTAAGCATTTCTATATGAAAGAGGCAAATAATAATAACAAATGTAATATCTGATGTCCGCTGAACACCTAATACACACCAGCACTTCGTCAAATGTTGTATGCACATTGTCTCATTTATTATTCACCAGGCTTCTCTGTGTGCTCTATAATCAGGGTCAACTTATCCATTAGGCTCACTAGGCACTATGTCAAGGGTCCATGATACTATTAGGGGCTCATGAAAATGTTTTTGTTCATTTTAGCATCAGAAAGGAAAAAAAAGAACAGAATCCCTGTTGAATTATATTAGTCTTTTTACCAACACAGTCACAAAATATAACTGGTAATCATTTTCATGGAGAAAGGGGCCTATGAAGGCAAAAGTGCCTTGGGCCTCTGAAAGTCATAATGCAACCTTCACCATAATCATTCCCATTTAACAGCTGAGGAAGCTGAAGATCAATGAAGTTGAAAATTTAAACTTGCCCAAAGGCCACATATCTAGGAAACAGCAGAGGTGATCTTTGGACACAGATTTGTGGGACTCTACTGATGACCCTTTCAACCACCACACTATACACTGCACAGCATTATTTAGCAAAGAAGCTCATACTAAGTTGAGAAAACAGGTTTGTTGTACATTAACCAGCTAGAAAATCCTTCAAAGAAAGAATATAAATTAATGTCTAAATGCAGTGACAGATCCAGATTGTGTGGGGCCTGAGGCTTTTACAATTTAAATGATCTTCTTAGGAAAAATAATACAAAATTATAAATAAAAATTAGGTACACAGTCTTGAGGGGACTGTCCAAGTAAGGGGCCCTCAAGTGTAAGCCTCCTTAGCAACATGTCCCATCTGCCCTTGCCTAAATGTCTTTGGGCCTAAAGAAAGCCAGGGAAGGAATCAATGTAAACCAGGGCATATCAGCAAAGGACTCAAGGAGGAAATGGGACTTTGCAGTATGGCTGTGAGTTGGGCACCCTGAGTGCAAACCCTGGGGGCCCAGTGTGAGCATAACATGTTTAGGGGAAAGCAGAGAACTCACCCAACTGAACCCACTGTGTCCGGGGTAGGGAGAGGATCCCTAAGGAAAGTGAGGCCTGTTTGTTTAATTAATTAATTTATTTATTTATTTATTTTTAAGACAGGGTCTCACTCTGTCACCTGGCTGGGTGCAGTGATGCAATCACGGCTCACTGCAGCCTTGACCTCCCAGGCTCAAACAATCCTCCCACCTCAGCCTCCTAAGTAGTTGGGACTACAAGTGGCTAGTATTTTTTGTTTTTGCTTTTTGTTTTTTGTAGAGGCAGGGGTCTCCCTATGTTGCCCATGCTGGTCTTGAACTCCTGGATTCAAGCAGTCCTCCAGCCTTGGCCTCCCAAAGTGCTGGGATTACAGGTACGAGCACCATGCCTGTTGGTGCCTGTTTTAAATACCAGGACGGAAAGGCCACTGGGAATCCTTATACTTGCTCGTTGGGTCTTATGTCATTACCTAATAGTAGGGCAGGACTCTAGGGAGAGTCAGGAAGAGGCAAAGAGGTCTAATCAGAGGATTAATCTGAGTGTGTTTTAATAAGCACCTGAAATTATGGTTGGCTGGGAGGAGGGAAGAGAAAAAAAATGGGTAAGCATTAAAAAGGCTCAATCAAGTAGATAATGAGGACTACAGGGGAAGAAGAGTCAGCGATCATTTATACATTTCGAGCCTGGATCACTGAAGGAATGGTGTGAGACTGCCAGAAATGTAGACTGCTTACATTTGGTTCTAGAGAAGTTAAATCCAACAAAATAATCACAACAGAGGCATCCTGAACTAACTTGACCAGACCCGCTGGCCTTAGCCTTTGCTGTTGTTTTCCAGTTGCCAATGCCCCATCTGATTGACACTTTTTTTCCTCAGCTGTGTTAACAGCATTAAGACATTACAGTCAAGGTCAGCCTCCTCTTGTTTCTGGCTAGGAAGCTGTGGTGTTATTTTATTTATATATATATATATATATATATATATATATATATATCTACACACACACACATACTCATTTCTATCCACAGTTCCTGGACCATATCTCCCAGATCCCTCGTTACAACCTTTCGTTATAACATTGGGTGTGTTAGGCCTCAGGAGCAGATTCAGAAAACAGAATCTCTCTGACCTTTTCCTGCCCTTCTTTCACTTTCCCCAAGGCAGGACTCTAATCTTACCCCACCTTTCTGACTACGGGTCTTAAGATCCTCTCCAGAGATGCTCCTGCCCTATAAGCCGGGGGAAGGAATGCTGACATCATGAAGCTTCCATAAAAACCCAAGAGGACTGGATTCAGGGAGCTTCCAGATAGCTGAACACATGGAGGTTCCTGGACGGTGGCCGCCAAGGGAGGGGATGGGAGTTCCGCGCCTCTTCCCCCATACCTCACCCTATGCATCTCTCCATCTGTATCCTTTGTAATGCCCTTTATAACAAACCAGTAAACTTAAGTGTTTTCCTGAGTTCTGTGAGCTGCTCTAGCAAAGTAACCGAACACAAAGAGAAGGTGTGGGAACCCCAGCTTGAAGTTGGTTGGTCAGAAGTTCCAGAGGCCCAGATTTGCAATGGGTGTCTGTGGATTGGGCAGTTTTGGGGACTAAGCCCTAAACCAATAGAATCTGATGCTATCTCCAGGTAGATGGTGTCGGAATTGAATTGGAGGACATCCAGCTGGTGTCTGCTGCTATGTGAGTCAGGAAATTCCCCACATATTTAGGCAAAGAAGTCTTCTTCTGTGTTTTTGATTGTTGCCATAGTGGTGTGAGAACCAAGAGAAAACTGGGTTTGAGAGTATTTTTTGAAACAGAAGCACTTTGCCTTTAACATGGCTTTTGTTAAACACCATCATTAGAAGATTAGTTATAATTCAACTCCCAGAGTTACAACCCTCTCCACTGCCTTTCCAGGTGAGCGGCCAGAGGACTAGTCACAATGAAAATAGAAAGAGGAGAAGGGATTCGAGGGGGCATTACAGAGGTATAAAAATCAGAGAACGGGAGCAGTGGCTCATGCCCTTAATCTCAGCACTTTGGGAGGCCGTGGTGGGCAGATCACCTGAGTTCGGGAGTTCGAGACCAGCCTGGCCAACATGGTGAAACCCCGTCTCTACTAAAAATACCAAAAATTAGCCAGGCGTAGTGGCGGGTGCCTGTAATCCCAGCTCCTCAGGAGGCTGAGACAGGAGAATCGCTTGAACCTGGGAGGCAGAGGTTGCAGTAAGCCGAGATTGTGCCATTGCACTCCAGCCTGGGCAACAAGAGTGAAACTCTGTCTCAAAAAAAAAAAAAAAAAAAATTAGAAAGGGACAGGAAATGAGAAAGAGAAAGGAGTGTCTAACAATCATTAGAAAAATCTTTACTGCATACCTGTCAGGCTCTGGGCTTGGAACAAAAGCCATTACAGACAGAGATGCAGTCAGTACCCCGAGGGTATCTGAGATTTCCAGGAGGGGTGTTTGTGGGAAAGTGCTGGGGTCAAGTGCTGCATTAGAAACAACATGTTCTAGAGAGTGGGGAGGCAAATGGTAAATTTACTTTTATCCATGTAAAATTTGGCATTCTGAAAATGTAAAGTGGCGATGTCCTGTACATAGTTATAAACATGGGAAAGAAGGTCAAGAGAAAAGTCAAGGCAAGAGACAGACGTTTTAGAGTCTCTCTGCCAGCATAAAGTTTATGAGGCAGACATGAAGGAGGAAAGCACTGTTTTCAGGGGTGATGGTAGGACAGGTAGAGGCTCCTAACAGAGCTACAGATTATTCAAACATCAAGGAATGGGGGCCGGGCGCAGTGGCTCAAGCCTGTAATCCCAGCACTTTGGGAGGCCGAGGCAGGTGGATCAACTGAGGTCAGGAGTTCGAGACTAGACTGGCCAATATGGTGAAACCCTGTCTTTACTAAAAATACAAAAATTAGGCATGGTGGCGCATACCTGTAATCCCAGCTACTTGGGAGGCTGAGGCAGGAACATCGCTTGAACCTGCAAGGCGGAGGTTACAGTGAGCCGAGATCGTGCCATTGCACTCCAGCCTGGGTACAAGAGCGAAATTCCACCTCAAAAATAATAAATATATAAATAAATAAAAAATCAAGGAATTATACAGAGATGGTGAAAGAAAGGAAAAAAGTTAGACTGGCGAACAAAGTGCAAAGAAGTCAGCAAAATGAGGAGGAGGCTCAAAACTAGAACTTGCTTTTTGGGATATAAATTTCTCTATAAGGAATCTTCTCCTCGTGCCCCCACAGCAATCCACAGGAAGTGGGGAACATCTTGCTTTTCCCCCTGTGACTCCCCAGGTTGCAGTCAGTGCTTCCCATTGCGGAGCCTACCAGGTTGCCAGAGACCAAGGGAGCTGGGAAATGCTAGTTCCTTTTTATAGAGGGAAGAATAAAGAAGAGTTAACGCACAGAGGGGTTAACTATCCTTTTGTTCCTAATTTGTAACTTTATTATATTGTGATCAGGGAATGTGGTCTATATAATAATGACTGTGGTGTTTGTTGACTCACTTTGAGACACAAGACATAGTCAATTTTTGTAAACTTTTTTCTTTTTGAGTTGGAGTGTTGCTCTGTCACCCAGGCTGGAAGGCAGTGGCGTGATCTCGGCTCACTGCAACCTCCACCTCCCGGGTTAAGCTATTCTCCTGCCTCAGCCTCCTGAGTAGCTGGGACTACAGGCATGTGCCATCACTCCTGGCTAATTTTGTATTTTTAGTAGAGATGGGGTTTCACCATGTTGGCCAGGCTGATCTCAAACTCCTGATCTCAAGTGATCCGCCTGCCTCGGCCTCCCAAAGTGCTGGGATTATAGGTGTGAGCCACCACACCCAGCCAATTTTTGTAAATGTTCTAAGTGTTGTTGTGTATTCTTTATTTGTTTGTGTGTGTGTAGTGTTCCAGATATTTCCGTAAGATTTGGATCATTAATTGTGTTATTTGCACAATAAATATAAATATTTTTGAGTCATATGACTATTTTGTCTGCATTAAGTCAGTTTTTGAAAGAGGTTTTTTACCAGCCAGGTACAGTGGCTCATGCCTGTAATCCCAGAACTTTGGGAGGCTGTGGCGGGCGGATCACCTGAGGTCGGGAATTCGAGACCAGCCTGACCAACATGGAGAAACCCCATCTCTACTAAAAATACAAAATTAGCCGGGCATGGTGGCACATGCCTGTAATCCCAGCTACTCAGGAAGCTGAGGCAGGGGAATCGCTTGAACCTGGGAGGCCGAGGTTGTGGTGAGCCCAGAGAGCGCCATTACACGCCATTACACTCCAGCCTGGGCGACAAGAGTGAAACTATGTCTCAAAAAAAAAAAAAAAAAAAGAGGTTTTTAAAAATCTCTCATTATGATTATGGATTTATCAAATTCATATGTCATTTATATGGAGAATAGTCTATAAAGGAACATTAATGGAAATAGCTGGAAGGCTGGTGCAGTGGTCTGGGTGAGACATGGTGGTAGCTTGGCCTAAGATGGTAAGAATGTGGAGAGAAAGGAAGAGAAAGCAATAATCCTGATTCTTAGGTTTCTGGTGTGGACAACTGACTGCATGGTTGGTGGTACCAATTACCAAATGGCATGCCACTGATCAATGTTTTTCCTTGAACAAATTACATAAACTCTCTGGATTCTATTTTCTTATTTATCAAAATGGATATAACAATAGATTGTATTTCATAGTGTTATTGTGGTGGTGAAAAGAGTTAATATATATAAAGTGCTTGGCACAATATTTAAGTCATTGTTCAATATATGCTTTTGTTATTACCAATTAGGATATAGTTAAAGGAGGGAAACCTTGGGTTAGAAGTGGGAAATGAAGCTTTTCTGTGGAGGCTCATGACATGTGAGTTGTTTTATAAGTTATCTTTCAGTTAAGAGGGTCTGAGTCATCTTCACAAATGCTGCCAGGGCTGAAAGAGAATGGAAGTGAGAGAAGACCACTGGAAGGTCAAAGGCAACTTTCAAGAAGTGGCAGAATGCAGAAAAGATTTTCTTAAGATTGGGAAGGTAAATTATGGTGTCAGGCCGAGAATGAGGAGACGTTTCGCAGAGATGAAATAGCTGACTCTACTTACTTTCCTTTTTTTTTTTTCAGTGTTGCGGTGTGATTGATTCTGGGTATGATAGCCAGCCATCCGCAAAAGGCTGCAGGAGAGCACAACTCTGGAAAAAAATGACAGCAATTAACAGAGTAACAGGAACTTGCAGAACAACAGTAACTTACCTCGAGTGTGATTTATCATATGATTAGTAAACAGATTACGCTAGCGACAGTTGTTAAAAAGTCTGTTTTAAATTTTTGGTGCAAAAGGAAAAAGTGATTAAGTTGACAAAGATTCATAAGCACATATGTTTCCAGCTCTGAGCTGTGGGGCAGAATGAAAACTGAAGTTGTGAATTCTATAGTATTCACTGCCTTGGCAGATTTCGATGTGAGATTATGCATGACTACACCCCTCCCACAAGTTTACACAGGCTTAGGAATTTTCTTACTAAGGCTGTTATGCAACCTGCATTTTAGCAAGGGCATACAAACGCATGGAAAGAATATTGCCATACAGAAATCTTTTTTTTAACTTTTGTTTTTGTTTTTAAGACAGAGTCTCGCTCTGTTGCCCAGGCTGGAGTACAGTGGTGTGATCTCGGCTCACTGCCACCTCCGCCCCCAGGTTCAGGCAATTCTCATACCTCAGCCTCCTGAGTAGCTGGGATTACAGGCATGTGCCACCACACCAGGCTAATTTTTGTATTTTTAGTAGAGACGGAGTTTCACCATGTTGGCTAGGCTGGTCTTGAAATACTGACCTCAGTTGATCCAACCACCTTGGCCTCCCAAAGTGCTAGGATTACAGGCATGATCCACCGTGCCCATCCCCCATATACAAATCTTGACTTATCTGTATCCCCCTTCACTGGGTTAGTGCTGAGTTGCTTTTTATTTTCTGTATTTTTAAGGAGAAAGACATTGCTTTAAGCCTACTGTAATTGAAGCCATCTTTCATTAAGCAGTTTTAGATCTATCACAAATAAATTATAAACTAGATTCAATTATGAAGCCATTAACACACTTCCCATAAATAGAAAATTAAAAGCAAGCTTTGTGCAAAGGTAGGAGACTAACATACACTTCTGTTTTGTTGACTTCCGGAAATCCCAGTAAAACTACCAGTAAATAGATATTTTAAGGCTTAAACCCAATAGATGGAGAGAGCTGAAGAAGGGACAATTTTGGAAGCTGGAAAACAGGTGAATACATAGTGATAGAATGAGCAGATTTGAGAAATTTAAATCCCATCAGGCAGAAGAGAAAACTAAAAACTAATCTGATTTATAGCATACCTGAAGACTTGGAAACTAATGGCAGCAGGTCCCTGAAGAAGTGAGGGTAAAAGGGATATGGACTAAATAAGGAGGATTGTTTGGAAGTATTCTTTAGGAGGAATTTGATTGGATCCCTAGCCTTCTCCCCAGATCTGTATAGCATCCCAGAGACTACACCTTCCTTAACTGACAAAAGAGTGATAGTTTATTTTCAGAATGGGGTAAAATAGATGGTTCTACAATGGAAGAACACCAGTGCAGTTGAGTGTGAGAGAATTGTACTAAAAACAGTGGATTAAGTGAATTTATGCATATTAGCTTCTGGGATACCCCATACATATCCGTCTTTTCCTTCTCTGGGCCAAGAACACTGGAAGTTAGACCTTCTCCCTCCAGGCAGGACATGGAGTCTTCTCTGGGAAATATGCTTGGTCCATGATGAAAGACCTGACCTTGGAAAGATATTGACATCGGAAGTTCCCTCAGTAGACCCAACCCACCCTGATGCTCTTACAGTGAAACCCACATCAGACCAGCCCAGCTCTCATACTCTCAGGGCTTCCAGCCAGTGTTTCAGCATCTCACTCTTAAATATTATCAGATACAAAGATGATAAGATATGTGAGGAAAGCCTTTAACCTGGAAGATAGAAAATGAATAAAGAAAAAAAATAATGTCAAGGAAATAAAGATAAAATAAAAGTCAAACATCTCACAAAGAGAAGCTACTATAACTACACAACAAGAAAAGAATTCTATGCAAAAATAAACAAGCAAATAAATAAATGGAACAAAACACATACAGAAGATCTTGAAAATTAAATACATAGCTGAAAGAAATATTTTATTTTCTTTCTTTGTTTCTTTTTTTGAGACAGGATCCTTCTCAGTCACCCAGGCTGGAGTGCAATGGCATGATCATAGCTCACTGCAGCCTGGACTTCCTGGGTTTAAGCAATCCTCCCACCTAAGCTCCCTGAGTAGCTGGGACTACAAATGCATGCCACTATGCCTGCCTAATTTATTTTATGTTTTGTAGAAATGAGTCTCACTATGTTGCCTTAGTTGGTGTCAAACTCCTGGGCTCAAGTGATCCTACAGCCACAGCCTCCCAAAGTGCTGGGATAATAGATGTGAGCCAATCCACCCAACTAGAAATTAATATTTTCAATAGAAAGGTCAGAATATAAAGTTGAGAATTTTCCAGCAAAAAGAAAAGGGAATGGAAAACAGGAGATACAAAGATAAGACGATTAGGAAACTGGTCAAGGATGTTAGCATCTGATATGGTTTGACTCTGTGTCCACACCCAAATCTCATCTTGTAGCTCCCATAATTCCCATGTGTTGTGGGAGGGACCCAGTAGGAGATGGCTGAATCATGGAGATGGGTCTTTCTTGTGCTGTTCTTGTGATAGTGAATGGGTCTCACGAGATCTGATGGTTTTAAAAAACGAGAGTTTATCTGCACAAGCTCTTTTTTTTGCCTGCTGCCATCCATGTAAGATGTGACTTGCTCCTCCTTACTTTTTGCCATGATTGTGAGGCCTCCTCAGTGATGTGGACTGGAAGTCCAATTAAACCTCTTTCTTTTGCAAATTACCCAGTCTTGAGTATCTTTATCAGCAGCAGGAAAATGGACTATAGAGCATCCAAAAGAAAAAAATGAAGAGAAGTTAATAATCTGAATTTCCAGATGGAAAAATTTACTAAGTGAATACAGTCTTAGGCTAATGCACACATTGTGAAATTTCATACATTGAAGGCAAAGAGAAGATCCTGCAAGATTGTAGAAAGCGGAAAAATATACAGGTCATATACACAGGATCAGCAATTTATGAGAATAAAAATGTTTCCCAAAACTTATGGAAAGGCAATTGTTCTGTAGTCATTATAAGAAGTAGCTATCAAAAACTGGTTTTAAACCCATGTAATCAATCAACACAATTCCCCTCAATGTACACACTTTTACAAACCAACTCATCAAAATCAGGTCTTTGTTTCTGAAAAACAGCCAGTCGTAGATGGACTCACTCCTGTAAAAACACCTTTGAGTGGTGAACAATCAACAAAGTTTCCCCTCCCCTAAGGAACTGTGATTCTGCAAATAATGACATCCTACTGAAGTCTCTGAACTCCCGGAACTCATGCTTCCTCAAAACTGTAGTAGCCTGCTCCGCGTGGAAAGACTGTTTCTGACCATCATAGCTCTCACTAGAGCAAGGAGTAAATTCAGCTTTGTCCTTTTACTTCAGATATTAAGTGGTGGTCTCATCATCTTTTGGCATAGACTTTTAACTTGTAAACAGGAGTATTGGCTACAAAGCAATGGAGTAAGGTTTTGAAAATGTTAAGAGAAAATAATTAACGACCTAGAATTCTACTCCCAACCAAACTAGCACTTAAACACAAGAATCGAAAAAAATAAAAAAAAAAGACATTTTCAGACATGCAAGGTTTCATACAATTAATTTACTGCTCATGTACTCTTTCTTGGGAAGTCACTGAAGGAAACCAAGCAGGAGGAAAATGTGGATTACTAGAAACATGAGATCCAATACAGGAAAAAGCAGAGGACAGCCCCAGGATGATGGTAAAGAGAGATCCTAGCATGGTATCTGGTTCATGCTGCAGCTTGTATCAATTATCTTGTGCTGCATAACAAACCAACTCAAAACGCAGTGGCTTAAAACAACCATCTATTTAGTTCACAATTTTGCTAGGCCGTTCTTCTGGCTGATCTTAGCTAGGCTCACTCATGCATCTGTGGTCAGTTGGCAGTTTAGCTGGGGCTGACTGGTGCCAGATGGCCTCACTCAAATGCCTGACACGTGTCTTGGTGTTGGCTGCAGCGATGAGACGACTGGACTATGTTTCTCTCCTCATCAAGAAGGTGAGCCTAGTTCATCACATGACAGCAGGGGTCCAAGAGCCCAAACCACAAGGACTCTTCAAGCCTCTACTGCGTCATATTTCGTTGGTCAAAGCAAGTCACATGGTCAAGGTCAGAGCCAAAGTGGAAAGTACACTCAGAGTTACAGAGCAAAGGAACACAGACACAAGAAAGGGAATCATTGCTATTGTTGCTGTTGCTGGCCTTATTTTTTTTTTTAAGTAAGGATGAGGTCTTGTTTTGTTGCCCAAGCTGGTCTCAAACTCCTGGGCTCAAGTGATTCACCCGCCACGATCTCCCAAAATGTTGGGATTTCAGATGTGCACCACCGTATTTCATGTTTATTATTTTTTTCATTATTTCATATTTAGTTTTTTATTAGTTGTCTCCCCTAACAGAATGTAAAGTCCCATGTGGGCAGCCATATTTGTCCCCAGGTGCTGAAAACCATTTCTTTAGAATAAATTAATAAAAACAAAAAATACACACAGAAAGGAAAAAAAAAGAACACAACTCTTTATAGTGACTGCTTTGGGAGAGGAATTGAGAATTTGAGTGTCAGGAGTGGAAGAGCGGGAGAAATGAACTGACTTTTACTTCTTTAGGTCCCCCTGTCTTCCAGTCCTTACAGCTTTCAGGGTCCAAGTGGTGGTCTCCACGGCGCTGCACACCCACAGAGATTCATGAGGGTGTCGAAGTGAAATGTGAGAACATCTATTTATCTGCTATTTATTTTCATGTCAGAAGGGCAAAGTGCTGACATCATGACAAGGTTTGAGGATGGCACATCCCACACTTGAATGTGAACACCTAATCATCATGCTTATGAACTACAAAAGCATCAACATATTTATGTTTGCTTTCTTCCTAAGAGAAAAAAAGGCATTATTAATATTTAATTTACAGATTTTTAGTACTTGCTTATAATTTACAAATTATATTCTAGATTGCATGCTCAGTGATTTTACTGATAAGAGTATGGAATCAAAGACATTTGGTCTGAAGAAGTTTAGTTACAGGCTAGTAGCCCATGGGTCTTGTAAACGGTGAACGTGTTTGACTTGTCTCGTACTGTTTTAAAATGGTTTGAATAAAATCCAGAGATTTCACATAAAATTCCAGATTTCTGGCTGTTTTTTTTTTTTTTTTTTTTGAGACGGAGTCTCGCTCTGTCGCCCAGGCTGGAGTGCAGTGGTGTCATCTTGGCTCACTGCAAGCTCCGCCTCCCGGGTTCACGCCATTCTCCTGCCTCAGCCTCCTGAGGAGCTGGGACTACAGGCGCTCCCCACTACGCCCGGCTAATTTTTTGTATTTTTAGTAGAGACGGGGTTTCACCACGTTAGCGAGGATGGTCTCGATCTCCTGACCTTGTGATCTGCCTGCCTCTGCCTCCCAAAGTGCTGGGATTACAGGTGTGAGCCACTTCTGGCTGTTTTTGAGACACTAGAGGAGCTGGCATTACTGGACCTGTGATGTGCTGGAGCTGGTGAGCATGTGAAAGTTTAGAGGTGTGTGAGTGTGTGTGTGTTTGTGTGTGTACGTGTACTCTTGTGCACCAAGGTCTTCCTAATGGCTTCCTGTGGGTTCTCCTATTCAGTTCACTTCACTCATTTATCAGCCTGGCCTTGCAGACATTTTAGTTTCTGGCCCTTTTCTGACAGTTTCTCAACATCAGCCAAATCATTTGTGCCTGCTAGCAGTGAAAGTGATGAGATTTGCTACTAATGTAATTTTTTTTCAAAAAAAAAAATGATTGATTTCAGAGCTACTGCTACCCCTAACACTACACTTACTCACTTTCAATCCTGGTGAGTAAGAATAATAGGGCATGTGTTGACACACCAGAACCCAGGCTTAAAAGGGGAGTGTGTCCTTGTGAATCACCATTCCTCAGGTGTGTTCTGGCTGAAAGCAGGCTGACAACCACTGATCTGCAGTCGAAAGCTTTGTACCTTGATATTCTAATTACGTGTAGTCCTCCTTTTTTACATATGTAACTATAGCTTCCTAGGAACTTCTTACAGGTACTGCTTTATCACATATATCACCATGGTTTGCATAGTGAAATATAGAGAGATGGTAAAGGAATACACACACACACAGATGTATATGCATAGAGTAAAAGCAGGAAGAGAATGTCTCATTTTTGTTTTGTGGTCTGTCTTTAATATCATTTTCTCATTCAATCCTTATAATAGTCATATATGGGCAGTTTTTTCTTTTTATCTTAATTTTAGAGATGAGATAATGATGCTTAGAAAAGTTAAATAAGGGCCGGGCACGGTGGCTCATGCCTGTAATCCCAGCACTTTGGGAGGCTAAGGTGGGTGGATCACGAGGTCAGGAGTTTGAGACCAGGCTGGCCAATATGGTGAAATCCCATTTCTACTGAAAAATACAAAAATTAGCCGGGTGTGGTGGCGTGTGCCTGTAGTCCCAGCTACTCAGGAGACTGAGGCAGGAGAATCACTTGAACCCAGGAGGCGGAGGTTGCAGTGAGCTGAGATCGCGCTGCTGCACACCAGCCTGGGCGACAGAGTGAGACTCCATCTCCAAAAAAAAAAAAAAAAAGAAAAGTGAAATTAGTATTCCAAAGCCCCATAACTACTAAACGGCAAATCCAAGATTCAAACCCAGGTTTAATTCCAAAGGCAATGGTCTTTACTAAGTAGTATCCCCTACATTCCAAAAAACAAAACAAACGAAATCTCTTGATAAGATATTGAAATTTCTCCAATAATATATTTCCAACAAATGATTTAGTTGTCACTGAAAATAAACTATAAAATCAATATATTCTGCTACAGCCAATGGAGAAGTTAAAGATGTTTTCAGCCACATTAATAGAGGGAAAACTACAAAGGGTGCCCCAGAGCAGAGTTCCGTACAGGTTTAAGTACATGGCCAAAAAAAGCTAAAACCTTAACATTTAAAAATTTTTATCAGAGGTTAAAGATAACCTTGAAAAATAATAGACCATTTACTTGTTTCAAAAATGACAGATTGCTTCTTGGCCGCAACTTCTATTTACCAGAGACAAAAAGTAGAGACTAAATGAATTTTTTTAAATACAAGATCAAAACTCCAGTTTCATTCATTCAGTAGGAGGCTTTCCAATATGACCAAGGGGCACCGTTCGACAAAAGAGACATAAACAGTTTAAAGCCTCAGGCTCTACTCACAAGAAGTTTATCATTCACTAGAGGAGCGGAGGATCTACCTCTGGGTGCAAGAAAGTGCTAAGTCAAGTGAGGCCCCATTCCAAAGGGTCCTGACAGCCAGGCAGAGAATTTTGGACTGATAGCTGTCAAAAAGGGAGTTTGGGGCAGCAAAGGGTTAAGAGGCCACTCTGTCCCCAGGCCGCAATAAACTCAGCGTGTGTACTACTGAGAAAAAGAGATGTGGTAACCAGAGGCTTTCACAATGAGATGAGATAAGGTAAGAGGCTTAAATAAGTTAATCGAAATGGTTCTGAACATGATAAGATGTAGGGTTTAGATGAGAGAGGGTGAGGCAGCTGCTAAAAAAGAAGAGATGTATATATTTCTCCAGCAGAAACAGGTTATGCAATCCAGGGCAGCTTGTACAATGGAAGGAAAATATGTTAATTAGATGGAAAGTGGGCTGTCTACTATGGGTGTGTGTGTGTTGGGGGGCAGAATTATAAGTGAAAAATTAAAGATGAACTCCTAAGCAGAGCTTTCATGGGGTGATATAAGGGAGGTTTTTGTTTGTTTGTTTGTTTGAGATGGTGTCTCGCTCTGTCTGTCGCCCAGGCTGGAGTGCAGTGGCGCCATCTCGGCTCACTGCAAGCTCCGCCTCCTGGGTTCACGCCATTCTCCTGCCTCAGCCTCCCGAGAAGCTGGGACTACAGGCACTCACCACCACGCCCGGCTAATTTTTTGTATTTTCAGTAGAGACGGGGTTTCACCGTGTTAGCCAGGATGGTCTCGATCTCCCGACCTCGTGATCCACCTGGCTCGGCCTCCCAAAGTGCTAGGATTACAGGCGTGAGCCACTGCGCCTGGCCGGGAGGTTTTTTAGCTTACTTTTACGATTTTTCTATTTTTTTCTAATTGAATAAGTAATACATGAATATATATTCCTTGAAAAAGTTACAAAATTTATAGGTCAAAATGAAGTCCCCTTGGACCATCTCTCAACTCTACCCTGCCAAATCCCAACACCCTCCCCAGCGTATCTTTTTCGGAAATCTGGAGTACAAGCATATGTATTATTTCAGAATGATGAACAAAATTAAAAAAAAAAAACAGGAAAAGGAAAGCTTGCAGTAATCATAACACTAACACCCTTTTCTTAAGCAGGGGCTGTGTTAGACGGTTACAGATAAACTCTTAGCTCATTCAGCAAATGTGCTGTGAGCAACTGCAAAGTACCAGGAAGTGGGAATACAACAATGACCTCAAGGCGAGCATAACCACTTCCAAGGTTGGCATCATTTCCCACAATATACTGATAAGGAAAGTGAGACTCAGAAAAATTACACAACTCACCCAAGGTTACTGCAAGTTAAGTGGTAGTGCTGGGATTCAAATTCTGGCCCTCCTTCTCAACTGTCTTCAAAGTCTGGCTCTCCTTCTACAACTATCTGATGGTTTTTAAACAATTTGTTACAAAAGTGGAAGTTTTTAAAATTTTTTAATGAAAATATAATAAAATTACTATATTGTAGTTCAGTATAGAGAAAACAAACGTAAAAGTGGATGTGCTCTGGTTCATTTGAAGTGGCCTATGCAGAAAGATGATTTTGTTTTTATCAAGAAGACTGGAAGGGATTGCTTATATGAAATACCCCACAGGCCCAAGTCTTCTATTGCCAAACAGCTTTAGGTGTAACTACCAGGCATCGTTGGTAGAGATCATCAGGGCCAATGAATTATAAACTGGGCAGTGCCTGGGAATTACAGATTCCTATCTTCCTCCCACTACTTGTGACCCTCCATTGCTAATTTTGAATTCAATGGGATTCAGAGATCAGTAGTTGTTAAAAGCTACACTTTGGTGACTCTGATGATCAGCCAGGTTTGAGAAGCAATTCTAGTACAACTTGTTGTTTTGCCTAATTCATCTCCTTTAGGGGTCCTGCTTTGCCACCCCATCCTCCACCCACTCTTTCAATCTAGAAACAACTGACCAGACTTGTGCCATAGGGACACTGTATGGGATGCCCAGCACTTGTGAATTACCATCTTGGAATGCCTTGGTTTCCTTCCTTCTGCTCTGATTTTTTATTTCTACTCACCCTTCAGTTATGAACCACATAATCCTTTCTAGAATGATACAGGTCTGGTTATTCCTGGCCCTAGTCTAATCATTGCTTCCTAATTACCACTTTAACTTCACATCTATAATTGGTGAAATTTTAAATTCCCTCCCAGATAATACCAAGGATATTTCATGCAGCATCTACACTTCCTTTCCTGATAATGTGTCCTAGTAGGACTCCATGTGCCTCTGCTGCATGAATCTTCCCAGATCAATCCCAGCTTCTTGTACTTAGGACACTACTGTTTATTGCAGCAATCATTTTTATATCTGCCAATGAGCAATTATTCAATGTCTGCTTATTTCCAATAATAGAAAACTCTTTTTATCAAAGAGCCTGTTCTGCTGTTGAAGAATAGGAACTGCTTTAAAGAAAGATTCCACCAGATCTTGAGCTAAACCTAGCTTTTCTGTACTTTCTGCCCATTGGTTCTTCCCTCCTGAACAGTGGTTCTCAATGTGGTTCAGCCCCAGCAGCAACAGCTTCACCTGGGAACTTGTTAGGATTGCAGTTCTCAGGCTCCACCCTAGACCTACTGAACAGAAACCCTGGGGAAGAGGCTTAGGGATACAGCCCCCGAGGGATCTGATGGATTCAAGTTTGAGACCCTCTGCATTAGAAAGCAAAGCTTCTTCTAGACCACTGGTCTGGATACTTTTAGCCTGGCCTGGAGTTTGGGATCACAATGAGGCTACATCTGTTGTCGGCTCAATCCCCAAAAGACACTTTAGTTTTCCAATACAGTTTATCTCTTGGTCTAAGGGCATGATATTGATTGTAGCCTTTGGAGGGGGTGGAAACAAGTGAAGCTTTCAGTTTTGTGTTTCAGATCATGTTTAGGCTTTCCTGGGGACAAAATATTCTTCAGGCTTTTTGACACCATTGGCCAGTCACACAAAGCGGTCAATATATTTCCAGCATAAACACAGAATACTAGTTTTTGATACACAGTGTGTCTTGTATATATTTAACAGATAGATGGTTTGGAATACCTGGGAGCTATGAGGGTTAGTTTTGGTCAACATCAGGGGTGGTTAATCAAAAGGACTTCATGAGGGCAGTGAGAATTATGGTGAACTTTGATAGATGGAAGTAATGTAATTAGGTTATTAATTAGTTATGCTGGAGTTAATCAAAAGAGAGATAATCCTAGGTGAGCCTAACTTTTAGAAGATAACGTTTGGCCAGGCACGGTGGCTCACACCTGTAATCCCAGCACTTTAGGAGGCCAGGGCAGGAGGATTGCTTGAGCCCAGGAGCTCAAGACCAGCATGGGCAAAATAGAGAGACTCCATCTCTACAAAAAAAATTTAAAAATCAGCAGGATGTGGCAGTGTGTGTGCCTCCAGTCCCAGCTACTAAGAGGCTGAGGTGGGAGGATTGCTTGAGCCTGGTAGGTCAAGGCAGCAGTGAGCTGTGATTGTACTACTGCACTCCAGCCTGGACAACAGAGTGAGACTCTATCTCAAAAAAAGAAAAATAAAAAAGAAGAAGGTAACTTTCTAGAAGGTGAAGACTCAGAGAGACTCCGCTGGCACAGAAGAAATCAAACAGTCCTTGAGAAGAGGTATGGGGAGCTGCAGGAGCCACTTGGTAAGAAGCTGAGGGTGACCTCTTAGAGTTGAAAGCAGTCCCTGACTGAGAGTTAGCAAGAGTTAGCAATGACCTTCGTCACTGTCTTAGTCTGATTGTGCTGCTATGACAAAATACCTTAGTCTGGGCAATCTATAAACAACAGAAATTTATTTCTCACAGTTCTGGAGGTTGTGACAGCGAAGATCAAGGTGCCTGCTGACTCAGTGTCTGGTGAGAGCCCCCTCTTCATAGATGGCCCCTTCTCTTTGTAAAAGGGCAAAAAGGGCAAACGAGCTCTCTGTGGCCTCTTTTATAAAGGCACTAATTCCCCCCTCATGACCTACTCACATCCCAAAGGCCCCGCCTTTTAATAACATGACTTTGGGAGTTAGAGTTTCAATATACACATTTGGGAGGCGGGAACACATAAATTTAGACAATAGCAATCAACGAACTGCAAGGAAATGAACTGTGCCAACTACCAGTGCACCTGGAAGAGGACCGTGAGCCTCAGATGAGGTCATGGCCCCAGCTTACAACTCCATGTCTGAGCTGATGAGACCCAGAGCAGAGGACCCAGGTAACCCACACCTGCACTCCTGACCCACAGAAACTGTGAGAGAACACATTCGTTTTAAGCCACTGTGTTTGTAATAATCTGTCATGCAGCAATAGAAAGGCAATGTACTACACTTCAGCAAATTGTTGCAGTCAAAGAAAAATGTTTCTGAAGTTAGTTACCACTGTGCCCCCCAAACAGTGAATATTTAATAAGCCTTGACAGTAGATGGAATTTTGGATGACCATGTTTGAGAAAGGAAGGCAATGAGGGGCAAGGGTCCTGTTGAGAAAGAGGAAGTTACGTGCTGCTTTGTGAGAGGGCTGCTTTGTTAGTGATGTGCATGTGGCTACATGAGAAAGGCCTCAAGCCCCGTGTTCTTTGAAGACCATTTAGGAATATTGGAGAGTTGTTTCAAGACCCAGTGGTAGGAGATTGAGGCACCAGTGGTGGAAGCATCTCTGGTGAAGTGGAAACTGAGGACCTCTGCAAGGCCACACTCATTGGATCAGGAGGGTTTTTCTCCACAAAGGGAGATAAAATCTCTTCCACAGATCAACCATGGATCCTGACAATGCAGCAGTCAGTAAAAAGGGCTCCTGCACCCACTGAGTAATGAGGCAGCGTTTCTCTCTCAGACTCACCTGAGGCACTGTCCTCTTAGTGGATGCATCCTCCCTCAGACTCACCCAGGGTGCTGTCCTCTGAGCGGATGCTTCTTCCTCTGCCACAGACTTGAGTAGAATCTGCAGTGTCCCTCTGCCTGACTTGCAGCTCGGGGGTGTCCTGTGCTCAAAATTCCTCTTGCCAACTGAAGGGACTCCCTCACCTTCCCTCTGACCATTATCTTATTAAAAACCTCTTCCTGAACTGACCCCATCGAAGCCTTACCACTAATTTCTGCTGGTTTTGATCTAGATAGGGTCAACCTCAAACACTATCCACAACTGTTCTGATTTCACCAAACTGAATTCTTATTAATGTGACGGAATAGGACCCTTTTCAAAAAGAATACATTTTTTAGGAATTGACTGAAAACAATTAATGGGTGGACAGCTTTCATATGGTTTGAACTTAGGAGAATCTGAAGTGGTAGAACATTGACTAAATTATTAAAATTACATATTGAGGACATACAACAAGCAAAGTGCTACATAACATACTATGGAGATTCAGAAAGTGGAAGGTGTGGTTTATCTTCATCTCATCTTGTTTGGTTAAGAAATTAACAACACAAACCACACATAATAATTTAATATGGCAAAACAACAGGCTGATTACCAATGAATGATAAGAATAAAAACTTTGATACAAGTTCTACAAGGACCTAATCACTGTGAGTTCTTTGGATCAGGAAACTTCCTGGAGAAGAAGAAAAGAAATTTAAAAAAAAAATTTTTTTTAAAGAGACACAGTCTCACTATGTTGCTCAGGCTGGAGGTGAATGCCTAGGCTCAAGCAGTCCTCCTGCCTCATCCTCCTCAGTAGCCTGGGATGGTAGGTGTGTGCCTTTGTGCCGGGTAAGAAGTAAAATTTTGATTTGGATTTTAAAGTATAGGCAATGCTATGGGCTGAATATTGCCCCCACCCCCAAATTTAGATGTTGAAGTCCTAACCCCTAGTATGCCAAATATGACTGACTGTATTTTGTATATTTTGAGATAAAATCTGCTATGGTTTGAATTTGTCCCTTCCAAAATTTAAATGTTGCCAATGTTATCGCATTAAGAGGTGGGGCTTTTAAGAGGTGATTAGGCCAAGAGGGCTCCTTCGTCATGAATGGAATGAGGTGCCCTCATAAAAGGGCTTGATGAAGGGAGTTTGTCCCTTTTTGTCCTTCTGCCTTCTGCCATGTGAGGACACAGCATTCCTCCCCTCTGGAGGTCATGGCATTCAAAGCACCATCTTGGAAGCAGAGATAGGACCCTTATCAGAAAATGAATCTTCCTATGCCTTGATCTTAGCCCAGTCTCCAGAATGCTAAAAATAAGTTTCTGGTTTTTTGTTTTTTTCACAAATTATCCAGTCTGTGGTATTCTGTTATAGCAGCACAAACAAAGACAGGGTCTATAAAGGGATAATTAGGTTAAAATGAGGTCATTAGGGCGGGCCCCATCTAATATGACTGGTGTCCTCATGAAAAGCACAAATTAAGACAGACACACAGAGAGGAAAGACCCTAAGAGGATACAGGGTGAAGATGGCCATGTACAAGCCAAAGAGAGGCCTCAAAAGAGATGAACCTTGTGGACACATCGGCCTTGGATTACAGCCTTCAGAATTGTGAGAACAACTTCTGTAGTGTAAGTCACCCACTCTGTGGTATACTCCATTATAGCAGCCCTAGCAAAGCAATACGGGAAATACCTGGTAACATTTACTCTTTTGAATATAGAGAATTAACTGATTCTATAAGGGAAAGAGGAGATAAAGGGAACAATAGAAGACACTGGATAAAAACAAGAAGATGAATTTCAGGAAATAGTGGAGATAGCAATAAGAGGATAAGAAAAAGTGCACCAGGGATCCCCAACATGAACTTTTGCTGAGGAGAGAAAATCAAGGTTACTTATTCCAACAGTTATACCTTTGTCTTGAGACAGTGGAGAGAACTTCATGAGCTCAATGAGAAAAAGGCAAGGAAGAAGCAGGAGAGAACTTTAGGGAAGTGAATGGAATGAAACTAAAAGGAAATGAGAAGCACTATGGAGATACCTCAGCTACTCAAGACAGAATACAGGAAGGGGAAGTAACATGAATCCCAAGACTAAAGAAAGTAAAACATGAAGAATGTGAGAGAGTAAAAGGAGTTTGAAAGAAAACTGGAGGAGCTAAAAACGAACCATACACATATGGGCCAAGTGTTATATAAGTGAGAAACAGGTCACTGAGATAGCATTAGATCATTCAAGCTTGGAGTCACAGTTTATGGGGATCAGAAAAAAAAAGGAAATAGGGTTTAAATTTAAAATAAGAAACAGGCTGGGTGCGGTGGCTCACGCCTGTAATCTCAGCACTTTGGGAGGTTGAGGCGGGCAGATCATGAGGTCAGGAGTTCGAGATCAGCCTGACCGACATGGTGAAACCCCATCTCTACTAAGAATACAAAAATTAGCCGGGCATGGTGGCACGAGCCTGTAGTCCCAGCTACTTAGGAGGCTGAGGCAGGAGAATCATTTGAACCCAGGAGGCGGAGGGTGCAGTGAGCCGAGATCGTGCCAATGCACTCCAGCCTGGGTGACAGAGCAAGACTCCATCTCAAAAAATAAAAATAAGAATAAATATAAAAATAAAATAAGAAACAAAGTTATATGGGAAGACTGGACTTGGACAGCAACTTTTTAAACCTTTCCTGGATTCTGTGAGCCAATAAATTCCTCTTTTTGTCTAAGTTAGTTCAAGTTAGGTTACTGCCCTTTAAAATCAACCAACCAAAGTAATAAAAACTATAAATGGAGGAGGAGTGAGACATTTCTTTTTGGCTATGTTGAATAGATGAGATGTAATTTACCCAAAGTGTAGTTTACAGACAAGCCAGTCACCGCACAGCCCATTTCTGGGGGGAACTGCAGAGCCTGTAGGTCCTACTAAGAAGGTCGCCATGTTCTGTGCCACGTTCTCTACCCCGCTTCCAGAACCCCTCAACCCCCAGTTCTGCCAGCTCAGCTGACTAGAATCAGGAATGTGCTTATGATCCAAAGGCCATCAATTTTTCTATGGTTTATGGCCCACAAGGAGGTTTAGCGTAGAACCTCTGTTTCAATAGGGATACTATTGAGTCAAACAGACATTATTGCCTAGAAATTTCATGTGGAACTGAGAAGTTGTGAATAAGTTGAAGTTGTGAGTTATCAGAAAGGATGAGTGAGCAGTTACGAACAAGCAGAAGCTATAGGTAAGCCAAAATCAAAAGGTATTTATAGGAGAGTTGAAAAATTAGTAGAAATGGGAATGGTAGCAGTACAGATGGAGGGATGCTGAGTCACTGCATTTATGGGATCCCAGAACTTGCCAAGGCAGCAAGAAGATGACTCAGATCAGTGACTCTTCCACTGGATGCTTCTAGTTCCTGAGTGACTTCCAGAGTTCAAGAGGCCCAGCTCGACAGCTTTTCTTGATATGCCAGAAGGTTCTTAAAGTCCTTATTACCGTAAATACCATCACGATACTCCTGCTCCCATCACCCAGAGGAACCACTGTTCTTTGTAGTGAAATGGTCTTAACAAACATACCAATAATAACATTGGCTAACACTTATTTAACATGTATTATGTGCCAAGCACTGAGATATTAATTTTACATATTGTACCTCACTTAATTTTCTCAACAATCCTATGAGGCAGGTACATATTATTCTTATCAATTTACAGATGGAGAAACCTAACTTAGAGAGGTTACCTTGCTTATCCAAGTCACATCTTCTGTGGGGGAGCTAAGTCTGAAGCAGATCTGTATAACTCTGGAGTTCAAACATGTAATTGTATTTAACTTCTCTCAAGTTACTCAGTTCTCTTGGGATCATTTTGGGTGTAGAGAGTGGAAGTAATTTAACTGTAAGTCATAAAACAAGAAATGTAGCAACCAGAACTAACAGGGGAAAAAAGACTCATCATGAATATCATGTGTTGTAAAATAATCATGCGTCTTGCTGAAACTTCATAAAAGAGAAGTTCTAGAAAGTTATCCCAAAGCAAGAAGTGGTGAATGGGAATTAATTACTAATTTTAGATACATAATATGTGCCAGATGTATTGTCCTATTTGAACAAATGGCTAAGGAAAATATGTATTCTTTGTAATTTAATAGTGGCCTCAATTTTCCTCATTTGCTTCATAAAGTCTTATGCTCTTGACAGGGAATTTTCCTACAAAGGGGTTTTTAGAAATCAACCATGGGTATAGAGAAAGGACTACTTTGCATTAAAAAAAGAGAAATGAAACTGTAGAGTTTAAAAAAAAAAACTGTGAGCAGGGACGGTGGCTCATGCCTATAATCCCAGCACTTTGGGAGGCTGAGACAGGTGGATCATCTGAGGTCAAGAGTTCAAGACTAGCCTGGCCAACATGGTGAAACCCTTTCTCTACTAAATGCACAAAAATTAGCTGTGTGTGGTGGCATGTGCCTCTAGTCCCAGCTACTCAGGAGGCTGAGACAGGAGAATTGCTTGAACCCAGGAGGTGGAGGTTTCAGTGACTGAGATTGCACCACTGCACTCCAGCCTGAGCAACAGGCGAGACTCCATCTCAAAATAAATAAATAAAATAAAAAATGTATGTGTAAGAAAAATAAGCTGTGAGATATGAAGTGTAAGATTTCAACTCTTCTAATTATGCTGAATTAATAACTAAAATTTATTTCTCAAAAACTGGAAAATTTAGCAGAGATGTAGCTATTTAAAAATAAATAATAATGTTGAATATGTGTTTGCTCCATAAAGGCATAGATTTTTGTGTTTCCTTCACTACTGGATCCTTAGAAGCTGGAACAGACTCTGTTATATAGTAGATACTCAATAAAAATCTGTTAAACAGAACAAATAAATGACTGAACTCAGAAGACTGAGATTATTCTCTGAATTGTATCTCTAAATGATATATGACCAAGTCATTTAGCATATTTGGATGCAAGTTTTATTTACTTATTTGTGAGATTTTTGTTTTTTAAAAGATACTGCAAGGAGATGGAATTTGTTCTACTAGACATAAAACCTAGCAGCCATGGTACTGGTTTAGGAACAGGCAATAAGTCAAAGGAATAGACTAGAAAATGTAGAGATAGACTTTGTATACACACACACACACACACACACACACACACACACTTAGTATTTTAAACAACATCAGTATATAATATAAAATGAATTGGTTTATGACATCTGGCCATTGATTAGGATAAATAATATTAATTCCCTCTCAAGCCATATACAAAGCTAAATTCCAGATAGCTCAAGGACTTGGACATTTTTTAATAAAAAAGCAAAGTATAGTCGGGCATGGTGGCTCATGTCTGTAATCCCAGCACCTTGGGAGGCCGAGGTGGGTGGATTTCTTGAGGCCAGGAGTTCGAGACCAGCCTGGTAAACATGGCAAAACCCCATCTCTACTAAAAATACAAAAATTAGCCGGGCATGGTGGCACACACCTGTAATCCCAGCTACTACTCAGGAGGCTGAGGAATGAGAATCACTTGAAGTTGGGAGTTGGAGGTTGCAGTGAGCTGAGATTGCACCACTGCACTGCAGCCTGGGTGACAGAGCAAGACTGTCTCAAAAAAAAAAGCAAAGTATGAAATTTCTAGGAACAAAATTCACAAATTCATAGAAATGTTTTTATAACCTTACCATGGTGAACCCTTTATAAGAGTAATGCCAGGCTAGGCACAGTGGCTCACACCTGTAATCCCAGCACTTTGGGCAGCTGAGGTAGGTAGATCACTTGAGCCTAGGAGTTGGAGACCAGCCTGGGCAACGTAGTGAGACCCTGTCTCTATGAAAAAAAAATAACTGGGTGTGGTGGTACACACCTGTGGTCCTAGCTACTTGGGAGGCTGAGGCAGGAGGATTCTTCGAGTCTAGGAGGCAGACGCTGCAGTAAGCCATGACTGCACCACTGTACTCTAATCTGGGTGACAAAAAGAGACCATGTCTCAAAACAATATTTTAAAAAAGAGTAACACCAAAGCCAAAACTACAAATAAAACAGATTAGAGCATGAACAATTATGTGCATTAGAGTGCAGAAGAAAATAAAAAGTGTTATGGAATTAAGAGGAAAACTTGGACAATTGAAGATAGTACCATACATCCAGGCTAATGATGTTACTTTAAAATATTTCTTATGCCTGTCACAGTGGCTCACGCCTGTAATCCCAGCACTTTGAGAGACTGAGGCGGGCGAATTGCTTGAGCCCAGGTGTTCGAGACCAGCCTGAGCAACACAGTGAGAACCCGTCTCTATGAAAAATAAAAAATTAGCCAGGCATGGTGCCATGCACCTGTGGTCCCAGCGGCTCAGGAGGTTGAAATGGGAGAGTCACTTGAACCCAGGAGGTTGAGGCTGCAGTGATCGCACCACCGTACTCCAGCCTGGGCAATAGAGTGAGACCCTGTCTCAAAAATAAAATAAATAAAATATTTTTTAAATTATGAAACTTTTATCACATTACCAAAACTTTAGGGAAATAGAAAATAGAAAAAACATCCCCTGAGTATAACACAATGACTGTCATTTTTGTTTACTCCCTTGCAATATTTTTCATAGGCATTTTTTTTGTTAAGATATTTCACATGCCATAAAATCCACTCCTTTAGAGTGTACAATTCAGTGGATTTTAGTATATTCACAAAGATGTGTAAGCATCACCACTCTTTAATTCCAAAATGTTTTCATCCCCCGCCCCAGAAAACATGATGGCAACCCATTAGCAGTTACTGTTCATCCACCCTCCCTCTGCCCAAATCTACTTTCTGTCTCTGTTTGTCATAGGCATGTTTTAACCCATTTGAATTATAGAAGACTTCTGTCTTCTATAAACTTCTGTTTAACTTCTATAAATTTCTATAAACTTCTGTTTAACTTCTATAAACTTCTATAAACTTCTGTTTAACTGTCTGTCAGAAACAAGCTTTCCATAAGTGAATAGTCTTCAATCTTTTGTATAGAAAAGTCAACTCTAAAATGTTTGCAGAGGGCAAAAAATAAAAGGAAGAAAAACAGAAAGAAAAAGGGTCATTCCAGGATACCAATTAAAAGATGAAAATGTACACAATTTACTAGCAAGTATGCAACACAGGTCAAGAAGTGAATAGGGATTCTTTGATTCTTTCACTTGCTTAGTAAACTTGCTTTCACTAAAAATAAAATAAAATAAAATAAAATAAATAAATAAATAAATAAATAGAGCCAGGCACGGTGGCTCATGCCTGTAATCCTAGCACTTTGGGAGGCCAAGGCAGGTGGATTATCTGAGGTCAGGAGTTCGAGACCAGCCTGGCCAATATGGTGAAACCCTGTCTCTACTGAAAATACAAAAAATTAGCCAGGCATGGTGGTGGGCGCCTGTAATCCCAGCTACTCAGGAGGCTGTGGCAGGAGAATCCCTTGAACCCAGGAGGTGGAGGTTGCAGTGAGCCGAGATTGTGCCATTGCACTCCAGCCTGGGCAACAAGAGTGAAAACTCCATCTCCAAAAAAAAAAAAAAAAAAAAGTGAAACAGCACTAGGTTAGATTATTGAAGAAAGGGACATTTTCTTGGGTCTGATGGTTTTACTATTGTGTTGTCTTCAAAAAAATTTTTTAACCAAAGCAGTACATGCACATATTTACAAAAAAGTCAACAATGCTGAAGAGCTTATTGTAAGAGGTAAGAAAGCTTTGCCACTCCATCCTGCCCCCAACCCACCCCGTTGCCTTCCACTCAAGCCCTAGAACAAGTCTGACTTTTTAACGGCTACAGTTTTAAAAATTATTCTGGGTGGTTACTTCCCTATCTCTAAATAATACAGTTATATCACCATTTCTTTATTTATCAGACAGACAGGCTTTATCTGTGGACTTCCTTCCTATTCTGATAGATGAGAATTTAGTTCACTCACACCCTCCTCCCTCCCAATATGGATGTCTCATTATTTTTAGTTCCTCTATTGTAATTTTAGGTAACTTACTTACTCGAGTTCCTCTTTGTAATTTTCTTAATATATGAATATTTGCTTCCTGTTCTGCTAACTGTAACTTGTATCTCTCAAGTCCCCACTTTGTGTGGGTCTTCTTCCCTTCTACTTCCAAAATTCTGTCTGCATGTTGTTTTCTATAAGATTTCAATAGAATAAGTGAAAAAGTTCAAAGGAGCAGCACAATGGAATATGAAGTTTTAACAATGACATTCAAAAAACTGTGAAGTCGTTCACGCACATAAGCAAGAAACTAATATAGGAACACACATCCATCCATCATTCAGCTTTTTCAAATCTTAACATTATCACATATTTGCTTCCCTTTAAAAAGAGAAAGCATTGTCAATCCACTGAGGCCCCATGTACTAGTGATTGTATTTCTCTTCTACCTCAGTGTTCATCATTATATCAAAATCACTCTTATTAACTCAGCATTTACCATTCTACCACTTGATTTTATACTTTTGACACATACTTTGGCATCCATAAACATTATATATTAGGCTGAGCATGATGGCTCACGCCTGTAATCCTAGCATTTTGGGAGGCTGAGGTGGGTGGATAGCTTGAGCTCAGGAGTTTGGGACCAGCCTAGGTGACATGGTGAGACCTTATCTCTACCAAAAATACAAAAACCAGCTGGACATGGTGGTGCACACCTGTAATCCCAGCTACTCGGGAGGCTGAGGCAGGAGAATCACTTGAACTCGGGAAGCGGAAGTTGCAGTGAGCCGAGATCATGCCACTGCACTCCAGCCTGGGTGACAGAGAGAGACTCTGTCTCAAAAAAAAAAAAAAAAAAAAAAAAAGAAAGTATAATATTCAATTTTGCATGTCACACTTAAAATTTAACATTTTTATTGACACAATTTCATTCATTAGACTTACCATTCCAAATATCATTTGATAGTGTGCCTATCATCCTAATTGCTTACTATTATAAATGATGCTGCTATAAGTACATTGGGTATTATTAGCATAAATGGGGAAAGGGAATGCTAAGAAAAATTAGGAAATAAATTTTTAAAAGAAAAAAGATATACGTGGGAGATTTAGAATTTACCTTTGGATTCAATGGAACTGGGTCCTGTTTCTTATACATTAATTATGTTTTAGCCTAACCTAGTAGCTATGAAGTTCTGCTCACAGAATTAAAAAAAAAAATCTGGAGACATTTATAAATAAGAAAAAGCATAGATGATAATAAAAAAATATACATGTACCTACAATTAATCAATGTTCATCACAATTTTTTTTTTTTTTTTTTTAGAGGCAGGGTCTTGCTCTGTCACCCAGGCTGGAGTGCAGTGCTGTGATCATGGCTCACTGCAGCCTTGAACTCCTGGGCTCTGGCAATCCTCCTGCCCGAGCCTTCTGAGTAGCTGAGACTATAGATATGGGCCACCACACCTGGCTAATTTTTAATTTTTTTTAGTAGAGATGAAGTCTTGCTATGTTGACCAGACTTGTGGGAGTTCAGTCAGGCTGGTGGAAAAAATTTTAAAGATAGTTATAAGAAATAGACACAAACCTTCTTGTAAGGCTGGAGGGGGTTTACATCACTTCAGTAACAGATTTGGCTGAAGGCAGCCTAATCCTCTCTACCTTTAGCTGATAGCAAAAATGAAAATAACAAGGGAATGTGAGGAAGTTTATCTAAATAGCTTGTTTACTCATGTAGTCCTAAAACCAAACTTTGATCAACCTCGGGTGCATAATTGCTCTCTACTTGGGGGTTGAGCAATGTTAATTACCCTCTAGTGGTGTTTACTCGAGACCTTTGTCATTTAATCTGTATTAAATAAATGTGAACTTTGCTAGCTTATTGAGGTGATGCTCCATATGCAGAGCAGAGCCCCTTAGCCGGACTGACAGGCAAAATATCTGTGACAGTGTACGTCTCTCATCCATCACTGGTTCAGGGTCTGCGGGCTGGATTCCTGCACAGGCTGGTCTTGAACTCCTGGGCTCAAGCAATCCTCCCGCCTGAGCCTTCTTAGTAGCTGAGACTACAGATATGGGCCACCACACCTGGCTATTTTTTAAATTTTTTAGTAGAGATGAAGTCTTGCTGTGTTGCCCAGGCTGGTCTTAAACTCCTGGGCTCAAGAGCTCCTCCTGCCTTGGCCTCCCAAAGTGCTGGGAGTACAGGCATGAGTCATGGTGCCCAGACGGACATTTTTTTAAAAATAAAGGAATACTCCTGAAACGCTGAAGTCTTCTTTGTACCCCTCTGTGATAACATGAATAGCCTCTTAATGACACCAAGGAGCAAGACAAGTTAGTCCCAAAGTAGCTCACATAAATGGTGATAAAGGAATGAGGGGTGGGTGTGATCTATGCAAAAAACCTTTACTCTTTAATAGGTTGCTGTTTCTAACATAATTGCAACAGTACCCTATGTTGCTATAATGCATTATAGTTTTCAAAGTGCTTTTGTGTCCTCCATAATAGAGAGGTTGTGAGGTAAGCTTCAACCACGGCTGCCCCACTACCCAAGAGTGGATACACAATGATGAATAGGTCAATCTCTGCCTCTTAGTTTCTTAGCTAGGGAGGGGAACTTACTAGAACAGCATAGAAAACAGTCTTTGGCCCAGTTGGGGAATCTTTATCAGGTTATGCTACTTCAAGCTTTCCTCCTGTTAAATGTGAGAGGAATAAATCCCTGTTCCTTGGATCAGTGTGACTCTGAAACAGCTGGAGGAGAGACAGCTTTAGGCAGGTTGAAACAGAGAGCTCCAGCATATGTACTTTTTTTTTTTTTTTTTTGAGATGGAGTCTCACTCTGTCGCCCAGGCTGGAGTGCAGTGGCGCGATCTCGGCTCACTGCAAGCTCCACCTCCCAGGTTCACACCATTCTCCTTCCTCAGCCTCCCTAGTAGCTGGGACTACAGGCGCCCGCCACCAGGCCCAGCTAATTTTTTTGTATTTTTAGTAGAGACGAGGTTTCACCATGTTAGCCAGGATGGTCTCGACCTCCTGACCTCATAATCCACCTGCCTCGGCCTCCCAAAGTGCTGGGATTACAGGCATGAGCCACCGCGCCCGGCCTTAGCATATGTACTATTAAGAGAAAAGACTCCTAAGGGCTAACAAGAGAGCAATGCTGGGCATGGAGCATCTCCTCCAAATAAAGAAAGCGGCACTTTCTAAAGTGCAAGCCGATTTGAAAGTTGCTGAATCAAATGGAGCTTTGAAAATAGAGACAGGGGCTACATATAATACGATAATACTGGGCTTGCTCAGCTCCCACTTTTCCAGGGATCCAGGTGCACATTGCTGGGTCCCAGACTGATTGATGCTGGCAAACTATAAGACAAGCATGGAGAAGAAAATACGTGGTGAAAAGTAAAGATGGAAGTCTTAAAAAAGAAGAAAGATATTTTTAGAATTAAAGTCAAAGGAGTGTGTGTGTATGTATGCATATACATACATATATATAATAATAACTGTACAGTAAGGTGACCCCAGTTTCAGCTTATTCAGGGGAAATCACCAATTATATCTACAATGTATAACAGAAGAAGCATGGCTTCAAGCCCTTGAACATTTAAGCTAGAGAAGCAAGAATAGTCACAAAAGAAAGCCCAGTATTTCTTTTTATTTTATTTTATTTTATTATTATTATTATTATACTTTAAGTTCTAGGGTACATGTGCACCATGTGCAGATTTGTTACATATGTATACATGTGCCATGTTGGTGTGCTGCACTCATTAACTCATCATTTACATTAGGTATATCTCCTAATGCTATCCCTCTCCCCTCCCCGCAACCCACAACAGGCCCGGGTGTGTGATGTTCCCCATCCTGTGTCCAGGTGTTCTCATTGTTCAATTCCCACCTATGAGTGAGAACATGCGGTGTTTGGTTTTCTGTCCTTGTGATAGTTTGCTCAGAATGATGGTTTCCAGCTTCATCCATGTCCCTACAAAGGACACGAACTCATCCTTTTTTATGGCTGCATAGTATTCCACGGTGTATATGTGCCACATTTTCTTAATTCAGTCTATCATTGATGGACATTTGGGTTGGTTCCAAGTCTTTGCTATTGTGAATAGTGCTGCAATAAACATACATGTGCATGTGTCTTTATAGCAGCATGATTTATAATCCTTTGGGTATATACCCAGTAATGGGATGGCTGGGTCAAATGGTATTTCTAGTTCTAGATCCTTGAGGAATCGCCACACTGTCTTCCACAATGGTTGAACTAGTTTACAGCCCCACTAACAGTGTAAAAGTGTTCCTATTTCTCCACATCCTCTCCAGCACCTGTTGTTTCCTGACTTTTTAATGACTGCCATTCTAACTGGTGTGAGATGGTATCTCATTGTGGTTTTGATTTGCATTTCTCTGACAGCGAGTGATGATGAGCATTTTTTCATGTGTCTGTTGGCTGCATAAATGTCTTCTTTTGAGAAGTGTCTGTTCATATCCTTTGCCCACTTGTTGATGGGGTTGTTCGATTTTTTCTTGTAAACTTAAGTTCTTTGTAGATTCTGGATATTAGCCCTTTGTCAGATGGGTAGATTGCAAAAATTTTCTCCCATTCTGTAGGTTGCCTGTTCACTCTGATGGTAGTTTCTTTTGCTGTGCAGAAGCTCTTTAGTTTAATTAGATCCCATTTGTCAATTTTGGCTTTTGTTGCCATTGCTTTTGGTGTTTTAGACATGAAGTCCTTGCCCATGCCTATGGCCTCAATGGTATTGCCTAGGTTTTCTTCTTGAGTTTTTATGGTTTTAGGTCTAACATGTAAGTCTTTAATCCATCTTGAATTAATTTTTGTATAAGGTGTAAGGAAGGGATCCAGTTTCAGCTTTCTGCATATGGCTAGCCAGTTTTCCCAGCACCATTTATTAAATAAGGATTCCTTTCCCCATTTCTTGTTTTTGTCAGGTTTGCAAAGATCAGATGGTTGTAGATGTGTGGTATTATTTCTGAGGGCTCTGTTCTGTTCCATTGGTCAATGTATCTGTTTTGGTACCAGTACCATGCTGTTTTGGTTACTGTAGCCTTGTAGTATAGTTTGAAGTCAGGTAGCGTGATGCCTCCAGCTTTGTTCCTTTGAGAAAGCCCAGTATTTCTAATATATACATATCCCTGACACACATATGCATACATATATGTAAGTATGCATACATTCACACACATATATACACATATGTATACATATATATACACACATTTGTGAAATAAACATTTATGTATAAACTGAAAAAATCAGCCAGGCATGGTGGCTCACGCCTGTAATCCCAACACTTTGAGAGGCTGAGGCAGGCAAATAGCTTGATCTCAGTTCAAGATTAGCCTGGGCAACATGACAAAACCCCATCTCTACAAAAACTACAAAAAAATTAGCCAGGCATGGTGGCATGTGCTTGTAATCCCAGCTATTTGGGAGGCTGAGATGGGAGGATCACTTGAGCCCCAGAGGCAGAAGTTGCAGTGAGGCGACATCATGCCACTGTACTCCAGCCTGGGTGACAGAGTGAGACCCTGCCTCAAAAGAAAATAGAAGAATAAGGACAAATCCGAGCTTTCAAAAAACTCCATAACTTATTTCATTTTCACATAATAACTGCTGGCTAGATCCAACATGAAGACCCTAATTAGCATCTGTATTCCCCATTGTGTGACACTTTCTCTTTACCCTCTAGCTGGAACTAACCATACCCGCTCTGATAACCACAGAGGATTTTCATCTTGGCTCACATTTTAGCATGAACCACAATCATAATGTGTTAATACTTCATTTGTCCTTTCCCACTAGGCTTTGAAGTCTTTAGGATAAGAACCATGTTCTTACCTTCCCATCTCTGGCACCTGATGTGGTATTTGGCCAATGTATATACTCAGCACATCCTCACTGAGTCAGCACATCCACTGCCAGTCACAGAGAGATGGGTTGTGCTGTTGAAGCAACTTCTTGCTACCATCTCGTGCAGCCCTTGCAGCTTTGTTCTCTTCTTTAAGCAGACAATCAACACTATGGTATCTAATTCACAGGGGTTTTCTTATATTTTCTCCCATGGGGGACTAACTACCATCCCTCTTCCTCCAAGGCTAAGACACAAATTCTTCCAATGTGCTATTAAAAAACAAAAAAGACTATTAGGGACCTAAGATTGTGACTGAAAGGAAAAGTTTTACTGCCAAGTGGGGAACCTGGCACAAACAGAGGCAACAGGCTAGGAGACCTTCAGGGATGAGGGTCTTTCAAACAGAAACACTAAAACTGTCTCTATCCCACATTATGAAAGTAAAATGTCTGGGTGATGTTGATTGGCTGGCGAGGTCTGGGTTTGTTGTTACATAATTCTGGGGCTCACTGGGCTGGTCACTGTGCACTGTTGGGGCCATCTTGGGATTATGGTATCCAGGTGGACCTCAGGTGATCTGCCTGCCTCAGCCTCCCAAAGTGCTGGGATTACAGGCATGAGCCACCGCACCGGGCCTCACTTCTCTATTTCTATGGAGATCACATCCTACCCTTGTCTCCTAAGCGGTGGGTGACTACTCTCTTTGGCAGTGCTCCTTTGATGAGACAAGGGAGAGGAATGAAACTCCTTCAATGCCTACTATATAGCAGGAACTCTACCGCACTCAGAAACTTACAAACAACATTAAGTGGATATCACCATTTACAGAGGACACCACAGAGCTATTAAATGGTAAATGTAGGGTTCAAAGCCAAGTCTAGTCTGGCTTTCAAACTTTGAGTGATAGCCCTGGATGTCCTTCAACAGCCTCAATAGGCCACAGTGGCTCTCCCACTACCAATGAGTGACCGGGCAGCTGGCTATGACACAGGAGGCCAGATATGTATCCCAACCCAGACTTCTAGGTCTTACAAGTCCTGGTTAGTTCACTAAGTGAAGAACTAGCAATTGGCCAGAGTCAAGAGAACTGCCCAGCAGCATAAAATGCTCTCTAGTCAGGAGGAAAGAAAAAGGAAACAATAAAGAGAAAACTGTGAAAGGTTGAAGTATTGAGGTTACAAAAAACTAACTATGTTAATCTTATATTGGTTTTGATAGTGGAAAAAGCAGTATGTAAAAAACACATGGTATAGAAAATGCCTTTTATGCTAGACTGTACTGAAATTTAAATGAGTTACTGCATTACTTTTTTTTTTTTTTGAGACAGAGTCTCACTCTGTTGTTCAGGCTGGAGTGCAATGGCACAATCTCGGCTCACTGCAACCTCTGCCTCCTGGGTTCAAGCGATTCTCCTGTCTCAGCTCCCCCGGTAGCCGGGATTACAGGCACCCACCATGACACCCAGCTAATTTTTTGTATTTTTAGTAGAGACGGTTTCACCATGTTGGCCAGGCCAGGCTCGAACTCCTGACCTCAGGTGATCCACCTGCCTTGGTCTCCCAAAGTGCTGGGATTATAGGCGTGAGCCACTGAACTTGGCCAAGGGCATTACTTTTAAAAGTTAAAGTATTACGCAGTCATGAGGGATTATTTGTGCAAGAAGAAAGCTTTTACAGGAAAAGCTTGAAACATTGGTATTTTTGCCTCCTTTTTAACAACTAGAGTCATTTTGGGAGTTGTTTCTTGTCAAAGAAACAACCCATGTTTATTTTCCCAGTATGGCAGGACCATGTATGAAAGCAAAATTAGCCCTCAGGAGAGCAAATTCTCTGACACTCTATGAGGCTCCATAACCCTCCTCTGAACTGTGGCCAACAAGATTGGGTAGCACTTTTTAAGGTAGTTTAAGAAAAATAGGCTGTGCATGGTGGCTCATGACTGTAATCCCAGCACTTTGGGAGGCTGAGGCGAGTGGATCACCTGAGGTCAGGAGTTTGAGACCAGCCTGACCAATATGGTGAAACCCCATCTCTACTAAAAACACAAAAATTAGCCAGGTGTGGTGGCGTGTGCTTGTAGTCCCAGCTACTCAGGAGGCTGAGGCAGGAGAATTGCTTGAACCTGGGAGGTGGATGTTGCAGTGAGCCGAGATTGTGCCACTGCACTCCAGCCTGGGTGACAGAGCAGAACTCCATCTCAAAAAAAAAAAAAAAAGAAAGAAAGAAAGAAAAATACATAGTGAGCACAATAAAGCTGTATAATTAAACATGACTTGCATGCCTGGAGACTTTGTACTAGAAAAATATTTCTACCTGAAAAATCAAATTTTGTTTTCTTTCTTACAAATATTCAGTCTGCTTTCATCTCAGTTCTTCCTACCTTGTCAAACCTCTCCCCACATTTCCTATTCTTTTTCTCTCCAGCCTGATGTCTCTCATTGTACTGCTTAAGAGAAATGTTATGTTACTATTCTTTTCTCCCAGAACTGTTTCTCTGGTTCTTTAAGGTGTCTGAGTACACACTGTGCCTTCTTCCTTTTAGCCCTCCCTTCTCCTTGTTCCCTGAGCCTTACCTTTACGACCTTAGAACTTCAAGTTCCCACTACAATTTTAAATACAGACTATTTTGCTTTTCCTCCTACTAGGGAGCTTAAATTGCCTGTAATTACACTGTTTTCCCGAGTCCTTCCTCTCCTTTGCAATTTAGATATAGCACAGAAGTACATTTTGCTTGACTGTCCTCTGAACTGTCACGCTGTTTTGATGTGGTTCTATTGTCCAAGAGTCTTGGTTAAATAATGGCCCAGCACCCCACCTGTATTTAAAAGAACTGCTTCACAGGCAAATCAAAAAGCCCATGGATCCGAAGTCACAATGGGCGTTGCTATTCAAACAGCACCAGATTTCTATTCAATGCTTGGTTGAAAAATAAATTTCAGTTTCATTCACCTAAAATATTGCCTTCTATTTTGTAGGATTGTATGTTCTTACTTCAATCTGGACTTGTTCACAAGTGAACGTTAACATAGCCTAATAGATTAGCCTGTTTTCATTGGTCCAGAGTATTCTCCAAATAAAGCAGGGTCTGTGCATTTTAAGCAACTCCCCTGAACAAATTCATGGGCTTTCTCAAATTTGAGAACTACCTGAAAAGCTGCGTTGGAGAAAAGAACAACCAATGAATGTGGCAGGACAGAATATTGAACATTAACTTCCCTTTTCCTCTTCTCCCATCTGTTCTCTTCCATTATCCCTACCCCTCCGCTCAGTCTCATTATTCAAGCAACGGTTATTTTGCCTTTATTTCCTCAAGAAAGGAACAAAAGTAAACAGAATTGTTTACTTTTTTTTCTGATTTTTTTTTTTTTTTTGCATTTTAAAATGGACTTTGAAACCATAAGCAAAGAGGTGTTTAAGAGTCTTTCCAAAGCCAAAAATGAAGGTTTTGAAATTTCAAAGTCACTGCCTTGAAGAGACTCCAGGCTTGGAGTGTGTACAGTATGTCAGAGCTGGACTTTTCTCCTTCCTGAGACTAGATAACGGTCTGAATCCAAGACAGTTTTCATGATTTCAGAGGAAGTGGTCAAGTGGTCTGTGAGGCAGACCTTCTGCTTAAGTGCAGTCAGGAGGCCGGGTGCCGTGGCTCACGCCTGTAAGGTGGGCGGATCACCTGAGGTCAGGAGTTCGAGACAAGCCTGCCCAACATGGAGAAACCCCGTCTCTACTAAAAATACAAAAAATTAGCCAGGCATGGTGGCACATGCACTCCAGCCTGGGCAACAAGAGTGAAACTCCATCCCACAAAAAAAAAAAAAAAAAAAGAAAAGAAAAGAAAAGAAAAGGAGCAGTCAGGATGTGTGCCTCCAAAGCTGAGGCAGACAGAAAGATACCAGAGTTCTAGAGGCCTGCCAGCCACAGCAGCAGCAGCAGCAGAAGGAAGGTGTGGGGGGGAACAGGGCAGCCAGGCCTGTGCCACCTCCAAGACACAGTTATTGGCAATGGAGGGCAAGTGGTGATGGGAGAAAATCTTGACTTAATTGATGTCAAGATTAAAGAAATGCCACCTGGTGGCATTTAAGTTCACACATAGGTAAAGAAAGTTATGCATTTACTGTGAAATTCATCCCACTATTTAGTAGAAACAGGAGATCTGGGTTCTGGTCAAGAGTCTCTTTTGCCAACTGTGGCACCACTGAGCAGTTGCTCAGCTTTTGTGAATCCTGGGTTCTTCATTATTAAAATGGGGACATTAACGTTGGGTTGAGTATAAGAAATGGACATTTCTGCAGGTCAAAAATGGTTGAATATTTGCATTTTCATGTGATTCAACTGAATACTTACTTCACAGGCATAAGGAAAAAAATAGAATAACATACTAACAACTGTCCCTGGAGTAAGGACTTAACAAATACATGATTTATAAAGAAGATATGTGAAAGATATTTGTAAGTACGTGATTTATAAAAAGATATGTAAGTATGTAAACCCTTGTGGTCACAAAATAATCTGAGCTTAATATCCCTGCTACCTACCATACAGAAGGCAAAATGCCTATTAGGGGTTTTCTTTCTTCACCCTCTCCTTCTTTTTCCTCCTCACCTTGACTCCTCCTCATCCTCCTCTTTCTTCTTCCCCTTATTAATGTATAAAAAGGGGCTGAGCACGGTGGCTCATGCTGTAATCTCAGCACTCTGGGAAGCTGCAGCGGGCAGATCACCTGAGGCCAGGAGTTTGAAACCAGCCTGGTCAACACGGCAAAACCCCATCCCTACTAAAAATACAAAAATTACCCAGGCGTGGTGGCAGGCTCCTGTAATTCCAGCTACCCAGGAGGCTGAGACAGGAGAATCACTTGAACCCGAGATGCAGAGGTTGCAGTGAGCCAAGATTGTTCCACTGCACTCCATCCTGGGTGACAGAGGGAGACTCTGTCTCAAGATAAATAATAATAATAATAATAATAATAATTTCTAAAAAGGTAATACATTTTCATAGTTCAAAAACCAAAAGGTATAAAAAGAAATACAGTAAAACATTTCCTATCATATCGCTGCCTAGAGTACTATTTCTTATATATTTTCCTGATTTTTGAGTATTTTAAAATGTGAGTGTTGGATATGAGCGTTGGATTTAAAAAGTTTTATGATAATTTGGGTATATTTGTGTGTGTGTGTAGTAGTCCAAGACTATCAGTTTATGAATAATAAGAGGAGACCCATGGAAAACCAGTCCCTTTGACCAAGTTCACTCAGATAATCAGCAGCAGGGCTTGGACATTAATTACAGTTATCCAACATCCTTAGAGGTCTCACATGACAAATTACAAATATAGAGTGTAAATGTAACCCACTTTGCTAGGCAAAAAAAGCCCTCTTTTTAAAAAAAAAATTATTTTTGGCTTATGGGCAATAGAAGCCAGGGAGACATACAGTCAAACCTCATTTCTCATGGCTTTCATATCTGCAAATTCTCCTACTCATTAAAATTTATTTGTAACCCCCAAAACAATACCCACAGCACTTTTGTGATCATTGGCAGACATGTGCAGAAAAGAAAAAAAAAATTGAGTTGTTGATTGCACATTCCCAGCTGAATTTCAACAAAGCAACACTCTGCCTTCCCACTTCAGCTTTCTTACTATATGTGTGTCCCTTTTCTGTTTATTTAGTACCATGTTTTTCACCCTTTTGTTCTTTTTGGTGGTGATTTTGCTGTTTAAAATGGCCAACAAGTATAGTGCTAAGTGCTGCCTAGGGTTCTTAAGCACGAGCAGGCTATGATGTACCTTATGGAGAAAATATGTGTGTTGGATCAGTTTCACTCAAGCATGAGTTATGGTGCTATTAGCTGTGAGTTCAATGTTAACAAATCAACAATATATGCTAAAGTGTCTTTAAACAGAAACACACATAAAACAAGGTTATATGTTTGGTTGGCAAAAATGTTATAACCAGAAGCTTGCAGAAACCTAACCCTGTATTTCCCTTAAGAGCAATGGTTCATTATTCACTAATTCAATGTTTACAGCAACTTTATAAACTATAACTACCATGAATAATGAGAATTGACTGTATTTTAGATCTTAATACCTGAAGTGAAGTTTTCCATCATGGTTTTTAGTTCTTAGAGTCCATATAAGCTTTTTAAAAATATGATAGCTGTGCTATCATATCCCACATTCTTGAGATAAAAAAATTAATCTTTTATTGGGTACAGAAATGGCTCCTGCGTGCATTTTTGGAGGGGCCGGACCGCTGAGGAAGCCATGGTTGGCTCAAGTGGTTTAAATGTATTGCTAATTTCATAGCCTCTGAACCACTTATGAAATAATATTGATGATATGTCAGTAGCTATGTTTGCAGCTCCTTCAGGAATGCTTATATCTTTTACTACTGGTAAAGAAGAAATTTATAGCAATAGATTTTTTTTTTTTTTTTTTGAGATAGAGTCTCACTCTGTTGCCTAGGCTGGATTGCAGCGGCTTGATCACGGTTTACTGCAGCCTCGTTCTCCCAGGCTCTCCCGCTGTAGCCTCCCCAGTAACTAGGGCCCCCACACATGCATCACCACACGCAGCTAATTTTTTTATGTTTTGTAGAGATAGGGTCTTACTATGTTTTCCAGGCTGGTCTCAAACTTCTGGGCTCAAGCAATCCTCCTACTCTGGCCTCCCAAAGTGCTGAAATTACAGGCATGAACCACTGCACCCGGTTTATGGTAATCTTAAGTAGAGACTTATGAGTGCATATCATTGTATCACCACTGAGACTCAATTTTATCTTTCTGTTAACAGACAATGCAGTTTTTCTGTTAATTACAATGAAAATCAAGGGTTGCTTAGCAAGTTTTTACTCATAACTCCAAGTTTTGTGACTTATAATGAGAAATGGGTATAATTCTTTGTGATTCGTTAAAATGCAGATATTTCCAGGAAGGATAACACATAAAATTTAACAGTTCCCTATCATTATTTTTATCCTTTGGAACCACCGTATACTACAGATAGACAAAGGCAGCTTTGGCCACTTACTCCTCAGTGTGACTAAGTTGACCATCTGTTTTCCAGACTACAGGTTCTGTCAAGAGACAACGTGGAGAGAAATGGGTAGGCAGGTATGGAAAGAAGAGTCAGAAACAGATAGTGAGCTAATCTCTACAAATGGCTCGTTATGGGTTGAGCTGTGTTCTCCTCCCTGCAAAAAGATACGTTGGAGTCGTAACCCCCAGTACCTCAGAATGTGGCCTTATTCGGAGATATGATATTTACAGACGTAAGCAAGTTAAAATGAGATCACTAGAGTGGGTCCTAATTCAATACGACTGGTATCCTTATAAAAAAGGGGAAATTTAACCACAGATACAGACACACACACAGGGAGAGTGCTAGTGAAGGTGAAGTCAGAGATTGGAACGATGTAGCAGAAGCCTAGGAATGCCAAAGATTGCCAGCAAACCACCAGAAGCTAGGAGAGCCACATGGAACAGATTCTCCTTCACAGTCCCCCGAAAGAACCAACTCTCCTGACACCTGGATTTCAGACTTCTAGCCTCCAGAGCTGGGGTCAATGAGCTTCTCTCATTAAGCCATCATCCAGTGTGTGGCACTTTGTTACAGCAGTCTTAGCAAATGCATGGTTCCTCACTGGAACCATGCATTTCCATGCATTTATTTCGTTTAAATCACAAAACAAATCCCCCTTGTGGCTTATAGTTCTGTTTCATTTCAAAAAAACCAGAAAAAATATTTGTTCAGAAGCTAGACATGATGAACTGGATCTTGCCCAAGGTCATAAAACCACAAAACCCTTTACAGAGCACAAAAGTCTGATTTTTCAAAGCTTGTCTCAAAAGATGGGTCACTCCGTAGTCATTTAGGCCACTGACAACTGCCCTGGACTCCTTATTTATTTATTTATTCATTTATTTATTTATTTATTTTGAGACAGAGTCTCACTCTGTCGCCCAGGCTGAGTGCAGTGGCGTGATCTCAGCTCACTGCAAGCTCCGCCTCCCGGGTTCAAGCCATTCTCCTGCCTCGGCCTCCCAAGCAGCTGGGACTACAGGCTCCCGCCACCACGCCCGGCTAATTTTTTGTATTTTGTTTAGTAGAGACGGGGTTTCACCGTGTTAGCCAGGATGGTCTCAGTCTCCTGACCTTGTGATCCACCTGCCTCGGCCTCCCAAAGCGCTGGGATTACAGGTGTGAGCCACCGCACCTGGCCTGGACTCTTACATGTAATAAGCTTGACTTATTATACGACTTATAATTGATGCTTTCACGTCATGGGAAGATCAAATTAATGCAGAGAGCGACTACGTTTCTGGTGGGAGAGCAGCAGGGGTCTTGAGAGGAACAGCAGTGTTGACTGTGTTTCACTACCTACTCTGGGTGCTGATTACATCTTTCTTTTGTGCAGGCAAATCCACTTGGAGCTATTTTGGGCTTACTGTGGGCATCATTCTTTGTACACTCTGCTCCTTTCCCCCATAGTTTCTCTATTGATGGGGGATTACTAAAGAATGAAGATAAGAACAAAATGAAAGTGGCTTTTAAAAAATTTTAAATGACTGTCACTATGTAACATATTCATTATTTCATGTCTCCACTGGACATTTTGGAGATGTGAGCCTTGCAATACCTACATGAATGCTTCTATGATTATGATCATTGTTTTGCTCTTTGCCTAACAACTTGCCAAGTATTGTCAGCCTCTGTGTGTGAGATGGGGTCCACTCAAACATCAGGGCCCAAGTCAGGTAGTTCAGTTAAGTGAATTTAATACCAGTAACTAGTTACAAAGGAGTTGGAAGGGCTGGAAAGCCAAACTGGAGAAGAAGGGGAACCCCAGAGAGTAACAATAGCAGGAAGCCTCTACCATCTACCTCTAGGATTGGGGAGGAGCTGAGTTAACACAGACCTGGACCCATTGCCAGGGAAGAACCGCAATTGCAGAGGAAAAGTGGCCATTGTGAAGAAGGTGATGGTGGAGAAGTGGTCTGAATCAAAGGGGAGAGGATATGTTGGCTCCTCCTCTTATTCTACCAGTGCTCCTTTATCTTTTTATCTTTCATTGTCCTAATTCCTTCTAGGCATGGTTAAGTGAGCCCAGGAAATGCAGTTGGCAGGAATCAGTCTCCTGTGACACAGACAGAGTAAGAGAAGGACAAAAATGAATGAATCTGAGAGCAAGCAGGCAAATGACCAGCACATTAAGCCTAGCACACAGTATGTTATATGGGGTTTGGGGTAGCAAAAGATGAAGGCAGGTCAGAGAAGCCACAACTAGGGGGTGGGCAAGGCCAATGAGGTATGACGGGTATTGTATACAGGAAGAGGTTCATAAACAGGAGTGGAGTCAATACAGGAGACTAGCATATACACATCATAAATATTAGTAGAGAAGCATAAAACAGTCTCCTGGAGATCAGGGAAACAGGAAATTATAGATTTTCAGGATAATTCAGCCATATCCAGGAAACAGAACATCAACACACACAGCGAAGTAACAAAGAGTCAATAGGCTTAGAGTGGTACAATTCATTATGCACATGTAGGAATTCATTCCAAATAATAGGCTGAAATGTAGACATGAGAATCCAAAAAAGATGTTTTCTTAATTTTTGCCAATATCTTAGCTACGCTTTTTTTGTTCAACAAAGTAAGTTAACATTCATATCTACTTGGAAATTGTATTTAGGGCAGGTGCAGTGTCTCACGCCTGTAATCCCAGCGCTTGGGGTGGCTGAGGCGGGAGGATCCCTTGAGCCCAGGAGTTAGAGGCTGCAGTGAGCTATAACTGCACCATTGCATTCCAGTCTGGGTGACAGAACAAAATCCTATTTAAAAAAAAAAAAAAAAAGTCGGGCGCAGTGGCTCACGCCTGTAATCCCAGCACTTTGGGAGGTCGAGGCGGGAGGATCATGAGTCAAGAGATGGAGACCATCCTGGCCAACATGGTGAAACCCCATCTCTACTAAAAATACAAAAATTAGCTGGGCATGGTGGCATGCACCTGTAGTCCCAGCTATTCGGGAGGCTGAGGCAGGAGAATCGCTTGAACCCAGGAGGCGGAGGTTGCAGTGAGCTGAGATCGCGCCACTGCACTCCAGCCTGTCGAGACTCTGTCTCAAAAAGAAAAAAAACGAAAAGAAACTATTGAAATAGCTGATATTAGTTTGCTTACTTGTCGTTACTCTTTTTCATGATGGATTATAAAGAAAAGTTATAACTATTTGAGTTTTCTGCTGATTTGAAATCTCTATAAACAGTATATTCCTTTTTGGTTCTCAGAGGGTACTTATCTGCAAGAAAGGCAAAGAAAATGGAAAAGTTAATGAAAGAGGAATCATCCAATCCATGAACAGAATGAAACCACATACACAGTGAAGAAACTTACTTCTCTTACATTTTCGTCCTTATATTACTTATCATTCATGGTAGTGACTACTTTGGGGCTTGAGTAAAGCTTCTCTAACTTATTCCATGTAGCATCATATGTGAAAAAGACAAATAGATACTTTAGACATGATCATAACACTTTATTTTTTATTTATTTGTTTATTTTGAGACAGAGTTTTGCTCTTGTTGCCCAGGCTGGAGTGCAATGGTGCGATCTCGGCTCACTGCAACCTCTGCCTCCTGGGTTCAAGCGATTCTCCTGACTCAGCCTCCCAAGTAGCTGGGATTACAGGCACGCATCACCACACCCAGCTAATTTTTTGTAATTTTAGTAGAGACAGGGTTTCTCCATGTTGGCCAGGCTGGCCTCAAACTCCTGACCTCAGGTGATCCACCCACCTTGGTCTCCCAAAGTGCTGGGATTATAGGTGTGAGCCACCATGCCTGGCCCATAACACCTTATTTAAAAATAATCTCTCTGGATCCATACAAATAGTCTGGATAACTAAATTGAAAATTATTCCTTGTTTTAAAGTAATTCAATGGAAAATTTTTAAATTTTTTTGTTAGTCAAGCACTTTTTGGTGGAATCTAAATTAACACATGTAGGAGATGCCTGTTTCACTAATTATACAGGCATCTTGTAGTAATTAATGTTTGGGAGGAAGGAATGTCTTTTGCTTACTCTCTTCTTCACAAAAATGCGAATTTTGGAAAGTCATAATGGAAGCATGTAGAATTACAGAAAGACAAATGTATATAATTATCACAAAAAATGAGGCCAAAGGACTATTCAGATATAATCAGGCTATGGTAGCTGTAATTATCTAGGAAATTAATAAAATTCATTCACCTAGAAATTATTAGTGAGCATCAAATATGTGTCAGCACTAGTTTAGGGTCTGAGAACATACAGATAAATCATAGTTCTGGCTTCAGGCAGTTATACAGACTAGAGATAAAACCTAACTACAGGGGCTGGGCACGGTAGCTCACACCTGTAATCCCACCACTTTGGGAGGCCGAGGCGGGTGGATCACCTGAGGTCAAGGAGTTTGAGACCAGCCTGGCCAACATGGTAAAATCCTGTCTCTATTAAAAATACAAAAATTAGCTGGGAGGTAGTGTGTGCACCTGTAATCCCACCTACTCAGGAGGCTGAGGCAGGAGAATCTGAGCCTGGGGCAGAGGTTGTGGTGAGCTGAGATCACGACACTACACTCCAGTCTGGGCGAGAGAGTGAGACCCTGTCTCAAACACAAAACAAAACCAACAAAAAAACCAAACCTAACTACAGGGCTATGAGAGATGACTACTGGCAAGGAGCCACAGGTAGAACAAAGGGGATGTGTCCCCAGGCAAAGGGTAGTGAGCAAGCCTGCAACCTCAGGGTTCCGGGATCTGAGCCTCTGGCTCTTGGCTAGCCAAGCCCCAAGCCTTGGCCTCCTGCCATGGCAAGCTCCAGCCTGGTCTCCCACCTTGAGCTAACATTCAGCTGTTGTAGACACAGCCACGCTTCCTGCTTACCTGTCACTTCCGGTTCTCAAAGGCACCCTTTTCAAATTAAAATCCATCCCTTTTCACATCAAACAGCTCATCTGGTCCTGTGGATTACATTTCTCAGAAATGCCTCTGAACATTCGCCTCCTCTCCACCCCCACTGCCTCTGCTACAGTGCAGGTGCTCACCATTTCTGATTTGTTCTGTCACACACTCTCTTATCAGGTCTCCCCATCTCCTGTTTTGACATGCTGTAAAACACTTTGCCACTGGGAAAAAAGGGCTCTCTCTTTTTTTTTTTGAGATGGCGTCTCGCTCTGCTGCCCAGTCTGGAGTGCAATGGCATGATCTCGGCTCACTGCAACCTCTGCCTCCCAAGTTCAAGTGATTCTCCTGCCTCGGCCTCCCTAGAGTCTGGGATTACAGGTGCACGCCACCAAGCCCGGCTAATTTTTGTATTTTTAGTAGATGTGGGGTTTCACCATATTGGCCAAGCTGGTCTCAAACTCCTGACCTCAGGTGATCCACCTGCCTCAGCCTCCCAAAGTGCTGGGATTTCAGGCGTGAGCCATCATGCCCGGCTTCTCTTTCCAAAGTATGTTATTACTTTTCCCAAGACCCTTTGACGAATCCTCATTTCCTACACACAGTGGTTCTCAAACTTGGATGTACTCCAGAATTACATAGGAAATTTTTCATTTTTTTAGATGAGGTCTTGCTATGTTTCTCAGTTTGGTCTCAAACTCTTGACCTCGTGTGATCCTCCGGCCTCAGTCTCCCAAGTAGCTGAGATTATAGGTGCATGCCACTGAGCCCAGCTGGAATTTTTTTTTTAAAACACAGATTCCTCTGAATCAAAATTTCTAGAAGTGAGGTCTGAGCAATCTGTATTTTTAACAAGTTATCCAGATGGCTCTTTACTGTCACTCTGGTTCTAGCTGAGGCAGTTTTAGAATTACAAGGCAAAGTCCAAACTTAGCACACAAAGTCATTAACATCAACTGTTCCCCTGTACACACCCTATGTCATAGCCAGAGTTGTAACCCATTTCTTAAACACCCAGGGTTCTTTTAAGTCTGTGTGTCATTGCATGTTATTTTCTCTAGAATTGCCTTTAACCTCCTTTCCACCCTGGAAAGCATTCCCTAAGCCATCTTTGAAGCTTTCTTTGATCTCTAACTTAGAATCCTCCTCTCCTTCTAAAGCCCTATGTTAATCACTTGTCATGGTGTACTTTAATTTTTACTTGTCTGTTTCCCTTTACTGTACTTTGACTTCAAAGGGTGGGGCTGCAAATTAGTCATCTCCTTAGAGTCCTGCCTTGTTCCTAGTTCCTAACTGGCACATAATATAATCGAATGAATGAACGGACAAATGAATGAAGAGAATGCTAGTTATGATAAAGAATTGGCCATGTATGAGACTACTTCTCTTTATGAACAAAATAATTATATGCCTTTTAATAAAATACTATTACGTGTAGCTAGCACAAGCTCATCAGCATTTGAGATGATATGGAAACCAAAATAAACAAATGCTACCACAAAAACATAATGACTGCTTTCCCCAGTGCAAGACTGATGGAATCATCAAATATTGAGATTAATGTAATGTTTGGCAGATGTCCAGTGTCTTTATTTTTCATTTGCCTTTGTGTTCATTTATGGACTAACAATATAATAAACACACACTCACAGTACATTTTTTTTTTTTTGCAAAGCCCAGTTTTTTTCATTGCATATCTTTGTTTTCTTCTTTTACAGTATCCCCTTAATGTTGGTAGTATTTTTTTTATGAAATATAAATCCCTAACCACTAAGCAAGAAATGAGACTCTTAATTGCATTAGTTTACAGTGCAATGTGAGTGTAAATAGTGTAAATTGAATTTTTAATGGACTTTTTTTTTTTCCCTGTTTTGCTTGCCTTATATTAATTATCCCTTTCTGGGTAATAAACATTTATTTTTCCCTTTGTAACCACTCCTCCCCTTCTGTCCATGTGGTTCTTTTTAGTGGCTGGATGTGGTTCTTTTTAGTGGTAGGGATGTGGCATGAGATTCAAGCTTGGCCACGTGGAGTCACCGTGTTGTGCTCTAGAATGACACCTGATCCAAGTCAGCCAATGAGAGTCAGCCCCAGGACTTTTGCTTGGACCACTGAGGAAAAGTGTACTCTGCCCTGTGGTTGATCAACCATTAGGATATAAGCCATTGTTGTCACTCTGTGAGTCAAGTTACCTGAGAATGAGGACAACACAGTGGCAAGCAACACCAAGAGAGAAAGAGAGGCAGATTCTGATGACATTTTTGAGCCTTTGCATCCAGCTATGTCTGAATCCAATTTATCCCCTGGAATTTACACTTACTTGAGCTCCACCCACTTGAAAGAAAACATTTCTTTTTATTCATAGCCTGATTTGAATTTGGCCTCTCTCATTTACTACCCAAAGTGTCTTGACCACTAGAATATTATGCCAGACTTTATAGCATCATTGAATTTGCCATTTTCCAGAAGAGTTGTGTGAATTTTCAATGTAGCTTTTACCTTCTATGAGTATCTAGAGATATATTTAAGTAGAAGTACTCCACTAGTTTGTTGTGAGATCTTAAGTCACTTAATTTCTCTGTACCCTAGTTCCCTCATTTGCTAGACTAGGGAGCTATAATGTTCCTTCTGCAAAATTATTATTTTGTGAAATATTCTAGGATGTCTAACTGATACACTGCTAGAACAACTGACTGCTATTTAAGGATCATAATTCTCTAGGCATAAGTGCGGTGATGGCACAGCGTGTGCATCAGGGGCTGGGGGGTGGGGTGGAGCAGAAAGTAGGAGGAGAAAGTTTGATAAGCTTCCTTTTGGATAAATTGAAAACAGTCAAATAATTTATAATTTATTATATTATCATTATTAGCTTCTTCTATATTAGGAGACTTGTTCCAAAATGTGAGAATTGTCACAAGTTGTCAAATTCATCACAGGAAGAAAATGGATGTCTCATAAAAAACAGTATTCTCAGTCCAATTTCTTCTTGTCACACTGGAACAAACTGAACAGTTCTACACTGAGATGAGAAGCCTGGACATTTTTCAAATATGTTTTGAAGAGAATGGCAATGCCTGAGACAGAAGTAGAAAAAAGCAATGAATATTTAAAAATCTGAGCTGGTGTAAAACTAGAAATAGTTTTAATAAGAACAATGTGATGTGCTACACTAAGTGAAATGTATATATTGGGCCACATTATAATCTAAAATAAGAATGTACTTTTATTCATCATTTATTTAAATAATAATCAAGGTGGCGGGCGTGGTGGCTCATGCCTGTAATCCCAGCACTTTGGGAGGCCAAGGTGGGTGGATCATGAGGTCAGGAGTTCAAGACCAGCCTGGACAACATGGTGAAACCCCATCTCTACTAAAAATACAAAAATTAGCTGGGTGGGGTGGCATATGCCTGTAATACCAGCTGCTCGGGGGGCTGAGGCAGGAGAATCGCTTGAACTTGGGAAGCGGAGGTTGCAGTCAGCCAAGATTGTGCCATTGCGCTCCAGCCTGGGTGACAGAGCAAGAGATTCTGTCTCAAAAGGAAAAAAGAAAAAAAAAAATCAAGGTACCATTTGTACCATTTCCTGGATTTTCTCCAAACTGGCAAGGTCACATGTTTGCATATTAGACTCCCAGTTAAACACACAGCAGACAATAACTTTTTTTTTTGAGATTGAATCTCGCTCTATCACCCAGGCTGGAGTGCAATGGCACAATCTCGGCTGACTGCAACCTCCGCTTCCTGAGTTCAAGCGATTCTCCTGCCTCAGCCTCCCAAGTAGCTGGGATTACAGGCACCTGCCACCATGGCCAGCTAATTTTTGTATTTTTACCAGAGGCAGGGTTTCACCAGATTAGCCAGGCTTGTCTCGAACTCTTGACCTCATAGTCCAGCCATCTCGGCCTCCTGAAGTGCTGGTCCACCCTTCCTTCTTTTCTCCCTTCCATCCTTCTCCCTTTTATTCCATTTTTCTAAATATTAGACCATACTACAAATCAAAAGTCACAAACTGATAGGCTGCAATGTAGATACAGCTGGGAATATGTTTTGTTTGCAGAACACTGGGGAAATTTAACATGAAAAACCGGAAGATCTCAATCCACACGGCCACATGGTAATATCATTAATGTTGCAGGGGCTTTCCAATTAAACATGTCCTCTGCATCCCTACTATTTATACTGTCACTCATCCACCTTTCTGTATTACTGGCCTATCACCTATACACGTTTGAGTTTATATTCTTCTGGCTTTACTTAGCAACTTACCTTTTATATTTAACATTATAACATGGTATTATCAATTAGTATTCGATTCAGTTGCATATAACCAAAAATGCCAAATTATAGTGGCTTAAACACTAAGGGTTTATTTTTCTGTCATATAAAACAAGTCTGGAGGTGAGTAGTCCAGGGCTAATATGACACTCCAGCGTCACAAGGTACCTGGGCTCCTATTTATCTTTTTTTTTTTTTTTTGAGACGGAGTCTTGCTCTGTAGCCCAGGCTGGAGTGCAGTGGTGTCATCTTGGCTCACTGCAAGCTCCGCCTCCCGGGTTCACACCATTCTCCTGCCTCAGCCTCCGGAGTAGCTGGGACTACAGGTGCCCGCCACCACGCCTGGCTAATTTTTTTGTGTTTTTAGTAGAGATGAGGTTTACACCATGTTAGCCGGGATGGTCTCGATCTCCTGACCTCGTGATCCGCTCGTCTTGGCCTCCCAAAGTGCTGGGATTACAGGCGTGAGCCACCGCGCCCAGCCCTATTTATCTTTTATAGGACGTGGCTTTCAGTCTCAAGTTCAGTTTGTCATCCACAATGGCCAAAGAGCGGCAGTCACCTTACCTGTTTCAGGCAGGAAGAAGGGTGGAGGGCAAGAAACAAAATGGCACTCCTCCTAATTGAGTCAGTCTTCTTTAAAGATGTTTTCCAGATGTTCCACCCAGCTACGTTTTTTTTTGAGAGACAGGGTCTTGCTCTTGTCACCCAGGCTGGAGTACAGTGGCATGATCATGGCTCACTGAGGCCTCAATCTCCCAGCCTCAAGCGATCCTTCCATCTCAGCCTCCTAAGTAGCTGGAAGTAGCTGGGACCACAGGCACATGCCACTATAGCCAGCTAATTTTTTCATTTTGTGTAGAGACAAGGTGTCACTATGTTCTCCAGGCTGGTCTGCAGTTTCCAACTCCTGAGTGCAAGTGATCCTCCTGCTTTGGCCTCCCAAAGTGCTGGGATTACAGGTGTGAGCCACTGTGCCTGGCCAAGCTACTTCTACTTATATCTCATTGGTCATAACTTGATCACACAGCCACATCCAGCTACAATGGAGATTGAGAAATGTAGTCTTTTGGCTGGGTACACAGCATCTGAATAAAATCCAGGTGTTGTTACTAAGGAAGAAGGAGTAAGTGTCAATCTCTGCTCCATATCTCTCTAGGTTAATACAGACAGATGGAAGAGATTGCTAGTTGCCCCTCAAGATCCAGCCTTGCCTTCTGGGCTAAGAAAGCCCCTGAGATTTACCTGGCCATAATGGCACTGGGAACGAACAATGTATTTCTAAATCTTCTAATTTTAAAATCTTTCATAATCACGGTCTCTCCGACATCAGTATTTGTATGTCTTTAGAATTCAACAAAATGAAATTCCTAAGTCTAATATATGTGAATGTTGTTTTAGAAGATACTGCTAGATAACTTTCCAGAAGGGTGTGGCAATTCACATCTCCACCAGTGATCAGCATGTTCATTTTCCATACAGCTCTGGATATTTTTTCTATTTTAAAATATCTTCTTCTGATCTATAATTTAAAAATGTAACTTAGTAGGAATTTAATTGTTCATGTAACCAAATCTTCCTATTAATGGCTATGGGTTTCTTCTTTTACTTCAGAAAGTCCTCCCCACCTTGAGATTATATAAACATTTTTTTCTAAATTCCCTTCTAATTTCTTATAATTTATAGTTTTATTTTTGTTATTTGATTCATTTATTCTCTCAACAGATATTTATTGAGCACTTATTATATGCCAGGCTCTCTTCCAACTCTGGTGGGAGTCCTTTCTAACTGGGAGAGACAACCCTAGTTGATAAGAAACAAACAAACCAATAAGTAAATAAGACATTTCCCCCAGATAATTAATACTTGGTGATGGGGAAGACAGTGAGACAGGCTACTTTACATTGGCAGGTCAGGAAAGGCTTCTGTGAGGAGGCAAGTGATTCAGGATTAATTGATGACTGGTGGAGAAGTCCGGGGAGTGGACGCAGGTGGGAACAGCCTGGTGGGTGTGAACAGCAACAAGAAGGTTAATGTGGCTCAATGGAACCAGGTGAAGATGAGACAAGCTGAACACTGAGGTGGGCACCAGAATATGGAGGGCTTTGTAGGTCCCAATAAGGAGTATGGATTTTATTGTATACTGGAGATTTGTCATCCATCTAGAATCTGTTTTTATATATAACAGGAGGTGTATATGTTTGCGCAAGTGTGTGTGTGTGTGTTTGGGGGTCAGGGTGGGGGCAGACAGGGCGTAACTTTTCTTTAAATTAGAGTCAAAATTTAATTAAACTATTCATTCTTTACAGGCAGTGAGGGGATTAGGATCTTATCCCACAGAATCTCACCTCATTTCAAATGTTGTACAGATATTATCTATGAAATATATTTTCAGGCTGGGTACGGTGGCTCACACCTGTAATCTCAGCACTTTGGGAAGCCGAGGCGGGTGGATCATTTGAGGTCAGAAGTTCAAGACCATCCTGGCCAACATGGTGAAACTCCATCTCTACTAAAAATACAAAAATTAGCTGGGTGTGGTGGTACATGTCTATAATCCCAGCTACTTGGGAGGCTGAGGCAGGAGAATTGCTTGAATCCAGGAGGTGGAGCTTGCAGTGAGCCGAGATCACGCCACTGCACTCCAGCCTGGGCGACAGGGCAAGACTCCACCTCAAAAAAAAAAAAGCGAAATATATTTTCAATGAAATCAAGCATATAATGACTATTTTTATCCCAGCGTCTTGGCTTGTTCAGGCTGCCATAACAAAGCATCCCTAGTGAAGCATCCCTAATCTGAAAATCCAAAATCCAAAATCTGAAACCTTCTGAGCACTGACATGACACCACAAATGGAAAATTCTTCAAGTAAATACATGTAAATACAAACTTTGTTTCATGCACAAATTGAAAATATTGTATAAAATTACCTTCAGACTATGTGTATAAGGCACATATGAAATATAAATGAATTTGGTGTTTACGCTTGGGTCTCATCCCCAAGATGTTTCATTTTGTATATGTGCATATTCCCAAATCTGAAAAAATCCAAATTATCTGTAGTCCTAAGCATTTTAGATAAGGGATATTCAATCCCTTATCAAAAAACAATTTATTTATAAACAACACAAATTTAGGCTTTGTAAAAAAATAGAAATTTGGCCGGGTGTGGTGGCTCAAGCTTGTAATCCCAGCACTTTGGGAGGCCGAGGCGAGCAGATCACTTGAGCTCAGGAGTTTGAGACCAGCCTGGTCAACATGGTGAAATCTTGTCTCTACCAAAAATATAAAAATTAGCAGGGCTTCGTGGCATGCGCCTGTTGTCCCAGCTACTCGGGAGGCTGAGGCAGGAGAATTGCTTGAACCCGGAAGGCAGAGGTTGCAGTGAGCAAAGATTGAGCCACTGCACTCCAGCCTGGGCGACAAGTGAGACTCCACCTCAAAAAACAAACAAACAAACAAGCAAACAAACACAATAGAAATTTATTTCTCATAGTTCTGCAAGCTGAGAAGTCCAAGATCAAGATGTGAGCAGATCTACCTTTGGTGAAGGGCTAGCTTTCCATTTGATAGATGGCTGTCTTCTTGTGTCCTCACAACGGTGGAAAGGGTGAGGCAGTTTTTTGAGGTCTCTTTTAAAAGAGAACTAATCCCATTCATGAGGGGGTCTGCCCTCATGACCTAATCACTTTCCAAAGGCCCCACTTCCTAATACCATCACCCTGGGGGTTAGACTTTCAACATAGGAATTGGTTGGGGGGTGAGAGAACATAGACATTCAGTCTATAGCCCCCAGGGATGCAGCCACTGAATAAAATAATCTATAACTTCATCTAGAGGCAGTTTATAAGTCACTTAAGAAAACCAGTTTTACTTATAGTCACATGAAACTTTTGATAAAAAACAACCCTAGTTGATAAGCCATTTATTTACTGGACTTGGCTCTGAAGAAATAATTTTTGGCTAATCCTCAAAATGAAATCTACTCACAGAGGGCAAGATCTGCCACCAGTGAAGACATTTAAAACAATGTGCTGTAGGCTTTGAAGGCAAGTCTAAAGAAGAGCTTCTAAAAATATTTTGCACAATGGTAGCATTAAAAGAGTAGGCACACGGGCCCCAAGATAACATCTGTGAAGAGGAGGACAAGTGCGTGTTTCATTTTGAATGTTTAAGTAATAAGTCAGTCATTACTTTATAATTAAACCATATTCCTCTTGATCTGTCCATAATAAGGTCACTCTGTAATTTATAATAGGCTTCTTACCAATTCAAGCTTTACAACAACCCTATAGGTTAAATATTCCTGTCAATTTATAGATGAAGAAACAGAGTAAGTGAAATAGTTTATACTCAATTCAAGTCTCTTGAGTCTAAAATCAGTGCTCTCTCTACACAATAAGTTAGTTGCTAAGATCAACTTGAGAAAGAAGAAGACAGTTTTCACAGTCCCTCCCCTCTGACCACTAGGCTGCTTGGGGTACTTTGACCACTTATCTGCTCTGAATTAATGCTCTCTGTGAATCTGATTCATCTGCCAATTTGCAAACAGTCAGCCCTGTAGTACGTACCTAAGTTGATTTTTAAAATACTATTTTTCATCTTAAAATAATGGAAATTGAGTGACATGAATTTCCTGGACACTTTTTAAGATCCAAAGACAATTTGCTAATTTGTCATTTCAATTATAGAGCCCCCCAAAAGGCGTAAGAACTGGATTTTGGTTTGGACTCTGTTCCTTAGTTTCTTTAAGATATTGGGGGCCGGGAGTGGTGGCTCATACCTGTAATCCCAGCACTTTGGGAGGCCGAGGCTGGCAGATCACGAGGTCAGGAAATCGAGACCATCCTGGCTAACACGATGAAACCCCATCTCTACAAAAAAAAAAAAAAAAAAAAAAAATTAGCCGGGTATGGTGGCAGGCGCCTATAGTCCCAGCTACTTGGGAGGCTGAGGTAGGAGAATGGCGTGAACCCAGGAGGCAGAGCTTGCAGTGAGCCGAGATCGCACCACACTGCACTCCAGCCTGGGCGACAGAGCGAGACTCCATGTCAGAAAAAAAAAAAAAAAAAGATATTGGGAAAACTCACTTAAACTCTGTGGGCTTCTGTACCACTAAGGCTTCTCAAATTTGATGCAAGTAATGGGAACTTGCTGTGGCTAACTTGAGTCACAGAAAAGGGATACTGCAAGACTCACAAATGCTTGAAAGTTTGGGAACAGGTTTGGAAATGGGTAAGAACCAAGGACCGGGTTGACCTGAACTGAAAGGAAATTGAGGTGCTATTAGGGACAAATATGAAATGAAGGATGAACTGTCTCTGACATCCTTTGCTTCTGTGTTTGGAGATGAGTAAGCAGGGAGGGGGTGCATATGCACACAGGGTGGTCAGAAATACTTTGCGGATGTGTGACTGAAGGCTATGTGCAGCTGAGGAAGACTGGGCCACCACAGTAGCAGAGAGGCTGGCCAATTTGGCATGCAGCAAACAGGAAGTAGAAGGGATCTTAAGCAAGCAAAATGTTTGGGTAGACAAGATTATGAGGAATGAGCACCAATGACATTTCCAACAAGCACTGAAAGCTTCCAAATGCTTCTAACAGTTACTGCCTTTACAAACACAGGACAGTCTTGACTATGTGAGACTGTGACAGTTTCCTCATGCCTATGAAATGAGAGATAGTACTTAGCACTGACATGAGCTTCATATTTGAAGGCAGCAAACTACTGAACCACATGTAGCTTCTGAAATCAAAAGATGCAAACTGGCAGGCCACAGGTCAGATATGACATGCAGAAAAAAATTAGTTACTATCTTAGTCTAGTTTGTGCTGCTTACAGAATATCAGAGACTGGAGGACAGAAATTATTTTTCATAGTTTTAGAGGCTGGGAAGTCCAAGATCAAAGGGCCATCATCTGGTGAAGGCGTCCCTGCTGTGTCAAAACATGGTGGAAGGTATCACATGGGCAAGAGAGAGAGGGAAGGGGGGGCAAACTCCTTTGTATCAGGCACCCAGTCCTGTGATTCATTCATGAAGACAGTGTCCTCCTGGCCTAATCATCTCTTAAAGCTCCCACCTCTCAGCACTGTTGCACTGGAAATTATATTTCTCACACATGAACTTTGGGGAACACGTTCAAGCTGTTACAGTTACCAAAGATAAAAATGCAGATTTCAGATTTCTCTTGGGGAAGAAAAAAGGCTCTGGCAATACCAGGGCTGTATTTCCACATGGCAACTGTTGTCTGTTGCCTTCTGTTGGGTTGTGGGCTCTCACATTGCCATACCCTCCTCATGGCCCCCTTCACTCATAACAGTACCCGCCTAGACCTCGAAGCACTAGTTTCCAACCCCGCTTAACTACTTCCATGACAACTGTGCAAGGCCAGAGTGTGGGCAGCTACCTTGAGGGCCACCGGCATGGGCTGCCCAAGTGACCGAGGGCACTAACCTCTGCTCTCGAAACTTCTTTGGTAGGATCTCTTCACTCCTGACTTACTACTTGTAACTGCTGAAACAACCATTTATTGTACCCCTACTAAGCCACATCTGTCTTCTCTGTCAGAGCCAATCTTCAAGCATATGCTTCCTCAAAGGACTTTAATTACCAGATAGTAGAAGCGGCAGCAAAGAATCCCCATCTAGCATCTTCTAAAATGTAGTGGAGAAACCAACGACAACGAATCTGAGACAACCAGTTGTTTGACTTCTTTGAAAACAACCTCTAAGAAAAGCCTTCTCTCGTGAATAGCTGCAGACATGCTGGGCACTAATTGATGATGATGCCCTTTAGTGAGTCTCCTCTGCACATACCTGATTCCATCTGGATGTTGGCCCTCACATACTTCTATCTGCGAACTCCGGAACACAGCATATCATACAATGTATGATTCCATCTGGACTCTGCTGGAACCATTCTCTACAAAGCAGCCACAACTTTTTCGTGCCTAAATCCTTTCAAGTTGCTTTATTTTTATTTTTAAACTAATTACCATAAATCTAATTTATCAAGCTGCTTTTAAGATAAACTTTAAAATGCTTAGAGCAGTCTACAAATTCTTGCACTGTTTGACTCTTCCTTATCTCTCAGGCTTCATCTCCCATTGCATCTTCTCTGACTCTTTCATATGGATCTTCTTTCAATTTGTGGAAGAAGCCAAGCTTGTTCCTGCCTCAGGTCCTTGACACTTGCTGTTCACTCTCCTGGGAGACTCTTCCCCCCATCTCAGCTTTTAAATACCAGCTGGTCAGACTCCTTCCTGCCTTCCACCTTCCTCTCATTGTCCCTCTCCTCGCCCTCATTTCTCAGAGTCCTCCGCTCTCTTCTTTCTATTGCGCTTAACACAATTTGTCTGTTTTCCGCTATCTGTAAACTCTACAAGAGAAGTTAACTATTTTGCATCCCACCGAATATTCGGAGTCAGCACAGACCCTGTCATAATAGAGTAGGTAAGCAATACTTACCTGTCAAATGAATGAATGAAACAACCGATTCATCCCCCAGGCCAGCTTAATACCACATTAGATGATCTTATGGACTGAATAAGACATCCTTCCTTTTAAAGAATATTTTTATTTTAGCTACAAATTAGCAAACCCAGAATAGTTTATCGTAAGATAAGCCTGGTAGAGAGGAAAATATTAACCTTCTAGGGTCCTAAAGTGGAACTAGGAACTTATTAGATATGCAAATACTCAGGCATTATTTCAGACAGCCCAGTCAGAGAATTCTGGGGGTGTGGACCAGCAATCTGTTTTAACAAACCTTTCAGGTGATTCTGATACACACTAAAGTTTGAAAGGTTTCTTTAAGGCTTTCCAGTTTTCTTTTCTTTTTTGGAGGGATGGGGGGGTGCTCCCCATGTTGCCCAGGCTGGTCTCAAACTCCTAGCCTCAAGCTACCCTATCCTCCCACCTCGGCCTTCCAAAGCATTGAAATTACAGGCATGACCCACTGCGGCCTGCCTCCGTTTTTAACTTAAAAAAAATTTTTTTTTGGGGGGGAGCGTTAATCCTTTCTATTATCCTGCTAGTAGAATCTTACTACTCCTGAGGGTAATCTTTGTCATAATCCAAAAGCCTTGAATAAAGGCCTATTTGTATAGTTATGCAGAATATATTCCTGGGAGGTTTGCTTTCCTTAGGAGCACAGGTCGGCCCTGGGAGGTGGGGGTTGGGGGGCAGGGCTACATTCTAAAGTCCTGTAACAACGCACAAGTACAACTGAATAAAACTCGGAACAAAGGCATCAGGGCCACGGTGCAAGTCTTTGTTCATCCGTTCCCCGACTGCTCACCCTGTCTGATACCGCTCTTTTCCACCCAGAAAAGCAGCCACTCAAGTTTTAAGAATGGATGTATGCCGCGGACGTTTTCGATTAGCCGTTTTCTCCCAGGCACTGGAGGATATTCGTGGCTGCAGGAGGCGCTTCCAACCTTTCCTCAACCTAGCAAAGAAGTAGCTGAAACTAACCCAAGGCTTAGAACCGAAAAGCCCCTTCCAGCTTCAGAAGCAGAACTAGAAGCTCGGATAGACTTCTCCGCCTCTACACTCCTGGAAAACCCGCAGTGGATTTCACTAACTTCAGGATCGGAGCCCCGGCAGGCGAACGCACCTTATTGCGCATGCTCGCTAGCCCCTCCCGCTCGGAGCTGAAGGGGGAGCGCTGGGGGCCTGGGCCTGGCCTGGCCGGGGCGTCGGCACCGGCGGCCATCTTGGCTTCCCGGGGAAAGGCGGCGTGAGGGGAAGAAGTTGTAGGGTGGGGGCAGGAGTGAGGAGGAGGGAAGAGAGAGGGGGAGGAGGCCGCGGCGGGGCAGGGCGGGGACTGCCTGCCTGCCTGGGTTGCGGAAGTGATAGCCGCTGACCGAGCCTGCTGCTTTCTTGCTACTGCTTCGGCTTCCCGGCTACCCCTCGGACGGTGAAGGCGGCCCGGCTGTGGATGGTCAGATAGCCCTTGTCTCCCGCCGCCAATCTCTGGCCCCCAGCAGCACGGAGCAGACGGCGGCAGCAGCAGCAGCAGGCGAGGAGGAAGATGGCGGGACGGCTGCCGGCCTGTGTGGTGGACTGTGGCACGGGGTAAGGGGGCTTACGGGCGGGGGTAGGGAAACTGAGGCGGAGGAAGGAAAATGGCGGGGGAGGGAGGAGGCCTGGAAATGAATGGTGAGGCGAGGTGCCGCCGCCGGCTGTCAGTCCTAGACCCGCCGGCCAGCGAGGGGTGGGGCCCGGAGCCAGGGCCTCGCGGGTCCCCTCGTTTCTCCCTCCTAGGACTGGGGCGGGGGCGCGGGCCCGAGGTTCAAACCCCAACCCTCCCAGCGGCTTTCTCCGCGCGACCCTTCCCGGCCCTTCCCCCACTACGGTGGGCAGTGCTGCCCAAAGAGTGCTGGGGACGGTCGTCTTGGGGGTGGTCCCCGGGCCCGACCCATCCGGCTTTCCTTTCCCTCCGCGCCCCTTTTTGCCAGTCGGTTTGGGGACCCAGGGGCCGAGCTCGGGGACTGGCCTGGCAGGGGTGCTAGAAAAGAGAAGCGCTTCTGGTAGGTTTTGCAAGATCGCTGTGACAACATTCTGCCCAGGGTGTGGGTGGGGAAAGGGAAGAATCGGACTCTGAAAATGGGAACCTACAGTGGGGCTTTCATTTGACCACCCACCTTCTCCTTTCGACTCCCGGTCATTTCCATCTCCCTCTGCGTTTTAACTGGTGAACCAAGTCACATTTTAATTCGAGGGAGAAAGATGTCATGTGTTACTTCTGTAGCCTCAAAAAAGTCCCCCAGTGAGCAAGCGCGCTGCAACTTCCTTAGTTTTGTCAAAGCCGCTTCCTGCTTTCAGTCTTTTATACCCTTATAAGGTAGTTTTTAGTTTCCAACCTGAGCACATCTTACTAGAACTTTTAAAATTAAGCAGGTTTTAAAGAGACTGAATTACCGGTACTTGGTGTCCATTTATATGACTTTAAAAAATGTACTTATGTTTCATGGAGAGGGGGAAAGGAAGCACCCTGGAGAATAAACTAATTTAAGTTGTATTCGTTCATTCGGTGATGGTATCTTGAAGGAAGCAGGAAGGTATAGAGGTATATAGGAATGTGTTTAAGTTGCAAATAGTTACTCCTAGATATGTAGGGTAGTTTGCGAAAATGTAGAATGGCCTTAAAGTGTGGTCGCTCACTTTGTATTAATAGTTAATAGACGTTTTAGAGAGTTGTACCACACTCATAACTACATAGAGAATAGACTACCCTTATTTTTATGTAGAATCACTGCTTCACGATGACATGTAGGAAAGTTTTTTTTTTCTGTGCTGATTACATCTCTCCAATTCCCAGAACACTCCTAGTTTTTTCTTTTTTTTTTTTGGAGGGGGAAGTCAGTGAGGGGTGGACTGCCAAGCTTGTTTTTTTGTTATTAATTATAATTATTGATTTCATTATGTTACTTAAAAGATTGTGTGTCCTTCACTCTTTATGTGAAATTTCTTTAATCTTCATTCTCATAACTAGCTAGTGTGGCAGTTTCTAAAATCCCAGTTAGGTAGAGAGAAACAACCAACTTCTTAATATTCTCCCTAGGAAAACACTAGCCTTGGAACTTCTATGTATTTTTTTGATGAACACTTTATTTAAAAATTTTTCCTTAATCCAGTCTCATTTCTCTGAACCAATAATTTTTTTTCTTTCTCCCTTCTTAGTCTAATTGGTGAGTATTTTTATGTCTAGGTTCAGTTTTAAAATTAGATTTGGCCTGAGTCAGTAGGATAGGACTTTTCAAATGTTTTGTTAAAGTGACGAATATTGCTACATAATTAATGCTTTAGAAATTACCGAGTTTTCAGAAAAAATAGGGTAAATAATTGTGGCCCTGAGAAATAATATGGTAACATCTCAAGTAGTATGTTACTTTTCTAATCTCCATTTTCCCCCTTTTGAAATAGTTTCGAATTAGTATACAAGATGTCTCATTGAGGTAAACTGTCCTTAAGTGGCCTCCTTTCCTGAAGGGCAACCTTGAATTTAAAACATGCTGAATGACCAGTAGGATCGGGGAGAGGGGTTCAATTTAACCTAGGCTATTTCTGTTTTAAAATTACGATTATTACAATAGTATATTTTTAAGTTATTACATTGGTTTCTCCAATAAGGAGAGGTTATTAACTGCACATTGATGATTTGAATGGAACTGATTAGGAGTCCCCTTGCCACCTCACTCTCTTTTACCATTTGTCACAATCTGAAATTCCCCCTTTAGAGTTTCAGTTATTTTGGTTCTCAAAAGGGTTTTTGGTCTTACAAGTTGCCAGTGGTGCCTCCTGGGAAGTTACACCTTCAGCTTTATTTGCACATGGAGGATAAGTCCTTGAGGTTGAGGACCCTGAGATAAACATCTCTATGGCCTTTAACAGGGAGCTTTTACATTTCAAAATTCTATGGTCCCCGAATGCAAATTGTGCACCTATAATTTGTCTAATTTCTTTATGCTTTAGAGAATGCATTCAGCTCTTAGGTCTCCAAATTACAATTACTCACTTAGTTTAAGTAAAAAGTTATAACCTGAATCAGGTTGCTCATTTCATTCATTATATAAATTAGGGAAAAGGTGGCTGAAAAAAAGTGGCCATCTATAAAACTTGATCGTCTTAGATAAGAAAGCTGTTAAGAGTTGGGAAACTTGAAACTTAATCCCAAAACTTTTAGGGATCGTCCAGCAAAACTCAACATATGAATCATCTAGATTCAGGTCATAAAAGAGAATACTTATTTTGAAAAGAATTTGAAAAGAAATACTTCATTCACATTGATACCCTTACTTACACACTTTTTTGGTCTGTATTGGAAAGCATTGTAAAATACAGTTTGGGCACATAGATTCCCATTGGTGGCTTAAAAACTAAATAACAGAACTCAAACCTGCTATTAGTGGTGAGGAAAGCATTTTTTTTTAAAGGCATTCACAAACATTTTTTAAAAAAACGTTGTAACACTTGTACGATCATCCTAAGGTTTTTTTTTCTGGGCGGTGGAGGGGATCGTTTTTTAAATGTGTTTTTTGCTTTTTTTTTTGAGATGGAGTCTCGCTCTGTCGCCAGGCTGGAGTGCAGTGGCAGGATCTCGGCTCACTGCAGCCTCCACCTCCCACGTTCAAGCGATTCTCCTGCCTCAGCCTCCCGAGTAGCTGGGACTATAGTCATGTGCCACCACACCCAGTTAATTTTTGTATTTTTAGTAGAGATGGGGTTTCAACATGTTGACCAGGTGGTCTCCATCTCCTGACCTCGTGATCCACCTGCCTCAGCCTCCCAAAGTGCTGGGATTACAGGCGTGAGCCACTGCGCCTGGCCTTAAATGTTTTTTTTAAATGCATGTTTTTACTCAAGTTTCTCCATCATTCAAGCCAAATGAGGGGGCTCCTTATTAACTCCTTGTTATATCGTAGCTTGGTTACAGAGCTGCGTTGTGAATTTCCTTTTCCCTTTTATGTCTTTTTTTTCCCCCTGGTAAATAAAATACTGGTAAATTAGTTCCACTGATTATGATAGCAGAGGTTAATATAGCCCTGTGGTCAAAGTCTTGGATATATTCATATCTGGAGCGGATTAAGGAATTTTGCTAAGTGACTTCAACTTCTTAGCAATCGTAAAGTGTAAGCTTAAATATCTTGTAAGAGTCAGTGAAAGAGGAGCATGTTCATCTTGTGGCCACAATTCAGCAATTAGTGCAGATAAGAATGATCTTGTTTGAAGAGCGGTGGGGAAAAGCTGGGTAAATGAAGGAAGGTATATGTGGGAAGTTCATGTTTCTTCCATGAATTCTGTGCATATTGTTTAATAATAATGCTGTTTCTTTTTTTTTTTTGAGATGGATTTTTGCTCTTATCGCCCAGGCTGGAGTGCAGTGGCACGATCTCGGCTCACTGCAACCTCTTTCTGCCTCCTGGGTTCAGGTGATTTTCTGCCTCAGCCTCCCAAGTAGCTGGGATTACAGGCGCCCACCACCACGCCCAGCTAAATTTTGTATTTTTAGTAGAGACGGAGTTTCACCATGTTGGCCAGGCTGTTGTTGAACTCCTGACCTCAGGTGATCCACCCACCTCATCCTCCCAGAGTGCTGAGATTACAGACGTGAGCCACTGCACCGGCTTAATAATGCTATTTCTTTAGCCATCTCCAAAGGCAGAAATATTCACAATATCTTCTTAACCAAAAAGCACTCATTGAAATTCTTATTCCTTGATGAGTCATGCTTTGCATGCTGTTTGAAGTAAGTACAACAGACATGCTCCTAGTGAGAAGTCAGATTCTTACTTAGACTTAGCGAAAGACTCTCCCTCCTTTCCTGCCTGCCAATTTCGTGTTGAAATATTGACTTTGGATTGCAAATACTATATTGCGGTGAATGAACTTTCAGGCTTATTGTAAAACACAGTTCAGAATTTTAGGCACAGAAGGGAAAGGTCCTGTGGAGGACCTGCTGGCCATGCTTTCTGTGACAGCTATTTTTTAACTTAATTTTATAAGTGAAAAAACAGAATTAGAGAATTTAAATTACTTTTTTGTTGCCGTCTACCTGGCAGGTGGTTCGATCTGCTATTTGAACCTGAGTTCTTCTGTATTTAAGTCCCGTGTTCTTTCTGTTAACACTCTGGGGACTCCTGACTGCCTTTTCAGAACTTTATGTGTTGCTTCGTTTTTGTTAGTAAAGTGTATTTCTGTTTAAAGAAATCTTACAAAAAAACAAAAATCTCAGCCTTATGAATTTGATTCACCTAATTAGAGAAAACCCTCTGTGTAATCTTTGTTACTTGGTTTAGATTCCACACCCCCCCCACCCCACCGATATGTGAATGCCTAGACTATTTCCTTGTAACTTTGCTTAAATTTAATCTCTAGAAAAAAATTACTCTCTAGGTTGTGTTTCTCAGGAAATAATAATAGCTAGCATTTATCAAGAATTGTATGTCAGCCCCTGTGCTAAATGCTTTATATTATCTCATTAACTTTCACAACAACCTGGAAAGTATTATCTTTGTTTTATAGGCTAGAAAATTTAGACTTAAGAGAGGTTAAGCTACTTACCCAAGATACTGTAGCAAGTATGTATGGCAGAGCCACTACATAGATCTTCCTTCTATAGAAGATGAACCTTTGACATGGCTTGGTGCGTAGTAGGAATTCAAATCTTTGTTGTATGAATGAATGAACAAGAATTAGGAGTATGGTTTTTAAAAAAAACTATGCATCAGAAACGCCCCATACCCAGTGACTCAGAATCTCAAGGGTTGGACTATGAATATTCATTTACATAGGCTTCCTAGATGATTCTTCAGCAGCCCATTCAAGGGCCAACTTTGCAGAAATTCTGAAACCTGGTATTGGCAGTGGAAATGGAGCAGAAGAGATAAGTTAGGAAAAGATTGTTTTTTTCTTTTTTTTTATGTTTCTTCTGGCAGTTATATTTTGTGTTATTTTATTTATGGGTAGCAAAGGCTTTGTAGTCATCTGTTTTTGAGTTCAAGCTCTATCACTTAATAGCTATATGACTTTATACACTTCAACCTCTGCAGGTCTTATTTCTTCCCATCTGTAATTTGGAGATGATAGTATATACCTTATAGGTTTTTTTTGTTTGTTTTTGAGACTGGGTCTCTGTTGCCCAAACTGGAGTTCAATGGCAAGATCATGGCTCACTGCATCCTCAAACTCCTATGTTCAAGCTGTCTTCCTGCCTCAGTCTCCCGAGTAGCTGGGACTACAGGCACATGCCACCATGTGCAGCTACTTTTAAAAATTTTTTGTAGAGATGGGGTCTCACTGTGTTGCCCCAGGTTGGTCTCAAACTTCTAGCACAAGTAATCCTCTTGCCCTGGCCTCTTAAAGTGTTGAGATTACAGGAGTGAGCCACCATGCCCAGTTTTGTTTTGTTTTGTTTTGTTTTTTGATAATGTATGAAAATGGTTCAGCACAGTGCCTGGCACACAGTTAGGGCACAATATATTTTAAATATAATAATCAGTTGGCTTTCTTTTTTTTTGAGTTTAATTTCTTAAAGAAAGGAATACAGTGTGTTATGCTTATTTTCTTATCTCCTGCAGGCCTTGGCCTGCCTACCACACACAGTTCTGCACAGTTAAAATGTTTTTCCTGATTTGAGAGATTGAAGGGGAGGTATAGCTAGGACTTGGCAGTTGATTCCAGTGGATTGTAAATAGGCATCAATGAATATTTCAAGATTGTAAGCCTGAGTGATTGGGACAATAAGGGAGTTAGTTTTAAGAAACTGAGTAAAATTGGAATTTGTTGTTGAATTTGGAATGATGATTTATAATTGGAAACATTCTAGAGGAAATTAAAAATACAGGACCTTTGGGAATGAAGGTGATTATTTGGGAATCATAATTTGTTAACTGAAGCTAATAAAATGAGAGCATTCAGAGAGAAAAGAATGGAAAGATTGAATATCAGTTTCCCTTCTTTAAAAAAATTGTGGATATGTGATCTAGCTTCTTGAGCATCACAGTGACTGATTGGCTCATGGTAATTGATCGCTATGCTGAAAATCTTATCTCCACCTATCTCATTCAATTTTCTGAGAGGCAAAATCCTTAATCAGGAGGAGAGTTTAGCTCTAGCTAAATTTCCCTTGTCCAGCATGCTCTCGCTCCCCCAACTTGTGGAAACAGCTAAAGGATTGGACTAGGAGCAGAAGTTTGGAATGGTTAAAATGTAGCAACATGTGTTTCCTGAAACAAAATTCCACTATAATAAAAAAGCATTTGAATGCTCCCTTGTAATTCTGTTAGAGCTTGTAGCCTTTTTTATGACACAACCATAATCCATGATAGACAGTAGCATAAAGAAGCAAGAGCAAAGCAATTAAGTAATAATAGCACTACAAAAATGTGTGCTGTAGCTTACCGAACACAGAATTTATGAATTATTAGATAGGAGACAAGGTGATGTTATTGGATTGTTTTAAATTTAGTTCTTTGAAATAGGATAGTGACTAATACTAGTTTGTGTGCTGATTTTATAACTTTATATGGGCCTTTATATCAGGAAACAACCTACATAATTGGCTAATACCAGAGCAAAAAAAAGAAAAAAAATTCTAGTTTTTTTAAAGGACGATTTTGCAGAATTTTAATAATAATTTTGTTTCAGAATTTTCAAAATTCTTTCCAAACTGTCGATTTAAACTCAAGCCATTCTTACATACTCCTTGGAACCAGGAAGGGAATAGCTTGAATTTGTGTAGCCAGATGTGTTCTTTTTTTTTGAGGCAGAGTGTTGCTCTGTCACCCAGGCTAGAGTGCAGTGGCGTGATCTTGGCTCACTGAAACCTCCGTCTCCAGGGTTCAAGCTATTCTTCTGCCTCAGCCTCCCGAGTAGGTGAAATTACAGGCACCCACCACGACGCCTGGCTAATTTTTGTGTTTTTAGTAGAGACGGGGTTTCACCATACTGGCCAGGCTGATGATATTGAACTCCTGAGCTCAAGTGATCCGCCTGTCTCAGACAGATGTATTCTTTCAGCTTTCCTTCTGCTCCCCAACCCTAATACATACCTGAGAAGAATATTCATCTGTTCAGATACTCAACATGCCATCTTTTCCTCCTGACCAAGGACACTACCTAAACATTTTATTTTTAAACATTTTGTCCTTGCTTTAAGACTTTGTGTCATTTGTGAAAATGCAATACTGTTGGGAAGGGTTTCTATGCTTCAGTATTTAGTGTAAAGGAGAGGTCACAATGAGGAGGATAAAAGTCCTAGAGAGAGAATTAGGGTGCAGAAGACCTTGTAGTTTAGGGTTGGCTTAATCTACTGTAAACATGTAAACCATGTTTTTAGTATTAGTGTATGACAGGACACAAGTGTTTGCCTAGTTATAGAGATTATTTTAATTAAATCTAGTGTGCTTCTGCTATAAGCATTTTTAAAATTCAGTTACCCAAGGGTACAAATATAGCATTTAATGTGTATTTGTGAAACTTGCTTTAGTAAATTAAGGGAAATGCCTAATGACTCACACAGAATTATAGAGCTGAAAAGGGATTTTGAGAGATAATTTAATCCACTCTTCATTTACAAATGAAACAGAGGCTCAGAGTTGAGAAATGTCTTTTGGGAGTGTTCCTAATTATTAATTGATAGTATTGTTGAGTTCTCTTAAATTTTCTTGTGAGTTCACATTTATGAGTTACAGTAGTTGAAATTAAGTAGTTGGAATAACATAATGTATTTTATTTATAGTTAAAGTAGTTTTAGTTGAGGCCTGCATCAGAATTCTTCAGTGTTTCGTTGTAATGCGGAGGCATACTGTATGGCACACATGAGAAACTAATTTTATGTTTCCCAATAATAATGTTTTAAACCAAGTTTAGAGATTTTTTTAAAGTTGTACTCTGTAGGTGCCAGGACAGATGACTTTCATAAAATGAATGCTCTTTTTAAAAAAATTTTTCTTTATGGTTTCAGAGATTTATATCTTTGGATTTTAGTTATTAAAGATGTATTAAATGGGATGTGTACCAGTCAGCCATTTCAAGGCCCTTTGCACGTTTTGTTTTGGATGTTATTACCTTTTCAGAAACCCTGTGAGGTAGTTACTATTATATATAATCCCATTTCAAAGATAAGTAGTAGATTTAGAATTTTAGCCCTGGGGTAGTCTCATTCCAGAGCTCACTGCTCTACTGTTCCCTAATTGAGATACATCCAAGGAGAGTGGTCAAATTATTAGTCCAGTTTTTAAGAGTGTCCATTTTATACATACTTAAACCCAAAGCTACTAATTTTTAGTACAAATATGAAACATATAGGGAGGTCTTAGTGACCAGTTCACTGATTTGATTAACCTGTAACACATTAAAGTGAAATATGGATCTGCTTACTGCTTATTTGAGTATTGCAAGGACTGATAATTGCTGATAAATTCAGGACAGCTCAAGGAAATGATGCTAATTACATAAATCTTCAAAAGGAAGGCATACATATTTCTGAAGCTGCAATTTGAAAATGAATAATCTCTACTGATGCATTATTTACTGTAATTATTTTACTCACTGTGTATTGTGTGCTCATTAATGACTGCACAAAACACAAATGAAAGTAAAAATATAGAAGAACTTAAGAAAGTAATCAAGTATTTATTTCAATCTCAGTTCTGTGCTGAACACTATGGTATATACAAGAAAACTAAGGCATGATTTTATACTTGAGGTTTACAGTTTAGTTTCAAAGATGAAACTAATATGTGTGAAATAATTATGGATGGCTTACTAGCATTTAATTGTTTGGGCAGATGAATAAGGGCTGTAGTATTTGGAGGATGATTTATGAAGAAGCTGAACTTGATCAGATCCTTGGAAAAGCATAAATAGGATGTGATAGATGTATGGGAAGAAGGACTTCAAATCTAGGATGTGAGCTAAATTGAAAGCTCCATAATGGCAGGGATTATTTCTTTTTTGTTCATTCTCTATTCAAGTGATAGCCTCCTGCATGGTATTTAATAATGCCCAGTAAATATTTTACTGATGAAGGGAAGTCATGAAGGAGTTTCAAAGTATTTGGGGGATGGGTCAGTTAGGAAATTGCCCTACCTGGAATTCAGATATTTCTGTTGGGAGCTGTGGGACAGCGAGTAGTTTATTTATTCATCTTGCCTTATTTCAGAAGGATTTTAAATGGGGCAAAATGGTTTGCAATTTATTTGGTAGACAGTAGTAGATTGTGTAGATCATTAAGCAAAAGAGTGATAAAAGGTAAATTTATGCAGTATTAGTCTGGGTCTAGTATTTTATTTTATACAGCTTTATTGAGTTATAATTCACATACCATAAAGTTTACTCTTTTAAAGTGTGTAATTGAGTAGTTTTTAGTATAGTCACAAGGTTGTGCAACTATTTCCAGTCAATTTTTTTAAATGCCTGCATGCCACTTATTGGAATCCAGTCAATTTTAGAACATTTTCATGACCCCAAAAAACCCCACCCCCAGTAGCAGTCACTCTTCATTACCTCTACCCTCAACCCTTAGCAAACACTAATTTACTTTCTGTCTTTATGGATTTGCCTATTTTGGCCATTTCATGTAAATGGAATTATACAATTTGTGGCTTTTTGTGACTGATTTCTTTCGTGGGGCAAGTGCTAACTGCTGTAGTCGTTGTCTTCAGTGGTGATAGTTGGACGTGTAGCAAAGGGATTGGGAAAACGTTGAGAATCTTTAAAAGCAAAATTAAACGAATGGGTAGAGGGATAAAGGAAGGCCTATGGATAAAGGAAAATCATCTTGGGAAGGAAATGTTTACCAAATATTTAGTGAGTTCTCTTCACTGTTAGGTCCTTTAATCCTTATGACAACCTCATGAATTTAGTTTTATTCCCGATGCATTAGGAATAGTCTATGATCACAGGATCACAGGCTAGTAAATGGTGGAACAAGCATTCACTCATGTCTTTTTTATTTCAAGGTTCATGTTATTTTCTCCCCACTAGTGAAAAGGAGTTAAGATTTTAAGGTTTAGGCTTGAAGGGACCCAGGAGAGTGTTTCTGTTGACGCATAGAGTAGGCGTCCAGGTTCTTCCACTCAACAGTCCATCAGTGTTTTTGTGTCAGGTTAAACATTGACTTGCATGTAGTGAGAAAAATGTTGGAGGGAATTGGAAAAGTTTTTTAAACCATTGCTGTTTATTTTTATAGCTAATATTGTTTTACTCTACTTGACAAATTTCCCTGTGAATTAGCCACTGCATTCTTGTTTTAAAAGTTTCTGGCTGGGCACGGTGGCTCACGCCTGTAATCCCAGCACTTTGGGAGGCCGAGGCTGGCAGATCACCTGAGGTCAGGAGTTTGAGACCAGCGTGACCAACATGGAGAAACCCCATCTCTACTAAAAACACAAAATTAGCTGGGCATGGTGGCGCATGCCTGTAATCCCAGCTACTTGGGAGGCTGAGGCAGGAGAATCGCTTGAATCCAGCTATTCGGGAGGCTGAGTCAGGAGAATCGCTTGAACCCGGGAGGCGGAGGTTGTGGTGGGCCAAGATCGCGCTGTCGCACTTCAGCCTGGGCAATAAGAGCGAAACTCTGTTTCAGCAACAACAAAGTTTCTAACACCAAATTACCTTTTTGGGCTTTGGTATTGTATGACGAAAACTGGGTAAGCTGAGAATTGAGATATTATGGGAGTAGGCATTGGGATCAGTTTGCAAACTCTATTTTCATTTGGGATTTATTTGGTAATCATATCTTACATAAAATTATATAGGACGTACTGTATTATGATATGGTAAGAGTATAAGCAAGTCATTCATATTAGGATAGAATTATTTGAACTTTAGTGGTTGTCAGTATTAAGGTTTTGGAAAGAGTTGTGCTAGATCATTAAAGTCTCTTCTATCCTTAAGCTCTGGGGTCTTGTATTTATTTTATTATTTCATCTGTTGAACTATTGAAAGTTAAAACTTGTTCTGTATATAGAGGCACAGGCAGAGTAGATTTAGCATCGTTCTTAAGGGCCCTATAATTTTCAGAATTGTAATGAAATATTGGCTTCAAAGTCACCACTATATTAGCCCCTAGCAAGAGAGTGTAATTGTACTTGTTTTAATGTACAAGCATTTGAAATTTGTAAAATTAAAAATAACATCCAAGGCAAAGGATGTTAATGCTTTTACAATACAGGCATAAGTTGTTTTACTACTGAAAAAGATTCTTTCTATTAATGGATTTCTTTTAGGTAAGTACAATCAATAATATAACAGATACCTGCATTTGTTAGAATTATGACCCATGAGCATTTAATTATACTTACTTTATCTTTCTTGTTTTAAGGAACGAAAGAGCATTATTGATGACTGTCCCCAAATCCACTTCCCCTTTCCTCAGAGGCAATTACTGTTGTGACAGACTCATCTTTTTTTTTTTTGTATAAAACTCATCTTTCTTTTGCTGTTGATTTCTGCCAGTCCAGCCTCCTCTCACCTAGCCTTCTTATATTTCTACTATTATTCTTCTAGTCACCAAGCCTTTGATAGCTTCAAAAGTGCTTTTGAATTCTTTTCTCTATATTCCTTTCTCTAAGCAAGTTTTCTTTTTTTTTATGTAAAATGATGTATTATATATTTTATACAAGCAAATTGAGTACAGCTAAACCTCAGCTACAGGATTATAGTACAATAGCAAGTTGTTTTTCAAGTCCCTTACCACCTCCCTTTCCCAGCCAAAATCAGCATTGTATGTTTTTTTCATTACTGCCATAGTAAGAGCTTTTCTATATATTTAACTTGCTTCTCTAGATCACAAAGAAACATTTTTGGTTTAGTTTTTTTTTTTTCTTTTTGGAGACAGAGTCTCGCTCTGTCACCCAGGCTGGAGTGCAGTGACGTGATCTTGGCTCACTGCAACCTCTGTCTCCCAGGTTCAAGCAATTCTCCTGCCTCAGCCTCCTGAGTAGCTGAAATTACAGGGCCCATCACCACGCCTGGCTAGTTTTTGTATTTTTAGTAGAGATGGGGTTTCGCCATGTTGGCCAGGGTGGCCTCAAACTCCCTACCTCAGGTGATCGCCTGCCTGGGCCTCCCAAAGTGCTGAGATTACAGGCATGAGCCACTGCTTCTGGCCACAACGTGGGGTTTTGATATAAGTAAACCTTGTGTCATGAGTCTTACAATCAAGCTAATTAATGTATTTGTTGCCTGACATAGTTACCTTTTTTGTGTGATGACACTTAAGATCGCCTTTAGGCAAATTTCAACTGTAAAATACTGTATATTATTAACTGTAGTTACTGTGCTATAGCTTAGATCTCTAGTACTTATTCATCTTATGACTGGAAACTTGTACACATTGATCAACAGCTCTCCAATTCCTCCATTTCCCAATACCTGGCAACTGCCATGCTACTTATTTATCAGGTTCTATTTTAGATCCCCATATGAGTGCATTGTTTTCCTTATCTTTGATTTTCAGTAGTTTATTTGTGCCTAAGTGTGGTTTTCTTTATGTTTATTCTGCTTGGGTGTTCTTGAGCCTCTTAAGTCTCTAAATTTCTGACTTTCACTAAATTGGGAAAATTTTTAGCTGCTATTCCTTTTTATTTGTTTGTTTCTGAGACTGAGTCTTGCTCTGTTGCCCAGGCTGGAGTGCAGTGGCGCAATCTTGGCCCACTGCAACCTCTGTCTCCCAGGTTCAGCGATTCTTGTGCCTCAGCTTCCTGAGTAGCTGGGATTACAGGCCTAAATCACCATGCTCGGCTAATTTTCTTTCTTTTTTTTTTTTGAGACGGAGTCTCGCTCTGTTGCCGGGCTAGAGTGCAGTAGAGTGATCTCTGCTCACTGAAACCTCTGCCTCCTGGGTTAAAGCAATTCTCCTGCCTCAGCCTCCCATAATTTATTTTTGGTAGAGATGGAGTCTCGCCGTGTTGGCCATGCTGGTCTTGAACTCCTGGCCTCAGGTGATCTACCTGCTTCGGCCTCCCTAAGTGCTGGGATTACAGGCGTGAGCCACCCCATCTGGCCCGTCACTATTTCTTTTTAAAAATATTTTTACTACACTCTCTTCTCCTTCTGGGACTTAAGTGTGTCACTTTTTTTTTTTTTTTTTTTTTGAGACAGAGTCTTACTCTGTTGCCCAGGCTGGAGTGCAGTGGTTTGATCTCAGCTCACTGCAAGTTCTGCCTCCCGGGTTCATGCCATTCTCTCGCCTCAGCCTCCTGAGTAGCTGGGACCACAGGTGCCTGGCACCGCGCCTGGCTAATTTTATTATTGTATTTTTAGTAGAGACTGGGTTTCTCCGTGTTAGCCAGGATGGTCTCAATCTCCTGACCTCGTGATCCACCCGCCTCGGCCTCCCAGAGTGCTGGGATTACAGGTGTGAGCCACTGCGCCTGGCCGCGTGTGTCACCGTTTTGATATTGTCCTTGATAAGTCCCTGAAGCTCTGTTCTTTTCTCTTTCTTTGTTTTTTTCCCCCCCGATTTCAGAATGAGTAATTTCTACTGCTCGGCCTTTATTTTCATTTATCTGGTGATATTTCCTTTATTATCAATTACAGGTCTATGTTAATACTCATTATTGATTGGAAGTCTTTATCTGATAATTCCAGCATTAGGGTCATCTTAGAATTGCCTTCTGTTGAGTGTCTTCTCCCAGGAGAATGGGTTTTTTCCTGGTTCTTCCTATGTGAAGTAATTTTGGTTTGTATGAATATAACACTTTTGTTTATTCATTCTCTTGTTAAACATTAGTTTTGCTTACAGTTTTGGGTCTTTATGAACTATTCTGTTGTGAACATACATGTACACAATTGTGTGGACAACTGTTTTTATTTTTCTTGTTTCTAGTAGATTCTAAGTAGAGGTAGAATTCCTGGGTCAGATGGTAAGTGATTGTTAAATTGTTTTTGTAAGTGGCTGTGTCATTTTGCATTCTAACTAGTAATGTTTTTTCTTTTGTTGTTGTTGTTATACAACCCTCCCTCCAACTAGTAATGTTTGAAAGCACCTCAGTGCGCTTTTAATTTGCATTTTAAAAATCCCATGGAGTTGAGTGTCTTTTCATTTAATAACCATTTCTGTTTTTCTGGGAATGGTTAGTGTCTTTTTGCCTTTCTTTTTTTTGTTTCCTCTCTTCCTCCTCCTTCCCTCCCTTGTCATTAACATCTAGGTACCCTTTATATGTTAAAGAGATTATATCTGTCTAGATAATTTGTGTAGATAATTTTTCTCAGTTACTCATTTTTCTTTTGGCTATTTTGGGTGTGTTTTTGTAAAGAAGTTTTTAATTTTTACACAGTTGAAATAACCTTTTTTAGTGTATGGGTTTTAAGTTATAGTTAGAAAGTCTCCTGCACTCCAGGGTTATAAACTATATCACATTTTCTTTTAAACCTTATATTTGATACATTTAGATTTATCCTGTTTTAACATGTGCAGTAGGTATCCAGTATTATTTTCTTTGTGGTAACTGCTGAGGCTGGTGGGTCACGAGGTCAGGAGTTCAAGGCCAGCCTGGCCAACATGGTTAAACCCTGTCTCTACTAAAAATACAAAAATTAGCTGGGCGTGGTGGTGGATGCCTGTAGTTCTAGCTACTTGGGAGGCTGAGGCAGGAGAATCGCTTGAACCCAGGAGGCAGAGGTTGCAGTGAGCCGAGATGGCACCACGGGACTCCAGCCTAGGCGACAGAGCAAGACTCCGTCTCAAAAAAAAAAAAAAAAAAAAAAAAAAATTTTTTTTTGTGGTATAATACTCATAACATTTACTGTTTAACTGTTTCTAAGTGTGCAGTTTAGTGGCATAAAGTACATTCACATTATTGTCTAACCATCACCATCCTCCATGATCCATAACTTTTTTATCTTCCCAAACTGAAACTCTGCCCATTAAACAGTAACTTCCTGTTCTCTCTTCACATGCGAAGTCCCAGGCAAATACCATTCCACTTTCCGTCTTTATGAATTTGACTTTTCTAGGTACCTTCTATAAGTGGAATTGTACAGTAGTTGTCCTTTTGTGATTGGTTTATTTTTCTCATAATGTATTCAAGGTTCATCCATGTTGTAAGCACGTATCATGTGTTTCCTTTTTAAGGCTGAATAATATTCTATTGGAAGTATATATCATATTTTGTTTATCCATTCACATGTTGATGGATGCTTGGGTTGCTTCCACCTTTTAGCTATTGCAGATATTGCTGCTATGAACATGCATGTACAAGTACCTGTTCAAGTTCCTGCTTTCAGTTCTTTTGGGTATATACCCAGAAGTGGAATTGTTGGGTTGTGTAATTACTGTATTTAATTTTTTGGAGGAACTATTCTATAGTTTTCCACAGCACTGCACCATTTTAAACTCTCACCAGCATTGTACAAGGTTTCAGTTTCTTTACATCTTCCCCAACATTTGTTATTTTCTGTTTTTTAGATAATAGCCATCCTAATGGGTGTAATGGGGTATTTCATTCTGGTTTTGATTTGCATTTTCTTTATTATTAGTAAGGTTGAACATCTTTTCTTGTGTTTATTGGCCATTTGTATATTTTCTCTGGAGAAATGTCATTACAAGTTCTTTGCTGATTTTTCAGTTGGGCTTTTTTTGATTGTTGTGTTGTTCTTTATTCTGGATATTAATCCCTTACAGATAGTGATTTGCAAATATTTTCTCCCATTCTGTAGATTGCCTTTCCACTGTTGATAATGTCCTTTGATACACAAAAGTTTTTAATTTTGATGAAGTTTTTCTCTTTTTTTCTTTTGTTACTTGTGCTTTTGGTGTCATAGCCAAGAGATCATAGCCAAATTTACTATCATGAAGCTTTTCACAGTATGTTTTTTTTCTAAGAGTTTTATAGTTTTAGCTCTTGTGTTTAGGTCTGTGATCAACTTTGAGTTAACATTTGTGTATGGTGTAAGGTAAAGGTACAACTTCATTCTTTTGCATGTGGATATCCCGTTTTCCGGCACCATTTGTTCAAAAGACTGTCCTTTCTTCATCTTAGTTGTTATGGCATCCTTGTTAAAAATCACTTAATTATATATGTGAGAATTTATTTCTGGGCTCCTGATTCTGTTAGTCCTTATGCCAGTACCATACTGTTTTGGTCACTATAGCTTTGTAGTAACTTTTAAAATGAGAAAGTGTGAGATCTCCAACTTTGTTCTTTTTCAAGATTATTTTGGCTATTCAGGATCCTTTGAGATCCATATGAATTTTAGGATGGATTTTTCTATTTCTGCAAAAATGTTATTAGGATTTTGATGGGAATTGCTTGAATCTGTGGATCGATTTGGGTAAATAGCTTTCAGATATGAAAGTTTGTCCCAAGTCTGAATTCTTAACTAAATGCAATTATCCAGATGGCAAATTTAAGAAAAAATGAAGCCATTTAAACTTATTTTTAAAGCTTATTAGGAGGCAATGAGATCAGGTTGTTTACTAGCTGTCCAGAAGAGAGTTTTTGCTAAATGTAACTTAGAGCAGGGGAGAAGCTGCTTTTATAAATTACTTTTTTGCTTATTTTTTATTGTAGTTTTATAATACTTTTTTAAAAGATGGGATCTTGTTCTGTTGCCCAACTGGAGTACAGTGGGGCAGTCATAGCTCCTCCATGGCTCAAGTGATCCTCCCTGCCTCCCAAGTGGCTAGGACTACAGGTGTGAGCTGCTATGTCCAGCTGATTTTTAAATTTTTTGTAGAGATTTGGATCTTGATTTGTTGCCCAGACTGGTGTTCACCTCTTGTCCTCAAGTGACCTTCCTGCTTTGGCCTCCCAAAGTGCTGGGACTACAGGCGTGAGCTGTCACACCCAGCTCATAAATGACTTTTTTGAATATCCAGGAAATCTTTACAGAAAATTGCAAGGGCTGTGGAAAAATAAATTATACTGATAGGATTTATAAATTCAAAGCAAAAATTTATTTTGGAAAAGTAAGGTTAAAAGTGGGTTGCTGGCCATGCATGGTGGCTCACAGCTGTAATCCCAGCACTTTGAGAGGCTGAGGCCGGCTGATCACCTGAGATCAGGAGTTGGAGACCAGCCTGACCAACATGGAGAAACCCTGTCTGTACTGAAAATACAAAATTGGCCAGGCATGGTGGCGCATGCCTGTAATCCCAGCTACCTGGGAGGCTAAGGCAGGAAAATCGCTTCAACCCGGGAGGCGGAGGTTGTGGTGAGCCGAGATCTTGCCATTGCACTCCAGCCTGGGCAACAAGAGCAAAACTCTGTCTCAAAAAAAAAAAAAAAAAAAAAAAAGTGGGTTGCTGTGATATACTTGGTCAGTATCCTGAAGAACATCATTATTCTTTAGAGAGCAACAAACATGTATATATGCTTAGAGAAATGCTTAATAGGAAAGTCGTTTGAAACCTATTTGTATTATTACAAAAATATATGAACTTTGTGTCACTGAAAAACAAGAGCCTTGAATTTAAAGATAGTGATTATATCCTTAAATTACAATTTAAAAAGTTCATATGTCAAATGCCAATTAGCTGTTAGCAGTTTTTTTTTTTGTCAAAGAAAAAGCGAGAGAAACTTCTACCATCTACTTGTACAAAATTTCTTCTTTATGGTGACTATCGAATTTTTAGAGTTCATAAAAATATCTTAAGGATAATTATAGTTATTTCATGTGTAAAACTCAATAGAATTGGTAGGTTAATGGAGGCTAGTTTACATTTGAAAAGCTTTTATTTTGAAGTTTTAAATAAATTTAGTATTTAATATACTTTCTAATTTTTTTCTTTTTCTAATAACAATTTTCAAATCTCTTCCTCTCCTTAAATGTTTCTCATCTCATATATGAGCATTAAAGTATTTTTATATGAGCGTTAATAAGTATTTTTTTAGTCTGAGATTTCTATGGTTCTGTTCTTATTTTTAAAATTATTGCAGTGTATTTTCTGTACGCTTATTCTCTGAACTTTGACTTGCGTTTTTTTTTTTTATTTTCAAATCTTAATTTTTAAAGTTCGCTAATAGTATAAGGCGAGTGGTTTTAAAGAGTGATTTTTTTGTCATTCACCACTTTACTCCCTGGTGGAGAAAATGTGACTTTTTGAAGGTTGAGCCTTCAAACCTTTTTTCAAGTTTAGGAGATAACTTTATTTTTTTAGATTGTGTCCTGTACCACATTTTTTTTGAGCCAGGAACCAAATTAGTTTTTAGAGTCTAAGCAACTTATGAAGTTAAGTAAACTGTAATATTTCCCCTCATATTTTTTAAGAATTGGTGAAAATATTGTTGTCTGTGATTATTATCAAATGCTGTAATTTAGCAGTCTGCATAACTAATATAGACAGACTTTACATGATTTAGTTCTTTTGGGATATTTAAAATTTAAATCTAAGGTAGTAGAACATTAGTTACTGCTCCCCAAAATGTAGTAGATTATTTTGCTGTGGCATTTAAAATACATTAGAAGTGATTAAATTATGGTATATCCATACAGTTGGATACTATATGCATTTATTCTTGTGTTTTGAGAAAAGCATATTTGTTCCCTTGATTACATATTGACTGTTTTGTATTAGGTTCATTTGGTCCTTTTGGTCTTTATTTTGAAAGTAATTCATTGATGAATATACTCAGCCTAGGAAATTTGATTTTGGCCAAGAATGGGGTCTTGATCAGTCTGGTAAGCTGGTTAAATGAATGTTTCTTAAGGGAATTTCTACTGTAATGTGGTCTGTACTTCAAATGTTACTGTCATATTTCGGAGATGATATTTACACACATAAAAATATGTGTGGCTCATGGTTGAAACAAAGAGTAATCGAAAGAAAGGATGCCTGATAGTTAAAATGATCAGGAAAGACTTCCTGGGGAAGTTTTAAGTTGTGATAAAAGCTTTTTTTTTTTTTTTTGGGAAGGTGCAGTGTGAGCGTAGATAATATGTGAGGGGGGAATAGGGAATAGACAAGATACAGGGGAAAAAAGAGTAGCAGGTGTAGTATGCTTAGAGCTGGGTTTATGTAAGCAAGTGATAGCAGATGCTTATAAAAATTGGAAATGATTATGGAGAACTTCAATATTCAGCTGAAGTCAGAGAATGATATAATTGTTCATGTGGATGGGCCTTTAGGAACAATTTTACGATGAATAATTTTACAGAAATGGAAACAAGCTTCTACTTAATCTTGTAGGCAGTAGAGCATCATTTGAAGATTTTTGAGTTAGGCCGTTTGAAATTGGGAAATATGTATTTGGTCTTCAACTCCGTTTTCGGACATACAACTCCTAAAATTCTTAGAAACTCCAAAGTGATGTCTGTTTGAGTGCTAATGGAATGACTGTTGGCTGGCAGCCCCTAGGTAACTTCAAGATGGGGCTGGTCACCTGAAAGACCAAAGCATGATTATTAGTGAGTTGGGACTTCCAGCCCCACCCTCCAACCACTGGGGCTGAAGGGTAAGTTGATCACCAATGGCCAGTGGTTTAATCAATCCTGTCTATGCACTGAAGCCTCTATAAAAACCCAAAGGACAGAGTTTGGAGAGCTTTCAGATAGCTGAACACGTAGAGGTTCTGGGAGGGTGGTACACTCGAGAGGGTGTGGAACATCCACGTCTCTTCCTACACACCTCACCCTGTGTGTGTCTTTATATGTATGCTTTGCAATATTATTTATAATAAACCAGCTAATGTGTTTCTCTGAGTTTTGTGAGCCACTTTAGCAAATTAATTGAACTCAAAGAGGGAGTATGGGAAACTCATCTTCAAGCGGGTGAGTCAGAAGTTCCAGAGGCTGGGGCTTGTGACTGGTGTCTGAAGAAGGGGGGCAGTCTTGGGGACTGAGCCGTCAACCTGTGGATTCTGATGTTATCTCCAGGTAGATAGTATTGGAATTGAATTACAGAACACCCAGCTGGTGTCCACTGCAGAATTGATTGCTTTTTTGTTGTTGGGAGAAACCCTCCACACATTTGGTCCCAGAAGTCTTCTGTGTTAATTGTGGTGGTGGTGGTGTGAAAGCAGAGGAAAAACAATTTGAACATTGTTTTTTAGGTATATTATTCTCTTGTCCTTTGTAGGAGTTCTAGAATTGAAAATACTGTTTTGTCCTGTTTTAGGGTATTGTTGGGTATAGCAGCTTGAATTGTGGTGGTGACAAATAAGAATAAAAGTAGAGAGATTAATATGTGGGATCAGACCAAGGAATAGTTAGGTATTAATAATTCATTATTGGTCAGATAGTAGTAGGCTTTTAGGTAGAGTGTTTTGGTTCAACAGTTTTAGACTGCTTTGTATTAAACAAGTTTTTATTTTGGTATAGTATACTAGTCATTTCGATTTGTCCACTGGTAAGGTATTAAACTATACTGGATGGGAAGGAGAGCATCTAATGTAGTAGGAGCAGCGTTAATAGTGGCTTGGTGGCAATGAAATGAGTTGGAGTGTTGAGAAATTGTCAGCTGTTTTTATGATTAGGGAGTTTAATGTGGTGTCAGGGCAGCTGGGAGAGGTCAGAGGCCAAATAATAAAGGGACTTTTTTGTATACCTCACAAGGAAATTTTTTGTTTTTCGTTTTTTTTTTTTTTAAAACGTGAACAGTGGGGAACTGTTGAAGAGGTTAGTCGGTAGACTAATGTCACTTTTTTCAACAGTTTATGGTTTCCCCTTATTTTTAATGATTTACTTTTATTTGGCACTTTTTTTTTTTTTTTTTTTTTTTTTTTTGAGACGGAGTCTTGCTCTATCACCCAGGCTGGAATACAGTGGCATGATCTTGCCTCGCTGAAACCTCTTGTCTTGTGGGTTCAAGCAATTCTCCTGCCTCACTCTCCTGAGTAGCTGGGATTACAGGCGCCCGCCACCATGCCCTGCTAATTTTTGTATTTTAATAGAGATGGGGTTTCACCATGTTGGTCAGGCTGGTCTCGAACTCCGTACCTCAAGTGATCGTCTCTCCTCGGCCTTGGCACACTCAGTTCTTGAACTTAATTTGGAGGCTAAAACATTCCCCAAAGATGTTATTTATCTATTTGTTTATTTTTTGAGACAGAATCTCACTCCGTCTCCCAGGGTGGAGTGCAGTGGTGTGATCTCGGCTCACTGCAACCTCCGCCTCCTAAGTTCAAGCGATTCTCTTGCCTCAGCCTCCCAAGTAGCTGGGATTACAGGTGCCCACCGCCATGCCTGGCTAATTTTGTATTTTTAGTAGAGTTGGGGGTTTCACCATGTTGGTCAGGCTGATCTCGAACTCCTGTCCTGATCCAGTAATCCACCTGCCTCAGCCTCCCGAAGTGCTGGGATTACAGGCATGAGCCACTGCTCCCAGCTTAATTTCTATAGTTTTAGTAGCGAGGGTGTTTCACCGTGTTGGTCAGGCTGGTCTTGAACTCCTGACCTCAGGTGATCCACCCGCCTCAGCCTCCCAAAGTGCTAGTATTACAGGTGTGAGCCACCACGTCAGGCCCCCAGTAGATTTTTTTTTTTTCATTTTATCTTAGAAAAAAGATTCTTCAGATATTAGAGTCCAAGAATGTCACAGCAATTACCTGTCTGCTATTTAGCAGTGAGTTTGAATATGGAATAATATAAAATGTTACATTCTCCTTAAAGCCTGCTTATAGTTAATAGCTTTTCCTACATAGCTAAAAAATGTCCTGCTATCTCCTAAGTAGCCCCCACATACTAGTTGTCAGAGCTCAGCTTTTATAATTTCTAATCCTTATTTATGTTGTTATTTTGTTAGAAGAATATAGGCCAAATCTGTGACAAAACATTAAATATTATATTTATTTTTGAATAGTAATTAATTTGAATGGTATGAAACAATGTACAATGAAAACAAATCTTCTCATTTCTGTTCATCACCTCCCCAGTTCCCTTTTTTGGAGACAACCAAAATTATTCTTGTGTAGTCTTCTAGAGATACGTTGTGCCTATACAAACTATTTCATATGTTTTTACTCCTCCCCATTACTTTTATACAGATATACCATACTTGATACGTTGTTCTGTATCTTTGTTCAATTAGTAATATATTTTGGAAATTGTTTCATGTCACTATACTAAGAGCTTCCTCATTCTATTTTTTGTAGCTGCATAATATTCCATAGTATAAACTTAGCATATTTCAATAGTTTCCAGTTTGATTGATATTTAGGTTATTTCCAGTCTTTTGCTGTTAGAAGCAAGATTGTAGCTAATGACCTTGGTTGTGTATTATTTCACATATATTCCTGAAGGGTCAATTTCTTGAAGTAGAATTTCTTTTCAGAAGCTCTGTGCATTTATAATTTTGATACAGTTGTGAAAGTAGTGGTTAAATGAAGTGAAACTGTGGAATTTGGTATATTATTTACCTACGATGGAATCTCACTTCATAACAAATGAAATTCTAAGAAAGAAATGTATAATTGCTAAAATATTAGTGAAATCTTTATAAATTATTTTGTTTTGCAGGTATACAAAACTAGGATATGCTGGAAATACAGAACCACAGTTTATCATCCCTTCCTGTAAGTATTTCTTTTAAGCCACGAATGAGCTGATTTAAAAGATCTCCTTCCCTAATAATTTAAGTAAAAGAAGTAATCAGTTCTGAAATCCTATAAGATTTAGTCCTTGAAACATGATTTGCCAGGTTCTAAGTGTGGCCTCATTTTTGTACCTCTGACTATTCATTTCAGCTTTATGTTTAGCTCCCCATTTGCCATGTCTACTAAATATCTCTTTTTAAAGAAAAAAAGAAATGAGCTGATAATGAAACAGTACCCCAATTTTTAGGGTGATATTGCAGTTAACAGTGTGTGGGTATAACTAATTATCAAGTAGTCCATTCCCCATCATATACCTATGAAGACTGTCCTTTGGTTTGTGGATATGACTGTTGTTTGCAGGGCCCGTTATCTGTTGACATCCTCACTACATGCCCATGTTTCAAAATAAGGATGGAAGGACAGTATCTCACCTTTAGAGATGTTGACCTCAGCTGTTTTCTAATATCCCATAACCATACTGTTGTATGTCTTTAGAGTATTTTTGTTTTATCCTATTTTTGTTAATCTTGCTTAAGCTGACCATTAACTTTCAGTAGTTTTTAAAAAATATTCTGACATTGGTTTGTTAGTGCTCTTGTTTGTTAGCATAGGTCTGTTCCTTGATTAGCGTACTTTTACACTTTTGACTTGCAAACAGTTCACGTTTTTTGTACATAATATAGTAACACTTCTGATCTATTTGTCTTACAGCCAAATTAAAACTTTTGCATACCAAGTGTCAAACCTTTTGAGCCATTGCTTAGTGGTTCTCACTCCTAGACATTTTAATTTTGAGAGTGTCACTGATTTTTCACAGTCTTATTTATGTGACTGAATTTTTTGTATTTCATTGTTATTCATTTATGAAAATAAGAAAATGGAAAAATGAATATGTAGAGAGTAATGAAAGCAGTGTATGTTTCAGAATCAATGAAGTTGAGAATAAGATAGGAATTGTTAGGCTTTGCCAAAAACTGGATCCTTAGTATCACTTGAGCACTCATTGGACACGAGAGGTCAACTGTTTTGTCATTTGTGTAGTAAGAACAAAATTAAGTGTGTGGCATTAAAGAAATAACACTGTCTGGCCGGGATCGGTGGCTCACGCCTGTAATCCCAGCACTTTGGGAGGCTGAGGCGGGCAGATCACGAGGTCAGGAGTTCGAGACCAGCCTGACCAACATGATGAAACCCCGTCTCTACTAAAAATACAAAAATTAGCCAGGTATGGTAGTGCATACCTGTAGTCCCAGCTGCTCAGGAGGCTGAGGCAGAAGAATCGCTTGAACCCGGGAGGTGGAGGTTGCAGTGAGCTGAGATCGTGCCACTGCATTCCAGGCTGGGGGGTGACAGAGCAAGACTCAGTCTCAAAAAAAAAGAAAAAGAAAAGAAATACACTGTCAAAATTGCACCTAAAAAGGGAAATGGTTTTAGGGTTTTTAATCTACTCCTCACTTTCTAGAAACAAACTTATTTGACTTGTGCATTTCTCATATTTTGATATACTTTTCTAGGAATCGATTATGTAAGAACTTAGGCTACTACCTAAATCTAATACTTTTTTAAAACCCAGAATGGATTTTAGTTGATATTGATGAAACAGCTCATTCGTGTGAGTCTAGTGGCCTTTATTATTACCTTTTAAATATTTTATTCATGCATGTTTGTTATCTACTGAACATGAAGAATAGGTTTGCTTTTCTTTGTAGTTTTTCTCACATTTATATGTCAATACGTTGATTGTTTTTTGTCTGTTTTAAGAATTCGGTGATACATGTTGGCTTTATTGCTGACTAATGTAGAGGTACTTCTTTGGGCTAGTACTTGACTTTAGTTGTATTTCAGTTTAGTGTTAGACCATTGTGTATGTACTTACTGGTTTCTTTAAGCTACCGTAGCACAGTACCAAAAATTGGGTGGCTGAAAACAACAGACACTTACAATTCTGGAGTCCAGAAGTACAAAATCAATGCGTCAGCAGGGTCATGCTCTTGCTGGTGTCTTCTGGCTTCTGATGTTTCCTCAGGATCCTTGGCTGATAGATGCATCAGTCCAGTCACATGGCTGTCTTCTTGCTGTGCGTCTTTACATCATCATCCTTCTGTGTGTCTGTGTTCAAATTTTCCCTTTCTTTGAGGACACTAGTCATATTGGATTAGGGGCCACCTTGATAACCTCGTTTTAACTGTGAAGACCCTATTTCCAAACACAGTTACATTCTGAGGTACTGGCGGTTAGGACTTCATCATATCTTTTTGGTGGTACACAATTCAACCTGTAACAGTGCTGATGACTTTTAATCTTTTGTTATGATTGTATATTTCAGGAGACTACTAACGTTATTTCTGCCATCTTAGCAAAATTGGTTTTGGTTATATTCTTAAATGGCTGTGTTAACTTTTTGTTGGAGGCCTATATCATCTTGATTTTTTGAAGCATTGGATCTCATCACTATTGAATCCGTTTTTTATCTTATCTCTCTGCCAAAATATGAAGTCTTTGCTGTGATTAGTTGCAGTATGTTAAAAATTCGTTTGCCTGCTGTAAGAAGGTTTTTGATTTTTGAGTGTTTTTTCTCACCCACCCAGTTTTAATGCTGCAGGTACAGTGTTTATAATTAGCAGATAGAGACATTGCCACTATCTTTTACTAATGAGTATTGATATTTGATCTGGAAAGCCTGTGCAAGTGGTCCAAGGTTTTTTTTATATACTTGCATATTTATTTTTAGGAAATTTATAGTGAGCCACCTTGATGTCTATGTACACTGTAAGTAAATTGCTGGAGAGAATTTCTAGCATTTAGAAGGACTAGATGGTGGATTAAAAATTTTTTTTCTTCCAGTTATTTTCTGTCCACTTTGTTAAGGATATAGCTGTTACTAAATGAAAGTAACAGTTGAATGCTAGATCAGTTTAAGTGCATTCAGACAATTATTTTGAATGAAGAACTGAACTTGATGGATTCATACATTTATAACTTAATCTAAAAATACATAACAAGTTTTAGCTTTCAAACTGTATGCTGTATTTCTGCAATTATTTAAGGATATTGTTGTGGGTTTTATCTAAATGAATTGAGATTTCCTTTTGTATATGTAGTTTAACAGATCTGTATTACATTTAAATTACTAGACCACAATAGTAATTACTGTTACTAGACCCAGTCACTATTACTAGACCCAATAGTGATAGGGTAGAGATGTAAAGAAAGTTTAAAAAATTATCCTTGAAATTTTTTTCTCATTTGTGTTTTTCAGTTTTTTTCTTTGCAGTTGTTCATCAAGCATATGTGGATTTGGTGGGATTACAGTTTTACTGAGAATCAAAAGAAGATTTATATAATTTAAAAAATACATATTTGAAACTTTCCCACAGATGTTGTTTTTCTGGCTTTTTTCATTTGAGGTCTTGTCTCTGAGTGGAAGTTGAGATTTCATTGTGTAAAATGAATTTTGTCACTGGTTTCTTATGACTTTTGTGAATTAGTTTGACAATTTAAATAGGCTAGGTCATGTTTTACTTTGTAGCACTTTGTAATGGGAGAAGTGTAAGGTAAAAGTTTTTCTTATTGGAAGAAAATGAATTCTTTGACATGTCTAACTTATTTTAAAGGTATTGCTATTAAGGAGTCAGCAAAAGTGGGTGATCAAGCTCAAAGGAGGGTGATGAAAGGTGTTGATGACCTAGACTTCTTCATTGGTGATGAAGCAATAGAAAAACCTACATATGCAACAAAGGTATGTTTTTATGATTTGCATAAATAACATTTTCAAAAAATAGTTTGTTCAGTGCTTGTGCCCTCTGGAATTCACTGTATAATAGACCTTATTAATATCCTCAAACCTTTTCTCAGTAGAAATTTCTTTTTCTCTGTGGCATCCTTCCCTGTTGCTTTAACTTTTTTTTTTTTTCTTTTTTTAAATAACCCCTAAGAGGAAAATTTTAGCCCTTTCAAATGAGCAGCATTTATTTTTCCACACCCACTGGATCTCAGGGCCCTCAATAAAGTTAGCTTTACTTCCACATTGCTACTTCTGCAAACATTTTTTCCCCATCTTTATTCAAACTTATACCATTTTTCTCTTTTTTGAAGTTTATGCCATCTGTAAGTGCTGTTCTCTCCCTCTTTTTCTTTTTCCCTTTTTCTTTTCTACCCTTTTCCCTCCCTCTTTTAATTGAGGTGTAAGTATGTAAGTGTTAATTATACAGTTCGAAGAATTTTTATGACTGTAACCATAACAGGTAAAGATACAGAACAAACCTAGTCACCCTGAAGCTTTCCTTGTACTTGTTCACACAGTCACTACTCCAGTCCCACCAAAAAATAAATGCTATTCTGACCTTTATCATCTTATTTTTTGACATTGACTTTGTCTGATTTGCAAATATCCTCCTTTGTACTTCTTCCCTTCTCATAATTTATTCATTAATGAACAACTACCATGTGTAAAGTACTTTGCCAAGTATCGTGAGTAAAATGGTGTATAAGAAAATTCCCTTGACTGCAAGGCTATTATAATGTGGTGGAAAGGAAGACATTGCAAAAATAATTACAAGTGTGTTGGGGGTTAGAAAAAGGGAAACACACACACAGTGCTCTCTGTATGTATCACAGGAGTAGCTAACCTAGTGTGGGGAATCAGGAATGTCCTCGAGGAGTAAATCTTTAAGCTGAGGCTTGAAGAATAAGATAGGAGTTAGCTGCTGAGGTGGGCAGGCTGAGTTGTTTTAGGTAGAGAAACCAATATATGAAAAGGCTTTACAGTATGAGAGGGACTAGAAGTGCATGACCAATATGCCTGAAGCATGGAGAACGAGGTGGAAAGAAGTGAGGAGGCTGGATAGGTAGGCCAGGAAAGAGCACTGAAAGTGTTGTTAGACCATGTTAAAGAATTTGAACCCTATCCTGTAGGCAACTTTAATGAGTATACCTAGAGGAATAATTTTTGTGCTTAAAGTGCAAATATTGGAATTTACCTGTTTGAACTTGAATCCTGTCTATGCTAATTTCTAACTTTGTGATATCATTCAGTGACTTAACCTTTCTGAATTTTGATTTCATCTGTAAAATGGAGATATTATTAGTACTTCAGAATTTTTTTCTTTTCTTTTTTTTTTTTAAGACAGAGCCTCACTTTGTTACCCAGGATAGAGTTCAGTGGCATGAACATGACTCACTGCAGCCTTGATATCCCAGGCTCAAGTGATCCTCCTACCTCAGCCTCCCGAGTAGCTTGGACTAGAGATGCATTCCACTATGCCCAGCTAATTTTTTGTATTTTTGGTAGAGATGGAGTTTCATCATGTTGCCCAGGCTGGTCTTGAACTCCTGGGCTCAAGCAATTTGTCCACTTGGCCTGCCAAAGTGCTGGGGTTATAGATGTGAGTTACCACGCCTTGGCCAGTATTGTTATAAGGCTTAAGGAGATGTGTATAAAGAAATTGTTATACTCTAGTGCTTTGAACATAATGATTACTCAATATATGTTGGCTTATTTTACTTAGAAAAGATTACTCAGGCCACATAGACAATGAAGAGAAATTATTTGGGTAAGGTAAGCATGATTCTGGGAAAACCAGATAATTGACTATTGCTATAATCTAAGCAAGAGGTATTAGTGATGGCAGTGGGGATAGAAATGGAAATTGTGTATGTGCAATCACACACACATTTAACTTTTATTGTGGAAAACTTCACCTGTCAAAGAACAGAAAATAATATAATGAACCCCCATGTGCCTATCACACAACTTTGGCGGTTATAATCTATGGACAGTCTCATTTTGTCTATAATCTTTCCACCCCCAACCTCCAATTATTTTAAATTGTACATACTATTTCACTTAACAAATACTTAACTCTTAAATATGAAGACTTTTAAAAAAGATAAATATGACACCTTAATTTAGTATGCAGTTTCTTTGTCTGATATCTAGTCATTGCTTAAATTTCTTTGATTATTTACTATATTGGTTATTCTGTTTGAATCAACATTAAAGTGTGGTCTACTCACTGGATTTAGTTGATAAATCTCTTAAGTCTCTTTTTATCTATAGGTTATTTTCCCTGTGTGTTATATTTCTTTTCTTTTTTGTTCTTGCCATTTATTTATGGAAAAAAACTTGAGATGTCTTGTAAAATTTCCTATATTCTAGGGATTCTGATGATTACATACTCATTGGGTCATTTAACATGGTACCCTACTTCCTATATTTACTTTTTTTTGTTGTAAATGGTAGTTAAATAGAAGTCTGATTAGATTTATGGGAGGTTTTTGTTTGTTTTGACAAGGAAAAAGTGGATAATTAAAGAGTAACAGGGCGTGATGAATGGGATATTGGTGATAAGCTAGATGTATCAATTGAGGGTAATTCCCAGCTCCGAGATAGTCTTATTTATCCCTTATCTGCTGAAATTGAGAATGTTAAAGGGAAAACATCTAAAAATTATTTTATTTTTTTGAGACAAGGTCTCAACTTTGTCACCTAGGTTGCAGTGAAGTGGCACAATCACAGCTCACTGCAGCCTCAAACTTCTGGACTCAAGAGATTCTCACACTTCAGTCTCCTGAGTAGCTGGGACCACAGGCATGTGCCACCATGCTTCGCTAATTTATTTTATTTTTATTTTTATTTTTGAGATGGAGTCTTGCTCTGTCTCTCAGGCTGGAGTGCAGTGGCGTGATCTCACCTCACTGCATCCTCCACCTCCTGGGTTCAAGCAATTTTCCTGCTTCAGCCTCCTGAGTAGCTGGGATTACAGGCAGGTGCCACCACGCCCGACTAATTTTTGTGTTTTTAGTAGAGATGGGGTTTCACCATTTGGCCAGGCTGGCCTTGAACTCCTGACTTCAGGTGATCTGCCCACCTTGGCCTCCCAGAGTGCTGGGATTATGGGTGGAGCCACTGCGTCCGGCCTTTTATTTTATTTTTTATAGAGACAGGGTCTCCTTCTGTTGCCCATGCTCGTCTCAAACTCCTGGGCTCAAGTGACCCTCCCACGTTGGCCTCCCTCAAAGTGTGGGATTACAGGCATGAGCCACTGTGCCAGGCTTTTAAAAAAATTTTACTTGACATATAATAATTGTACATATTTATGGAGTACATAGTGATATTTTGATATGTACAATGTGTGGTGATCAAGTCAATGTAAGTAGCATATTCACCTCAAACATTTATTTTTTTGTGTTGAGAATATTCAGAATTCTCTGTTCTAACTATCTGAAAATATATAATAAATTAACTGTAGTCATCCTGTAGTGCTATAGGACACTAGAACTTATTCTTCCTATCCAGCTGTAATTCTGTATCCTTTATTCAAGCTCTCTCTATTCCCTTCTTTCCCCTACCCTTTCCAGCCTCTAGTAACCACTTTTCTACTTCTGCTTACATGAAATCAATTTTTTTAGCTTTTGCACATGAATGAGAACATGCAATTTTGTATCTTTTAGTCCCTGGCTTATTTCACTTAACGTCCTTTGGGCTCATCTGTGTTGCCAGGAATGACAGGATTTCACTCTTTTTTTATGGCTGAATAGTATTGTGCATATATACTACACATATCCATATGGACACTTAGGTTAATTTCATATTTTGGCTATTGTGAAGAGTGCTGCAATAAACATGAGGGTGCCGGTATCTCTGATATAGTAATTTATTTTCCTTTGGGTATATACCCAATAGCAGAATGGCTGGATCATATGGTAGTTCTATTTGTGGTTTTTTGAGGAGCCTCTGTACTATGCTTTATAGTGGCTTTACCTATTAACATTCCCTCTACAGTATATATGAGTTCCCTTTTCTGCACATCCTTGCCAGCATTTGTTATTTTTTGTCTTTTGGATAATAGCCATTCTAACTGTGGTGAGATGATATTTCTTTCTGGTTTTGATTTGCATTTTCCTGATGATTAGTCATGTTGGACATTTTTTTCCATGTATTTGTTGGCTGTTCATGTGACTTCTTTTGAGAAATGTCTATTTAGATTTTTTGCCCTTTTAAAAAAATCAGTGTTTTTTTTTTTTTTTTTCTTGCTGTTGAATTGAGTTCCTTATATATTCTGGATGTTAATCCCCTGTCAGATGTACAGTTTGCAGGCATTTTGATCCATTCCATAACTTGTATTTTCCCTCTGTTGATGGTTTTCCTCACAGAAGCGTTTTAATTTAATATAATCCCATTTGTCTATTTTTGCTTTTGTTGCCTGTGCTTCTGAGGTCTTATTTGTAAAGTCTTTTCCCATACCAATGTTGTGAGAGGTTTTCCCTAAGTTTTCTTCTAGTACTTTTATAGTTTTGGGTCTTAGATTTAAATCTTTAATTCATTTTGGGTTGATTTTTGTATAAGATGAGAGCTAGAGTTTTTGTTTCATAAGGAGAAACACTTTTGACTGGGTGGTGTAGAGAGGAGAAAATAAGTTTAATTTTGAACACATTGTGTTTGAGGTACTTGTGAGACATCTGAGATTTTGATAGAGTCAAATATGTGGATTTTGGAGGTAAGAAACAAGGCAGAGCTGGAGACAGAGATTTAGAAGGTGTCAATTACCTTAGAGGGGATGGGATTACCTAGGGGAACGTATCACAGGGGAAGAGAACTAAGACAGAGCAGTGTGCCAGTTAGGTTTGAGTAGAGGAGGAAAAGTCTGCGAAAGAGACTGAGAATGCATGGGTAGATATGTAGAGGTAAACACTGTAGAATGGTGCTGAGATGAGCTAGAGCCCATGGATAATTTGCTGTCTTTAGCTACAAGGTGGTCATTTGTAACCTGGATGAGAATAGTTTTAGAAGAGTAGTTGGGCTAGATGAAAATAGTCTTTTGAGTGATAGGCCAGGAAAAAAGTAACAGTAAGAGTACTGTTCATTGAGTTTCAATTGTGATTGGGAGGGAGAGAGAGATGAAGAGACACATTTCAACGTTAAGATGGAAGACATGTCTGAATGCTAATATGAAAGAACTATTAGAAAGAGATTAAAGTAACAGGAAAGATAAGGTAAAATCAAGGTCTCTGAAAAAGCTGGAGGGATGAGATCCAGAACACAGATGACTGAATTGACATGAGGAATATCTTACATTATAATGGAAGTAAATGAGAAAAAGGAGTAAGTATGGAATCCATTTTACAGATTTGGAATCCATTTTACAGATTTGAATTCCTGACTGTTGGCTTCTGCTGCTTCTGTGAAATACGTAGTGGCATCATCTGCTGGTCATGGAATGGATGTGGGGAGAAGGTGAAATCTTAGTGGTAGGGGCAGCATTGAAAATCATCATTGTGAAGAGTAAAGATGAACAGAGTAGAAGAGCAAAGGCTTGCCAGGCAAGGTTAGGTCCATTTGAGAATAATGATTATGAATTCTTAGTTTTAGCACCCTAGTTACAAATGTTTTTGCAGTATAATCAGCATTCTGGATATAGGCAAATTTATGTTAGGGATATATGCTGGGTTGGATTTTGGTAGACGGGATGAAAAAAGCATATGTGAAATAAAGGTGATGGATCAAAGTCTAGACTGTGTATATTGATGGCTAGGGAATAATTAAAGCAATCAGTGGACCAAAAGCCTTAATTGGTGTTCAGAAGAGATCTCTTGAGGTGGTTGAGTATGCTAGAATAATAAGAGGTTGTGATCAGAGAAGGGTATACCTGCATTTCAGGGATTGAAAGGTGATAGTGATGATGATATAAGATCTATACTGTGGCCAAAATGGAAAAGAGATACCATTGAAGGTGATGAAGTCAGTCAGTCGAGAGGCCAGAGTTCCTTTCCACTGGTTCTGTCCACTCATTTTAAACGCATTTTTAAGTCTTCTAAGTGCTACTAACAAACCAGAACAAAACTTCTCTCAATCTTTATTCCTACCTTCTGTCCTCAGCAATTTAGCTATTTTTCTCTTTCCTTTTAAAACGACAGTTCTTAGTGAGTCTCAAGATATTTGATATGCTCTTTGTTAAATCCAATTATATGTAACAGTTTTCATCCTTCTTGATTTGTCTTTCTTTTGCAGGATTACTCTAATGGTTATCTTCCTAACATGGAAACATTTTTTGTTTTTTTTTTTGAGACGGAGTCTGGCTCTGTCGCCCAGGCTAGAGTGCAGTGGCGCGATCTCAGCTCACTGCAACCTCCGACTTCTGGGTTCACGCCATTCTCCTGCCTCAGCCTCCCGAGTAGCTGGGACTACAGGCGCCCACCACCGCGCCCGGCTAGTTTTTTGTATTTTTTAGTAGAGACGGGGTTTCACCGTGTTAGCCAGGATGGTCTCGATCTCCTGACCTCGTGATCTGCCCGCCTCGGCCTCCCAAAGTGCTGGGATTACAGGTGTGAGCTACCGCGCCTGGCCTGTTTTCTGTTTTTATTTTTTGTTTCTATTGTCACTGATTTCTCCATTACCCACTTCAAACGTTGGTTTCTCCAGGCACTGCTTTCAGTTCTCTTTTTTTTCTCTTCTCATAAAATGGTGTGACTCAATCTTTTATTCTTTCATTAAAGACTTTCTCTAGGTGATCTCATCCATTCCTTTGTCTGCAACCACAGACTAGATCTCTACTTTCAGTTCCTTGACTACATCTTCACCTACCTATTTCCTGGCTTTTGAGTTTTAGTATATCTAAAACAAAATGTATTATATATATTCCACTCTTGTTTATTCCAAGATCAGACAAAACACAATTTTTATGTTTTGATTAATGGATCTTGCCCATCCTAACTTCAAAGCTGGAAACCTATTGGCATCTTCTGACTTTTTTCTCTTTTTTTTTTTTTTTGAGACAGGTGTCTTGCCCTGTTGCCCTTGTTGGAATGCAGTGGTGAGATCTTGGCTCACTGCAGCTTTGACCCTCTGGGCTCAAGTGATTCTTCCACCTCAGCCTCCTGAGTAGCGGGGACTACAGGTGTGTGCCACCACACCTGGCTAATTAAATTTTTTTTTTTGTAGAGACAGGGTCTCACTACATTGCCTAGGCTGGTCTCAAACTCCTGGGCTCAAGCCATCCTCTCACCTTGGCCTCCCAAAGTGCTGGGATTATAGGTGTGAGCCACCATGCCCAGCCCTTTCTTATTCTTATTGACCGAGAAATCTTCAATGTGGCGCAGTGTCATCCATACCACTATTGGTACTCTTGTTCTTACTTGGTTCTGTTAAGCTTCATTTGAGCTTTCCCAATGCTGCTATAATAGTCTTCCTAAAAATTAAAGCTGTTCTTATTCCCCTGCTTAAAAATTTCTCAGCTGTTTTATTTCTTATAGAATAAAACCTAAATACAAGGCAAATTTTTAAGAGTCTAGTCTCTTTGATCTAGAACTGGTATATCTCTCTACACACCTTACCTCAAATCTTTTGGCACATACATTTCTCATTGATAACTTCAGTTTTGTTTTTGTATACCATGCAGTCTTTGTCTTTCTATACATCTTTTTCTGTTCTCCACAAGTTCCTCCATACCTCTCATTCCCCTGCCAAAAAAAAACCAGAAAACAGAACTGAGAATGTTGCTACTTTAAGACCCAGCTTAGATATGACCTCCTCAGTGAAACCTTTTCTCTCACAAAACAAGGTGGTCATCTTATTCAAGGAACTATGTATTTATTTATTTATTTATTTATTTATTTGACAGAGTGTTACTCTGTTGCCCAGGCTGGAGTGGAGTGATGTGATCTTGGCCTACTGCAACCTCTGACTCCTGGGTTCAAGAGATTCTCCTGCCTCAGCCTCCCCAGTAGCTGGGATTATAGGTCCTTGCCACCATGCCTGACTGATTTTTGTATTTTCAGTGGACATGGGGCTTCACCATATTGGCCAGGCTGGTCTTGAATTCCAGACCTCAAATGATCCACCCACTTCAACCTCCCAAAGTGCTGGGATTACAGGCGTGAGCCATCGTGCCGACTTTTTTTTTTTTTTTTTTTTTTTGGAGACAGAGGCTTACTCTGTCGCCCAGGCTGGAGTGCAGCGGAGTGATCTTGGCTCACTGCAACCTCCGCCTCCTGGGTTCAAGTGATTCTCTTGCCTCAGCCTCCCGAGTAGCTGGGATTATAGGCATGCACCACCACGCCTGGCTAATTTTTGTATTTTTAGTGGATACGGGGTTTCACCATGTTGGCCAGGCTGGTCTCAAACTTCTGACCTCAGGTGATCTGCCTGCCTTGGCCTCCCAAAGTGCTGGGATTACAGGTATCAGCCACCATGCCCAGTTGGAACTTTATTTTTTTAAAAACCTGTAGTGTACTATTTGTTCGTATATATTTCTTTTACTAGACTGAGTTTTTTGTGTGCAGGATGTCTGTGTCCTTACCATTTGTGCCAATGGCTTACAGTAGGTACACAGTAATAATTGATGAATAAATAATACTTAAAACATTTAAATTTGTAAACTTCCAATAATGTTAAAAATTGAATGATGTAGTAAACTGCAATTTTTTCCTTCCTTAAAGCAAACTGGGGAGTAGAAGTCCTTTTATAAGTATAATGCCTTAAAAAGTAGTGTGGAAACTAGAGTAAGAAGTAGATGTTAGGGATTGATACTGCAAGGTATTTATTTCTTTGTTCATTAATTTGTTTAACTTTAAGTATTGAATGTGTATTATGTTCATGGAATTATATTCTGTTGCAGAGGTTCACAAACTTTCTCAGTGCCGTTAGTGTCTCAGTAACATTTTTCACTGTGCCACCTAGATCAAAAGAAATGTCTGATAGTTCTGTTTATTAAATACCTAGGTCCAGGCAACTTAGTAGCCACTTGAAGAAAAATACGATGCTTAAATTGGAAATATTATTTCACTGCTGAGTAATCACATTTCTGTTAGGATGCTTAGGCATTGCACAACTTCTCAAACCTGGAATCAGATGGGACATTGCCACCCTGATTTCTTGTTTTACATCGATGTTATTTTATGTGATAACTTGGTTTTTATGCCAGCAACTGCTGACAAACCAACTTCTCTAAGAAATAATGTCATTGAAAGGAATATATAATAGTTTGATTTATTGTTGAAACTGAATTACTGTGACTTGTAGATCTTGCAGTGTCCAACTGATGTTGAGTAACACTGTATTTCCCTGGAAAATTTAAAATAACTTTGTGGCGCCCTTGTGAATTTATGGTAGTACACTGGGGTGCTGTCTTAGTTCATTTTCTGTTGCTGTAATGAATACTTGAGACGGAGTAATTTATAAAGAAAAGAGGTTTATTTTGGCTCGTGCTTCTGGAGGTGAGGAAGTCCAAGATGAGTTGGCCACATCTGATCGACTTCTGGTAAGGACCTCATGCTGCTTCATAACATGTTGGGGAATGGAAGAAGAAAGGGACAAAATACAAGGGACAGCCTCACTTTATAACAGCCTGCCTTCAACTCTCTGGAGAATTAACTCAGTCCTGCTGAGAGCTGCATTAATTCCTCTAATGACCTGATCACCTCTTAAAGTCCCCACCACCCCTCGAAACTATAACACTGGCAATTAAATTTTAACATGAGTTTTGGTGGGAACACACCACATCCAAATCATAGTAGGTATCTTGGCACACAGTTTTGGAAGCATGACTCTTAAACATTTATAAAACTTTTCTTATAACATTTTATATGCTTGATTCTTACGATTATTCTAGGTATGTGCTTACCAGGTGCACTTTTTATATTCGGCATACAACAAATACTTGTTAATGACCTAATGCATTAAAAATTAAGGAAATTGTGATAAAATATAGTTTTTTAGGCTTAAGTTTTGTAGGCTAACTTATCCTTTTATTACAAAACTTTTAAAATCTAGAAAGACTAGTACAATGATCTTCCATCTAGATTTAACAGTTTTTAACATTTTGACATATTCACTTTGTTTTTATTGAACCATCCGACAATGTGTTGTTGAACTAATTTATCTTTAAATCCTTAAGTACACATCTTTTAAGGATGTTCTGTAGTATCACACCGATGAATATATCCTCATCTAATACCCGCTAATGATCTAATATTTCCTTTGTTGTATTTTTATTTATTTTTTTATGTTAATAAGATTTAATTTGTATTTCCCTTTTTGTTTTAATAGTGGCCAATCCGCCATGGTATAGTTGAAGATTGGGACTTAATGGAAAGGTTTATGGAGCAAGTGATCTTTAAATATTTAAGGGCAGAACCTGAAGACCATTATTTTCTTTTGGTAAGTTACAAGTTATAATTTCACTGAGGAAATTTTTGAATACACTTAATGAGAACATTTTCATCACACTTCTTTGGTATACTTTGGTTATTAAATTGTCATATGTCTAAATGACTTTGTAATAAAGCTGTATCATCTTTAAGACCATCTAGTTATGGCTACAGGAGAATAGTAGTATGTCAAAGCACCACATTTTAAACACTTAAGAAGTGCTTTTGGTAGTTAATATCTAATCTTTATGATAGGAACGGTAAGTAATGTTCAGAAAAATGTTGGAAACCTGTGGCACTTCCTTTTCTGCTTAAAAAACCATAGTGTGATTATTATATCATTGGTATTTCTTCATAACAAAAATACAATATAATTTAACTTTTAAACATCTTTTTGTTAAAGCAATACATGTTCATAACTTAAAAAATCAAATGACTTTATAAGATTTAAAACAACAAAATAACACTTTCGTTTCTTACCTCTCCCAACCTTTGGTTCATATTCCCCAGAGGCAAACATTTTCAGTTTTAATAAAGTTTGCCCTGGTAGTAATCTTTTAAGATGTTTCTTTTATTTAACATTTTTTTTTATTTCTTATGTTTTTAAAAATATTATACATTATTTACCAACTTCCTAATAGGAAAAATGAGAATTTCCCTTTTTTCCTTTTCTCTCCCTCGACACAAAATACCTACCCTTTCCCACTCCTCGCATTGTATTTATATCACAATTTTTGGTTAAATCAATATTCTGTGTCTTTCGGTGATTTTGATGGACTATAAAGTTGAAAGAACCATACTATGGACACTCATACACCCACAATCTAGATTCGATGATTAACCTTAACATTTGGCTATAATTGCTTCATGACGTCTATCCATCTTTCACTTCATTTTAGTTTTTAAATCACTTCAAAGTGAGTTGCAAATGGGAGTCGTTTGACCCCTAAATACTTTAGCACGTATTTCATCAACTGGAGCTATCATTTGTGTATGGTTATTCTTTTCATATAAAATTTACATATCATAAAATCACCGGTCTGCACCATTCAGTGGATTTTGACCAGGGTTTGGCAAACTTTCTAAAGGAGCAGATAGCAAATATTTTTGGCTTTGCAGGGGTTATAGTCCCTGAGGAAACTTAATGAGAACTTTTTATACAATGGTCCCTGTCACAGCTACTCAGCTGTGCTGTTGTAGCATGTTAGCAGCCATAGACAATACTTAAATTCATAGGTATGTCTGTGTTCCAATAGATTTTTTTTTTACCAAAACAGGTAGTGGGCTCTATTTGACCTACAGGTTGCATGATGTGGTTTGTCCAGTCTTTGTCAGTTACATACATCTGTGTAACCTAAACTCTTACCAAGATATAGAGAAATTACTGTCAGCGTGCCCTTTTGTAATTAATCTCTGCCCCCGTGCCCTAGTGACAACCACTGTTTTGTTTCTTTTTCATCTGAGATTAGCTTTGCCCATGTTTGAGTGTCAAATAATGGAATCATGCAATATGTGCCTTTTGGTGAAACACTTTTACTTAGCATAATCTGGAGATTGATTCATGTTGCATATACCGGTGATTTGTTGCTGGGTAGTATTCCATTGTATAAATTTGCCTCACTTTATCCGTTTTCCTGTTGATGAATACCTGGGCTATTTTTAGTTTTTTTCTTTTTTTTTGTTTTTTAAGACAGGGTTTTGCTCTGTTGCTCAGGCTGTAATGCAGTGGACCAATCATGGCTCATTGCAGTGTTGACCTCCCAGCTCAAACAGTTCTCCCAGCTCAGATTCCTGAGTAGCTAGGACACACAGGCCCGGGCCACCACACCTGGGTAATGTGTTCTGGTTTAGAGGTGGAGTCTCACTTTGTCACCCAGGCTGGTCTTGAACTCCTGGGCTCCAAGTGATCCTCCCGCCATGGCCTCTCAAAATGCTGCCACCGTGCCTGGCTTAGTTCTAGTTTTTGGTTATAATGAAATAATTTGACCATTGTGAACCTTCTTCTACAAGACTTTTTGTGGACATATGTTTTCATTTCTCTTGTCTAAATACCTAAGTATGGAATTGCAGTGTCATAGGGTAGGTACCTGATTGGTTTTTTTAGGGAAACTCGTGGGAACTTTTCCCAAGATGTTGAACCTTTTTGCACACCCCCCCAGTGATGCATTAGTAATCTGGTTGCTCTATTCAAGATTTGGCTTATCTTTTATACTTTTTTTTGAGACAGTCTTGCTCTGTCACCCAGGCTGGAGTGCAGTGGTGTGGTCTTTGGCTCACCGAAACCTCCCCGCCTCCCAGGTTTAAGGGATTCTTGTGCCTCAGCCTCCTGAGTAGCTGGGATTACAGGCATGCACCGCCACACCTGGCTAACTTTTGTAATTTTAGTAGAGACAGGATTTTGCCATGTTGGCCAGGCTGGTCTTGAATTCCTAGCCTCAAGTAATCTGCCCACCTTGGCCTCCCAAAGTGCTGGGATTATAGATGTGAGCCACTGTGCTGCTGGCTTGTCAGTCTTTAAAATTTTAGCCATTCTGGTGGGTGTGTAAGATTTTTCATTTGCTTTTAATTTTAATTTTCATTTTCTGATAACTAATTATGTTGAACAGTCTTTCATGTATGATTATTATTATTAGCTATTTGTATACTTTCCTTTGTGGGGTCCTCTGATTATCTTTTATGTAGATTTTTTTTCTTGGAGTTTATAATTTCACTGCCTTGGTTTTTAGTTTACTTAATTTTGTATGTATTCATCAGTAAATTATCTCCAGACTTTTAAACATAGCTCCAGAACTCTTCTAAAGAAGTTTAAACACCTCAGGGAGTTTAGCTTATAAAGGTTTTATGTAAGGTAACAGTATACTTAGTTGTTTTGCTTTATATTTCTTTTGAAATAATAATTTTAAAAATATTTAATTTTTAATGGATTCAAGTTTTGTCACTTTTTCCCTTTGTGTTTTGTGCTTCATAAATTTAAGGAGTTATTCCTTACCTTAAGGTCAAAAAGAAAATTCTGTATCTTTTAAATTTAAAAATTTTTCTTTTACATTTAAGTATTTGAGATACCTATTAGGTTGCCAGTCAGACTCACAAGAATCAGAGGTCTTACCCAGTGTTAATCTTTAAAAATTGAAACGATTTAAGTGATCGTGAGGCATAGGTGAAATATGAAGTCCAAGACTGCCAGATCTCTGAGTCCTTCCTTGCCTCTTTAGAGTGTGTTTGTCCCAGACTTAACCTATGAGGTTTCTAAGTGATGTATGCAGTCACATAAACAGAAGAGTGGTCTGCAAACATCTTGATTCTATGTTCTTAACAGGTAAATTAATATAACATTTTTCAGAAAGCTGTACCATTAGATCTGTAGAATCTTGGCTTATTTACTGTAATCCTATATAGTTCGGGGACGTTCTTCTAAAAGCATTACTTAGAGATGAGGGCTCTGCCACTGGCAAATACCATCGATGTTTTTTCTGGAGGTTTGTCATTACCATATTTAAAGGATGATTTGACTGGACCACCTTTTCCCTACCTCCAACCCTCTCTCTCCCTGCTTCATTTCTTTTTAATGTTTAATCTGTATGAATGGTATGATACAGGCATTCAGGGTTTTTTTTTTTTAAAATGTGAATTACCATACTGTTTTCAGATATGTATGGATATGTTTGAATTCTCTATAGTTTTCCTTTGATCTCTGTGTCTGTCTTTCTACTTGTAAATTTAATGCATTTTAAATAAAATGTTTGAAATAAATTACTTCTCATTTAAAAATTGTCGAGAAAGTTATCAAAATAATCTGATATTATCTATTTAAAATGTTATTTATTTCAATAGACTGAACCTCCATTGAATACTCCAGAAAACAGGGAATATACTGCTGAAATAATGTTTGAGTCCTTCAATGTTCCAGGCTTGTACATTGCTGTGCAGGTAAGCAAGTTCATACTTATCTAAGTTTGATTCTTAAATTTTAACCTAGTTTAATTTGCTGCCTAAAATACGTACTTTTTTTTTTTCTGCAAATGTTTAAACATAATGTCAAAGCATGTTATACTTCTCTCCTGAATTGTTAATTCAGAAGTAATATTATGGGAAGTGGAGATCTTTAGTCAGGAAAAGAGAAGTGTTAAAAAAGTAAGTTAGTGGTGTTTGGGTATTTCAAGGGCTTTCATAGGACAGAAATAAAGGAACTAATATTTATGGAATGCTTACTCCATGACAAGAACATTGTATATATATTTATCCTTGTAAATAATCCTTTATCATTTATCCTTATAAATCTTTTTGTCCTTTATTATAGTCTTTTTTGATTGACTTATCCTTAGGTATATTTGACATCCTAATATTTCACTTCTCTTAATTTATACATTTATCTGTATGGAACAGCTTCTCTCTCATCCCTCAGGATCAGAGCTTACCTCATTTTTTTTTTTTTTTCCTTGTAGCAAAGGCAATCCCTGACAACACAAATGCTTTATATGTGTATTAATTCATTATTTCTATTAAATGTAGATATTTTTGTTTCTGTTTTTTGTGGCGGAAGAAAACTAAAGCTGGAAGGCACCTTATTCAGAGTTAAATGGTTAGCTGTGATACCAGGCAGCTGAGGTCTGTCTGACTTTGCTCTTTCTTGGGATCACACTGGTTTTTGTTAGCTCCACGGTACACAGAATCAATAAATGATAATTATGGATGAATATTTTAACTTGGATAGCAAAGAACTTTTTAATGTTCAATGCAATCCATAAATTTAATGAACTGCCTTTTAAATTCTCTGTTGCTAAAAATATTTAAGGAGTCACTTACACCTGTCATAAACTTTATAGAAGAATTCAGTCTTGAGTGGGAGGCCCTTTTTTAGTTCTTAGAATATGAGTAAAGTGAGGAGTTGGGAGAATTCATCTTTCACTTGGGAGTTTTTGCTTCTCATCTTATATTAAATATAATAAACTTATGTTTGACCATATTGTCAGGTAAAGCTTACTTTAAAACACTGGCATCATGAGCTTTGTTTCATTCCTCTGGAGTCGTAATTTGGTATTTCAGTGATTTCCTTAGTGGCCTCTGAGTGCTCTTAATTTCATTATTTAATCTCTGTTCTGTTTTGTTGATGTTCAGTAGTCAATAACATTTCTGTAACATGATGTGCCGATACATATCATTCTAGTTTGGGACCTTAACTATTTACAAAAGACTTGTAAAAGGGATCAGAGATAATTCTTGGTTGTAGATGATAGTTTTGAACTTATTTATAGAGGAAAGATATCTCATAATGAAGTCTAAACTATATATATATATATGTGTATATATATATATATATATAAACTAGTATTAGGATGGAATTTTTCATTGTAAGATTGTCAAAAAATAATGTATAGTTCTGTTAGCCTATAGTGATTATGTGGTGATTGTGTTAATATGATCTTGTGTTCAGATAGGAGGGTGACCTAGATAGCTTTCTAGGTCCCTTTTAGCTATTATAGTCCAGGTAGGTAAAATAAGGCCAGTATAAGTTTAGTTGTTTTTAGTTACTAGTCATATACTTTGTTTGAGGCTTGGATTGTAAGAAATTTAGTTTTTTAAAAAATGAACTATGTTAGTTTCTTAATTCTCACACTTAAAAAAGAATTGTGTTGTATTGTCTGTACCAAGGTTTTTCATAGAAGAATTTTATCAACGTTGCTCCGTAATTAAATCATAGTAGTATTTGGAAGTGTGCGATGGCGTTTTCTGTATGTCATATAGTCCTAAACACATGTTGCCTTAAAAAAATTTGAAGGTAGGCCTGGCTGGCACAGTGGCTCACGCCTATAATCCCAGCACTTTGGCAGGCTGAGGCAGGTGAATCACAAGGTCAGGAGTTCAAGATCAGCCTGGCTGAGATGGTGAAACCCCGCCTCTACTGAAAATACAAAAATTAGCCGGGTGTGGTGGTGGGCACCTGTAATCCCAGCTACTCCGGAGGCTGAGGCAGAGAATTGCTTGAACCCAAGAGGCGGAGATTGCGGTGAGCCGAGATCGCGCCATTGCACTCCAGCCTGGGTGACAGAAAGAAACTCTGTCTCAAAGAAAAAAAAAAAAAAGAAGGTAATCTTTTAGTAATAGTTGTTTATAGCCATATATGTGTTGAATAACTGGAGGTAGGGTGGTTGTGTACTTTTTGCCTTACATTGCAGTTTGTAACAGGCCAGTCCACATGGACATAGTTTAAGTTCTGGCAAGTTAGCTCTATACAATTTTTTTTTTTTTTTTTTTTTTGAGACGGAGTCTTGCTCTGTCGCTCAGGCTGGAGTGCAGTGGCATGATCTCGGCTCATTGCAAGCTCTGCCTCCCGGGTTCACGCCATTCTCCTGCCTCAGCCTCCTGAGTAGCTGGGACTACAGGCGCCCGCCACTGCCCCTGGCTAGTTTTTTATATTTTTTAGTAGAGACGGGGTTTCACTGTGTTAGCCAGGAAGGTCTCGATCTCCTGACCTCGTGATCTGCCCGCCTCGGCCTCCCAAAGTGCTGGGATTACAGGCAGTTACTTCTATACTATTTAATGCAATCTTCCACATTTTTAGCTTTAGGACAGAAATAGCCTTTATAAAATATGTAAATCTTATAAATCATGCTCCTAAAAGCAAATGCAAACCTGTAAGTTTGTCTTAATAAAATGTAGGGAGTGAGCTATTTTATTGCATAATACAAAATTAATTTTATGTATTTTCTTTCCACAGATACTACATTTAAAATTGAATAAAGTACTCCAGGAAACTAGTTTTTTTTTTTTCGATTAACTCTTTGTTTTTTTGTTTTTTTTTGTTTTTTTGTCTTTCTTCTTTCTTTGTGCTCAAGGCTGTTCTTGCCTTAGCTGCATCTTGGACCTCAAGACAAGTAGGAGAACGGACGTTGACTGGTACGGTAATAGACAGTGGAGATGGTGTCACTCATGTCATTCCTGTGGTAAGGCTATTTTACAGTTACTGAACAGAACATGAAATAACACATCTGGCAAAGTTAAATTATGCGAATTAATATTTTAAAAAACTTTAAATACTGCACTTTAAAATTTTGCTATAATTTGGCCATTTGTTCAGTTATAGCTATGTTTTGTTCACCTTTTAAAAATTTGATAAACAATTCAAAATGTTTCTTTTACTGTAGGTTTGTACTGCAATTAAGAAAATTACGAATTGTAATCTCTGGAATGGAAGTATATTAATGGCTTTCATTCTGTTTTCCAGTTGGATGTGTGTTAGCCATTTGATGACCTCTTTTATTCATAATTAACAGATTTCAGACTGGTATACAGGGTAACTGTATAACAGTTAGTTGTAAGTACATGAACTTTAGTAGATGCTTTATGGTTTGTATTTGATAAAGCATATTAAGAAAAATGCATCAAATTAGATTGTCAGAAATAACATTTTTCTTCCAAGGCCGTTGTGCTTCAGTTCTTAATGATAAATCAAGTTTTAAAAAGATTATGCCTAATGAATTCAAAATGACTACTAAAATTCATACTGATTATTATTAAATGGGTATATATAGAAAGGTTTATCTTTTGAAGTAATTTTTATATTATAATGAATCTCATTTAAGGATTTACATTATTTTGAACTTTATTTTTTTATTCTCACTCCAGTGTTTAATGCATCAGGCAATGTCTGGTGAAGATTACATCCTCAGGGTGACTACCTTTGGATTAGACTCCTGGTCCTCCACCACTTTCACCCTCATGATATGTCATAATGGTTTTAGTAATAACTGCCATTGTTTAACGATAGCTTAAGATAAAATTCATATACCATACAATTCACTTGTTTAGAGTGTACAGTTCATTGATTTTTAGTATATTCACAAAGTCCATCCATCCCCACAATTTTAGAACATTTTCATCACCCTACAAGGGAACTCTGTATCTATTAACAGTCACCACCCATTTCCCCTTGATTCCTTCAGCCCCTGGCACCACGAATCTACTTTTTGTCTGTGTTAGATTTGCCTGTCCTGGCCATTTTATATAAATGGAGTTAAACACTGTGGTCTTCTGTAACTGGGTGCTTTCACTTAGCCGAACATTTTCAAGATTCATCCATGTTTTGGCATGTATAGTATTTCATTTTTTATTGCCAAATAATATTTCATTATATGGATATATGAGATTTTATGTAGCCTTTGGGAGGTATTTTAGTAAGCTTGGAAATTAGGATGTGTCCAGCATTTGATAGCTTTTTTTAGTTTACTTGGCAGTTTATTTTTCTTTCTTAGTGGTACATAAAATAATTGTTCATCTTAAAATTATCGTTTAAATCTGAAAATCAGTCTGTGATAAATATAATATTTTTCTTTGAGTACCTCAGTTTACTCATTAATAAAATGCAAATAATCGACTTGCCTAAGGTCACCAAATAATAGGTAGTGAGGCTAGGATTTGACCTGGTTCTGTCTTTCTTCAGTCTTTTCTTAACACCTGCACATCTGAACAGTACTACCAGTATGTTGATAATTAGAATAGGTAATTTGCAGAATAGAAGTTACCAATATGGAAAAGAATGAGTTTTAGTAAGGACATTAAGAGCGGGTATTCTGGCTGGTATGGTGGCTCATGCCTGTAATCCCAGCACTTTGGGAGGCCAAGGTGGGCAGACTGCTTGAGCCTAGGAGTTCAAGACCAACAGGGCAACATGGTGAAACCCTGTCTCTACAGAAAATGCAAAAATTCGTTGAACGTGGTGGTTCATGACTGTAGTCCCAGCTACTCCAGAGGCTGAGGAGGGAAGATAACCTGACCCTGGAGAGGTTGAGGCTGCAGTGAACCATGATCTCACCACTGCACTCTAGCTTCTCTAGCTTGAGCAACAGAGTGAGACCCTGTCTCCAAAAAAAAAAGGTGGGGGTGGGTATTCCTTTTTATTGTTTACTTTTCCTACCTTCTTTAGAATTAGTGGAGTATTTTTTATTATTCCATTTTCTCTTCTTTATTGACTTATTAGCTATGCTATATCTGTTGTCATTTGTTTGTTTTCGGTGGTGGTTGCTGTATGGGTTGTAGTAAACATCTTTAACTTATCACTGTCTAATTACAAATAACATTCTGCTACTTCATACATAATAATTATACAACAGCTTTGCCCTTCTAGTCTTTGTTCCTTTATTGTCATTCATTTTACTTTTATATGTTGTGAACTCAATAATACGTTGTTAACTTGTTTCATTTTGAATGGTGTATTAGTTTGCTAGAACTACCATAATAAAGTACTACAGACTGGGTACCTAAAGAATAATTTATTTCCTCACAGGTCTGGAGGTTAGAACCAAAAATTGTGATATAACTACAATGTGAGGAGTGGGAAAGGATAGGTATCAGGATTTTGGCAGGGTTGGTTTCTTCTGAAGACTTTCTTCTTGGCTTCTAGATGTCCATCTTCTTTATATGTCTTCACATAGTCCTCCCCATACATGTCTGTGTCTTAATCTCCTCTTCTTAAGGACACCACTTAAATTGGATTAGAGAAAGCAACCCTAATGAATTCATTTTGACTAGATACTACTTTGAATACCCTATCTCCAAAAAACAGTCACATTCTGAGATAGAGATTAGAACTTCAGCATGGGAATTTGGTGGGGAGGAAAAACACAATTTACCCAGTAGCAAAAAGTTTTCTTTAAAAGATAACTTTTTTGGAGATAGAGTCTTGCTCTGTCGCCGAGGCTGGAGTGCAGTGGTGCGATCTCAGCTCACTTCAACCTCTGCCTCCTGGGTTTAAGCGATTCTTGTCTCAGCCTCCCAAGTAGCTGGGATTACAGATGTGCGCCACCACACCCGGCTAATTTTTTTGTATTTTTAGTAGAGATGGGGTTTCACCATGTTGCCCAGGCTGGTCTTGAACTGCCCTCAAGTGATCCACCTGCCTTGGCCTTCCAAAGTCCTGGGATTACAGGCGTGAGCCGCTGTGCCCCGCCTTGAAATAGAGTTCTTTTATTCACATACCATATCTAGTGCTTTCTGTTCCTTTGTGAAGGTCCAGATTTCCACCTAGTATCATTTTCCTTCTGTCAAAATGACATCCTTTAACATTTCTTATAGTGCTGATCTGCTGGCTCTGAATTCTTTCAACTTTTGTACATCCTTTGAAAAAGTCTTTATTCTCCTTTAGGTTTGAAAGATGATTTTTGCTTGGTATAGAATGTTGACAGTTTTCCCCTGTAGATGTCACTCCACTGTCTTCTGGCTTATCTTGTTTCTGAAAATAAGTCAGCTGTTATTCTTGTGTGTGTTTCTTTGAATGTAATGTTTATTTGGGTGGCTGTCTTCAAGATTTTCTTTTTATTCCTGGTTCACTGGTTTTTAGTAATTTGATTGTGATGTACCTAAGTAAAGTTTTCTTTATGTCTCTTCTCCTTGGGGTTCATTGAGCTTCTTGTATATATAGTTTGTAATTTTCATCATATTTGGAAAGTTTTTGTCTGTTACTGATTACATATTTTTTCCTCTTCCTCTTTTCTCTCCTTCAGGTACTCTAATCACATGTATATTAGGCTGTTTCACAGTATCTCAAAGGTCATGATGCTCTGTTCATTTTTTTTTTATAATCTTTTTCTTTTTTTTTGGATAGTTTTTATTGCTCTGTCTTCAGATTCACTATTTTTTCTTCACTGTGTAGTCCGCTGTAATCTCATCTAGTGTTTTTTTTTTCATCTGGTAGATTTTTTTAATTTCAGATACTGTATGTTTTTCTTTAGAAGTTCCATTTAGGTCTTTTTATATCTTCCATTTCTCTCTTCCTCATCCTCATTGTTGACCTTCTTCATTATATGGGGTATATAGTTGCTGTTTTAATGTCCTTGTCATTCCTCTGTATTATTTGATTTTTCTTCTCATTAAGTGTTGTGTTTTGCTGCTTCCTTGCATGCTTATAATTTTTGATTTGGCACTCTATAGATTGTTGTGTACTGTATTTTTGGAGTTCTTTATAAGTATTTAGGATTTTTTCCTGGGACATAGTTAAGATACCAGGAACTAGTTTGATCCTCTCAGGGGCTCCTTTTAAATGTTATTAAGCAGGTCCATAACAGGTTTTTGTCCAGGGCTGGTTTGTCCCCGTTCTTGACGCAATATTCTTCTGAGGACTCTACTTCATGTCTTGTGTTTGAAAACATCTTTCAACTTTGGCTAGTGGGATCAGGAACTATTTCTGGCTATGTGTGAGCTCTGGTGGTTGTTCTGTCTACTTTTTTCTAGAGGTTCTTTCTCTCACCTTGATGGTTTCCTCACAGGAATGTGCTGATCAGTATTCAGTTAAGGAGGTACTCTCTTCACATCTTCCTAGCTCTCTGTTGGTGCAACTCCTCCCCCTCCAATAATTTGGCCTGCAAACTTCAGCCACTTTGGCCTTTCTGACCTTTAAATTCTATATCCCTAACTTAATGAGACCAGTTCTGTTTGAGTTCTCTTTCCCATTGTTGTGGCCTAGTAGCTCTCCCTAGGCAGTAGGATAGAGTGTTTGTAACATTCACATTATTTGTTTCCCTTTTCTTAGAAAGTATCTCTGCCCTACTCTGCCAGTTGTCAAATGTCTGAAAACCTTTATTTCTTATAAATTGTCCTGTTTTCTCTTTAAGTTGAGAGGGTAAGTTCAATCCCTAATATTCTGTCATGCCAGATGAAGGCATCCTTAATATTCTTTCCTAATGAAATTTAATTTTGCCACATTATTTGTTATACTTCTGACACATCAGTAAATTTGTGAATCAGTTCTACAGAATTTAGTTATTTGGCATTATGATGGTGTGTGGAAAGCTTCAGGTTTGTGAAATGGATACATAGTTCATTAGGAAAATGATAAGCACTTTGTCAAATTTCTTATGACGCAATCTAAATTTTTTACTGAAATTATAAATGATTTAAAAATAGCACCGTCTGATATAAAGTCTGCTATCTAAACCATTTGATATTTATATTTTGAAATTTATTATTTCTATATTGTTGAGTTATTTTAGTCATAGTTATAAACTGTCAATGGGAAAATAAATCTAAGTTGCTGACCATTCTTAGTTATAGTTTCTGAGAAATAAAGGTAAATTCTGGGATAAAGCAGTACTTGAGAATCTAAATATACTAACTTAATAAATTGGTCTTTATTGGTTCATATTTTTAGGTTATATTAATTTTTAAAACATTTAAAGTAAATTCGATATCTTTTTTCCCCCCTCTAGGCTGAAGGGTATGTGATTGGCAGCTGTATTAAACACATTCCAATCGCAGGACGAGATATAACATATTTTATTCAGCAACTGCTGAGAGACCGAGAAGTAGGAATCCCTCCAGAACAATCCTTGGAAACTGCTAAGGCAGTAAAGGTAAAAAGTGTGATAGAAGTGTAATTTAGTTAAAAATTAAAATCACATTTATAACATTAACATGAGAAATTTTTAATTGAAGAACAGTACTTAAAATAATCTTGTTAACCAGTTGTAAATTATTACTCTTAAATATATTTACATTTTCTCTGTGTTTCTTAAAAGAAAATTATTATTACAGCAGTTTGTCTGTTTTCTTCATATTTTATATTTGAGAGGAGTAATATAAGAACATTTTACCAAATGACATTAACATAAATTTTTGTGATTATTCTCTTTATTAAAAATAATTATTTCACTATAAAGTCCTTGCATCTCAGTTTCTTCACTGAATTCTTTATTTTAATTCTAAAAGCTTTTGTCATAAAAATTATTTTGATACAATTGATTCATTGTGCTATAGTATAGAAGCAGTGCTTGGCTCAAGTGATAGGGCACATAAGAAGAAAAACATGAAGGCTATCTAAAGTATTTTATTAATTTTTTTCTGCCGTGTAAGTATTATATCAGTGCTTCATGCAAACTATCAAAATACTTTAGCATCGTCTTTCAAACTTATTATTTGCCACTTAACCAAAAAATTTCAGTGGGTTTCACATGTTTTGAAAAGCAAAACTGCCATGGCAAAAGTAACTTACTTGTCTCTCTTTCCATGGTTTTTTTTTTTTTTTAATTACCTATAAATTTTTAAAATTTTTAATTTCTTATTTTTATTGATTTATTTTTTATAGAGATAGGATCTTGTTCTGCTACCCAAGCTGGAGTGCAGTGGCACAGTCATGGCTCTCTGCAGCCTCAAACTCCTGGGCTCACGTGATCCTCCCGCCTCAGCCTCCTGAATAGCTAGGACTGCATGTGCATATCACCATGTCTGGCTAAGTTTTTGTAGAGATGGAGGTCTTGCTATGTTGCCCAGGCTGGTCTTGAACTCCTGGCCTTAAGCAATCCTCCTGCTTCGGAATCTCAAAAGTGCTGTGGCTGTGAGCCACCATGCCTGGGCCTCTTTGCATGTTTATGGGATTTTCCTTGCTCATCAGAGCTTAAGAATGAAAATTTATCTACTACTTCCTAGGTAGTAAATTAGTAAATGACTACCAAAAGTTATCCCAAGTTGGTGGCATAAGAATTAAATATATAAAAAGTTAATGTGAATACTACTGATTCAACATCTTTGGGAAATCTGTGAAATCAAAGCAAAACGAGAAAACACCAGAGATTTAAATCTATTCCAGAGAAGATTGATGGTCAGTCTGAATGTCTTTAAAGGAATATCATTTCTTTGTCATTCTCACTTCCAGGGTTTGGAGAAGACCTCAAATAGTGTAATCAAATGTCTTTCGTTTCCAGTATTTTTTCTCTTTGTGTATTTTGATTATTGCTAGTAATATTTGCGTCTATCTTGGATGGTGCCTGTGATGTGTAAAAATACTGGAAAAGGAAGTTTTTTTTTTTTTTTAAAAAAAAAGCAAATATAGGTTGGCAGTTGGGAGTTTATAAATTACAAATATGATGTTATAATCTATAATATATTTTTCAGTGTTTTTGATGAAAACTTTTACTTAGGTCGTATAACCAAATATGCAACAAAATAGAGTAATTTATATTTTTAGCCTTTTTTCTTTGCTCATTTATTTACTCAGACCATAATCAGTTTTGTTTCAGATAGATATTAAGGATCTATATTAATTTGTGTGGTTATCACGATTATTACTTATTCTTCAGTTCTATATTTTATTTATTCTCCTTACCTAGAGTACAAGATTCATTATTACTGAGACAGAAAATGTTGAATGACATCAATGAACATTTTCAGGAAATAACATTGAAATAGTAGAAATCAGCTCTCCAATCTCTCAAATATTGTTTATATTTAAAGTCAGAAAATATGTGTAGGAGATGAGTATGTTTATTTGTACTACACATACGATAATATCCTAACAAATTTTTCTCAAGCTTAATTTCCTAATTTTATTTTCTGAAGAGTTTTTTTTTTTTTTCATTTGCTTATAGTTTACTGAAAACATGCCATTCTTTTTTACTGTTCCTATAATAAGCAAAAAAAGTTACTTTTGTTTCTTTGTTTTTCAGGAGCGCTATAGTTATGTCTGCCCAGATTTAGTAAAAGAATTTAACAAGTATGATACAGATGGGTCAAAGTGGATTAAACAGTATACTGGAATCAATGCTATCTCAAAGAAAGAATTTTCTATCGATGTTGGTTATGAGAGATTTTTGGGACCTGAAATCTTTTTTCATCCAGAGGTAATTTTTTTTAACGGAATTGTTTAAAAATATTCAGCAGCAAATATGAATTAATAGATATTCAGAGAGAATTAATCTCAGAAACTTTTATTAGTATACTAAAATAAAAGTTTGAGTTTTTATGAAAAGTTTTATAAAAAAATTTTATGAACTTTTTAAAGAAAAAATTTGCTTTTGTTAAAATAAGCAAAATTGTTGCTATTTTTTGTAGATGTAGAAAAAACTTTTAAAAAAATATGTGTGGCTTATGAGGGGGGTCACGAAAAGAGGGGAGCCCTTAAATTTTTTTTTCTTCCCTCCGTCATGGACTCAGGTAAAGTTTTGTAATCATTTAAATAAAATATTTTGGGAAAGGTTCTAGAAAGCTCCCCCCTCCGCATTTGTGTAAAATGACCGTTATACAAAGAACCTTCAATTGACCATTAAAATATGTAACTAGTAGCAAAATAGTGTTCTGTCTATGAAGTTTTAGCAACATAAAGGCTTTATTAAATTAAGAAATACATTTAATAATGGAAAATTCTGGTAACTTAGTATCAGAATTGTAACTTTATTAATAGAATTACTAATATTACGTACTTTGCTTATTTAATGTTAAGAATAGTTATTTTTAAAATTTTGTTTATTCACTCAGCAAATGTTAAATGGTTTGGATTTTCATGATCCCAGCTTAAGCACTGGGTATTCAAAGATGAAAAACTATTTTATCTTGCTCTTACTGAGCTCAAAGAATAAAAGAGATGAGTATTTAAACACGTAAGGTTATATTTGCTTTAATGAGTGTGTGTATCTGGTGAGGGCACAGGAACAAAGAGCATCTAAGTCTGCTTGGGAGAACATCTCAGGGGAGATAATGGTTGAACTGAGATTTAAAGGATGAATGGGTGTTTGTCAGTCATGTGTGGTAGGGGAGTATATGTATTTCTGTCAGAAGATTAGCTAGGCAGAGGTCTTAGACATGAGAGTGCTAGATAAGAAAAGTATAGAGGACAGATTGGTAGGAGAGGGATCCAGATAGGTATTCATGGACCCAGTCTTGAAGGGCAGATATGCTATGCAAGGGAGTTAGCTGGATTCTATAGTCATGCAAAAATTTTAAGCATAGGAGATACTGTGTACCATATTAGAAAGGTTACTCTTGCAGCATTGGTTTGGACGGGTTGGAACAGAGGTGGGAATTGTGTTGGAAATAGGTGATTTTACTACAGTATTTTAGATGAAAGATGAATAGTATTTGTGGGTCAGTGAGAATGAGGAAGGAGGTGAGAGAAAAATAGAATCAACATAATCAGTAATTGCTTAGATATGAGGGGAGTAAGAATATGAGGAATCTGTGATAATTCCCAGGTTTGTAAGTTGGGCAACCCAGCGTGCCATCCACTGAAATTTGTAATACTGAAGGGGAGGAGTAGGTGAAATAGACAAAGATGAGTTTATTATATGCATCTTTTAAAAGGTTCAAAAACAAACAAACACTTGGGTGTTGTAAAGTCATCACCCTATGTGGGGCACAAAGGAAGAGGTTGGCTGAGAAGGGGCTGTGGAGTAGAAAGGTGAAGAATAGGGCCTTCATGAACACAGACACGGGACAGGCTGAGTAAGTAGAACCTGCAAAGAGTACTGTAAAGATGACAGAGAGGTAGAAGCCAAGCTAAAGGATTATGGTCATAAAATTGAGAGAAGTGAATGTTTCAAGAAGGGAGGGTAAATAGTGCCAGTTGCTGCAGTGAAGTAACATTAGAGGAAACCTTAGAAGTACTTGGAGTTTTTCAGCATCTAGGTTATTGATGATCATAGGGGAGCAGTTTCAATGGAGTGATATGTTAGAGCAGCTTGTTGCCTCAGTGAGAGGTGAAGGTTTGGAAATCAGCAGTGTGGACATTCTGAGAGATGGCTATGAAAAAACAGTGGACTAGTAAGAATTCAGTTGCAAGAATAAGGCTCAAGATAGTTTTAATTTTTAAGAGGGCTTACTCCAGTGACAGGAGGGAAGGAATTAAGTATAGGTACAGGAAAATGAACTAGGAAGGGCAGAAGCACAGGTAGGTAGTTGAAGAAGTTCATCATCATAGTTCATAGTTTTAATTTTTTTGTGAGGTGGAATCAAGCTAATGTTTTGGGAGAAGGGACCGGACTAAAATTGAGGCCGAGGCGGGCAGATGACGAGGTCAGGAGATCGAGACCATCCTGGCTAACACGGTGAAACCCCGTCTCTACTAAAAAAAAAAAAAAAAAAAAATACAAAAAATTAACTGGGCGTGGTGGCGGATGCCTGTAGTCCCAGCTACTCGCGAGGCTGAGGCAGGAGAATGGCATGAACCCAGGATGTGGAGCTTGCAGTGAGACAAGATCACGCCACTGCACTCCAGCCTGGGTGACAGAGCAAGACTCCATCTCAAAAAAAAAAAAAAAAAATTGAGGGCTTGTAAAGAATAATGACTTTCGTATTTACTGTTGAGGGGAATTGAGAGGGTGACTAGTGAGTACATATTAATAGTATGGGACATCCATTCGCTACTCAAGGTAGCAGGTTAGATACCCAAAACTTTTAGTTGTACAATAGTGTCCCCTCGCCTCCCCAAGACAGTTGTGGGAAAGGAGGAAAAGGTTTTGACAAGGCAGAGATTAAAGTATTGCAGCATAGAGGAGAGAGCAAGTCCTGAAAGTTGAATTACCTAGGGATAGTGAGGGATACAGGGATTGGAGATCATGGTGAATTGACACATAATAATTGTGAATTGGTAGCAGAGGAGTGAGCATGAGAAGGATAAGGAATTGTGGTCAGACTAGTATACTGGAGTGTGAAGGTTTTTGGTGGTACATTTTCTTTGTAATTTCTCAAAACATAAAAATTAAGAGGATGTATACACACAGTTTTAAAGGTCAAATAACACTGACAGACTTAAAATTAGCAGCTCTTCACCCTCCTGCTGCCATTGTGTTCTATAGAGCATCCACTAGCTCTTAGTTATTGCTCTTGGTAATAACCCCCAGATTTCTAAATACTGTGATGGTATTGCAGGAACATGGATGGAGCTGTTTCTTGATATGTCACTGTTAGTGGTTTAAATGCTAGCCTCCTTTTAGATTAGTTCTTTCTAGACTCTCTTTTCTTCCAGCCTGCCCACTTGTTAGGTTATTGTTATTAGGTAAATCAATAGTATTGTAATATTTATAGTATTATACCTGAGACTGTTGTTCACTTTTGAGGCAAGTAGTGTAATGTGATTCCTTTCCCTTAAAATTCAGCTTTTCCTACACTTTCACCTTGTTTATTCATTTGCTTCATTTTCTTTTTTTTTTTCCTAAGTTCAGGGGTACACGTACAGGTTTTTATATAGGTGAACTTTTGTCATGGAGGTTGTACAGATTGTTTTGTCCCCAGGTATTATTAAGTCTAGCATCCGTTAGCTATTTTTCCTGATCCTCTCCCTCTTCCCACTCCCCACCCTCTGATAGGCCCCAGTGTCTGTTGTTTCCCTCCGTATGTACATGTTTACTTATCATTTAGCTTCCACTTAAAAGTGAGAACATGCAGTAATTGGTTTTCTGTTCTTGCATTGGTTTGCTGAGGATAATGGCCCCCAACTCCATGCATATTCCTGCAAAGAACATGACCTCATTCTTTTTTATAGCTGCATAGTATTCCATGGTGTATATGTACCACATTTTCTTTATCCAGTCTACCATTGATGGGCATTTAGGTTGATTCCATGTTTTTATTTTTGTGAAGTGCTGCAGTGAACATACGTATGCATGTGTCTTTATGATAGAACAATTTATACTCCTTTGGGTATGTGGGATTGCTGGGTTGAATATTTATGTTTTAGGTTCTTGAGGAATTGCCACACTGTTTTCCACAATGGTTGAACTAATTTACACCTAATATACACCAACAGAATATAAGCATTTCTTTTTCTTTCCAGCCTTGCCAGCACCTTTTTTTTTCTTTTTAAATTGTATTTATTTTTTAAAAATATTTTCTCTTTCCTTCATTTTTTAGGAGGGATGTTGTGAGAATATTTTTTGAGTTTTTAATAATAGCCATTCTGACTGGTATGAGATGGTATCTCATTGTGGTTTTCATTTACATTTCTCTGATGATCAGTGATGTTGAGCCTTTTTTCATAAGATTGATGGCCACATATATGTCTTCTTTTGAAAATTGTTCATGTCCTTTGCTCACTTTTTAATGAGGTTGTTTTTTCCTTGTAAATTTAAGTTCCTTATGGATGCTGGATATTAATTAGACCTTTGTCAGATGTGTAATTTGTAAAGATTTTCTCCCATTCTGTAGGTTGTCTGTTTACTCTGCTGATAGTTTCTTTTGCTGTGCAGAAGCTCTTTAATTAGATCCCATTTGTCATTTTTTGCTTTTGCCATCTTCATCATGGAATCTTTGCCCGTACCCATGTCCAGAATGGTATAATTTGCTTCATTTTGTTTGTACAGTCATTTATTCATTCATTTATTTATTGGGGTTTGAATTAACTTTCTTGTTATACAAGGTCTGGAAGGGAACCGAGGAGGGTGGGTCTCATTCTACATAGAGGATTTAAACAGTTTCTTTTCCAAACAGGATTGAAATATTTTATTCATTGTTTTTTTGCCCCCTGATTCATCCTTGGTCATTTACCTTTCCTTTTAATTCTCTTGCTGTCATTTTAGCGGAGAGTCAAGAGACTGGAGAGATAACCACATGTAGCTGGAAGTTAGGACAGATTTTTGTATGGGCCATTTGTATGTGAGTAGATTAATAGAAGTGTGTCAGACCTCATTTCATTTAAGGCACGTCATTTAATTTGAAATTGAAATCTTAGAGAAAAATATTAAAGCTCCAAGTTGGGGACAGAAATTAGAAAATTGCAGAAGATCCTGAGCAAATGTCCTGCATGAATAGGATCATGACCACAAGATGGATAATAGCATGGGATATAGGAGATGAGCATTTGAATGGAATATGCTTGACAAATGAGCTTAGCTGATGCCTTGGCTTTCTTAAAAACCTTGACGTAGGCTGGTTGTGGTAGCTCACGCCTGTAATCCCAGCACTTTGGGAAGCCAAGGTGGGCGAATCACTCAAGCCCAGGAGTTTAAGACCAGCTTGGGCAACATGGCAAGAGCCCGTCTCTACCAAAAAAATACAAAAAATTAGCCAGGCTGTGGCTTGTGCTTGTAGTCCCAGCTACTTGGGAGGCTGAGGTGAGAGTATTGCTTGAGCCCAGGAGGTCGAGGTTGCAACGAGCTGGCATTGCACCATTGTACTCCAGTCTGAGCAACAGAGCAAGACCCTGTCTCATAAGTAAATAACCCCGAAGCTTTAGATATGTAAATAAAGTGTGTTTCATATTGCTTAGGAAAGGTATAGTTGGCTGGATGAAAATGTGTCTTGCTGCTAATGTTTCATACATCATTTTTTCTATTAATTTGAATAACCTTTGTTGTTTCATACACCAATTTTTCTTTATTTTTTAACTTTAAAACATTTTCTATCGTCTGTAGCTTTATGTTCCTTATAAGTAATTTCTTCTATGAGAAACCCGTTTCTCTTTTTAAAAAACCTGTTTTGTTTTCTTTTTTTTAAAGGCTGTTTTTAAAAATCAGTTATATATATGCATATGATTTAAAAGTCTTGGTCTACGTATCCTAACAAAAACTAGGAGTTCCCTGCATGTTTCTTTCCCTGTTTTCTATTTCTAGAGGTAACCACTTCAAACTCTTCTTAGTTGCTTCTTTTGCTGATTGCCTCCTTAGCTATGTATTGCTTGGTTATATTGCAACTTCAAATTTTTTTTCAGTGTTAGGCTTTTTTTGTTTTCTTTTGGAAACAGGGTCTTGCTGTGTCACCCAGTGCAGTGGCTGAGTCATGGCTTACTGCAGTCTCCCCAGGCTCAGGTGATCCTCTCACCTCAGACTCCCAAGTAGCTGGGACTACAGGTATGTGCCACCACTTCCAGCTAATTTTTGTATTTTTCGTAGAAACAGGGTTTTGCCATGTTACCCAGGCTGGTCTTGAACTCCTGGGCTCGAGCAGTTCACCCATCTTGCCCTCCCAAAGTGCTGGGATTATAGGAATGAGCCACTGTGCCCAGCCCTGTGTTAGGCATTGTCTATCGAATTCCAACTATGGAAGAGGAAGATTGTCTTTTTTATCCTTCTTCTGTCATCACAGACAGGAGCTTTCTATTCCCTTTTCATCTCATTTGTTACATTATAATTTCAAGTAGGTTGAAATTCAGTGCTTATGTTTTTGTGACCACAAATTTTGTTCATATCTGAGCCATGTAGTTAACCATGAAGTCTTTTCCCTTCCTATAAGTAACTTTGTTTTCCAAGAAGTCATTAATAAACTGTTTGCTTAGTGCTAAAATAATTACCATTCATTCACCTCCAAACTCTCTTCAGTAGTTATATAAATCTCTTCTCAGGATATTCAGATGTATAGGGTTTATTCATCAGTTTAATTTTCTGAAGTGTCTGCTACATCCCAGTCTGAACTTGCTTCTGTCTGTACCCAGTATAGAGTTGCCATATTCCTTTACTATCATTCTAGGGATTCCCTTTCCCTCTCTCTTGTGTTGGATCTCTTTTTCGTATATCCTATGTCTTTTTCACTCCTACTGTCCAATTCTTTATTTTGGTGATCATCTTCCAATAGAGTTCCTTTTAGGGTGCATGAGAGGGGAAAATGTCTGAAGTGTATTCATTTTATCTTCATACTTGTTGATAGTTTGGGTATAGAATTCTAGATTGGAAATAATTTTCCTTCAGCATTTTGAAGCCATTGCTTAATTGCTTTCCATTATAACTTGAAGTTAATAAAAGCTGATTTATATGTATAGGACCTGGTTTTTTTTTTTTTTCTCTGTACAAATGCTTGTAGGATCTTCCCTTTGTCCCCTAGCATCAGTGTGTGTGTTTTTTTGTTTTTTTTTTTTGTCTTTTTGTTTTAATCTGTAGGTTATTTCTTCAACTTTACCTACTGAGTTTTCTATTGGATTTTTAAGATTTCTGGCAACGTTTTTAATTCTCAAGAGCTTCCCCCACCCCTGCTTTTGAATATTCTTTTTTAAATGCTACCTTGTTCCTATTTCATTGTTGCCTATCTTCTGGCTCTTTAAGGATGTTAATCATAGGGTTGTTTTTTGTTTTTTGGTTTTTTAGTTTTCTTCTTTCTATAGTCTCTTCCAAGTTGCTTAGTCTCTTTCGAGTTGCTTTTTCTCTCTTTTGATTCCTGTGTTTTTCCTGCTAGAGACTTTTGCAGGCCAGTCATTTAAGAAGGGGACACTAGGCTGGGCGCAGTGGCTCACGCCTGTAATCCCAGCACTTTGGGATGCCAAGGCGGGTGAATCACCTGAGGTCAGGAGTTAGAGACCAGCTTGGCCAATATGGCAAAACCCCGTCTCTACTAAAAATACAAAAAATTAGCCGGGCGTGGTGGTGGGTGCCTGTAATTCCAGCTATTCGGGAGGCTGAGGCAGAAGAATCACTTGAACCTGGGAGGCAGAGGTTGCAGTGAGCTGAGATCACACTATTGCGCTCCAGCCTGGGCGACAGAGCAAAACTCTTTCTCAGAAAACAAAAACAAAAACAAAAAAAAAAGGAGACACTAAAAACCTGATTGGATGTCTGAGTTTTGTGGGTGGGGCTTGTTGACTGTGCCCTTTTCTTTGGGGGAATGCCATATATGTGTTACTTTAGGTCTTTTTAGGTAGTCTAGTTCCCAGAGAAGACTCCTGGCTGCTAAGTAAAGGCTGGCAGCCAAGCAGGAAGAGACTTTGCAAGTTGCCTACCTTCACGTGAAACTCCCCTTTTAGTACTTTCTGCTGTGTATTAGAGTCCTAGAAACTCTTTTCTTCAGTTGAGAGAATAGGGTTAACCACTTTTCTCTTTGGATAAGGAGGCGGCATTTGATGCTTCTTTGGAGAGGATCTAGACCTTTAACAGCTTCTAAGAGAGACTTTCAACCCGTCCTTCTTCCTGCCCTCCTTTCACCTCAATTCAAAGCTACCCAGGGCAGCCAGTTATTTGGGGGATGTGGAGAGGGAATTTGTGGTATAAAATAGCTTGGTTCTTAACTTGTTTTTTACTGATGACTTATTAAGTGTTTTGGAGTGTTTGCAAAGTCTTGTCCATCTGCTTTCCAGCTTAGCAAATTTGTTGCTGGTTTTGCTTTGCTCTCAATACTTTTATTTTGCCTTTAAAAAAAATTCTCAGGCTGGGCGCAGTAGGTCATGCCTGTAATTTTAGCAGTTTGGGAGGCTGAGGCGGGTGGATCATGAGCTCAGGAGTTTGAGACCAACCTGACCAACATGGTGAAACCCTGTCTCTACTAAAAATACAAAAAAAAATTAGCCGGGCGTGGTGGCGTGTGCCTGTAATCCCAGCTACTCAGGAGGCTGAGGCAGGAGAATTGCTTGGATCTGGGAGGCAGAGGTTGCAGTGAGTGGAGATGGTGCCACTGCACTCCAGCCTGGTGACAGAATGAGACTCTGTCTCAAAAAGAAGAAAAGAAAAAGAAAAAAAATTCTCTTTACTGGTATTTTGAGTAGTGTTTTGGAAGAGAACAAAATTAGATACATATGTTTACTTCACCATGTTTTCTCAAAATAGACCTGATTTTTGTATTTTATAAAGTGTGTCATACACACCTTTTTATTTTTATTTTTTTGTAATTTTACATGGATACTTCTGTGTCCTAGTTCTGTCATTTGAAGCATTCACTTGGTTTTTTGTTTCAGCTAGGTGAAAGTGTAGGCATCTGAACTGTCCAGTACTTCAGCGCTGAAGATAAAATGTATGAAAGAATAAGGAAATTTATTTTTGTACTTCTATAAGTTCATCACAAATACTAGAAAGAACTGTTTTTAGAAAGAGTGGGTTTGAAATGTGGCTTTTGTTTTTAAAAGGGAAATTTTTCGTTTTTTTAACAAAATCATCCTAAGTTTTTAAAACTTGTATAATAAGTTTCCAGGTGTAGGAAAGATTTGGACTACTGTGTTTACTTGGGTATGTTTGCTACTCCCTGTATTTTTTGGAGGAGAGAAAAGATATTCTTTCCTTGACAGTCTCTTCTAATGTTCTCAACATCAGTAGTCTTAAGACTTGACCAGGGAGCAGTTAGAGGCAGAACTGACTCTTTTGCTGATGGTGAAATAAAAGGCCTGAAAAATATTATGAGAGACCCTAGGTTGAATCTGTTAGTATTAAAGTATTGAATACTGTTAACAATTTATTGTCACTTTTTAAAATTGTTAATTCTTTTTCTTCTTCATTTATGTACTAAATAGTCATTGCTTGCTGCTTTACTCAATATTTTACCAGTTCTCACTTGGGGTTCTGTAGTCCAGTAGTCCCTATACATTTTTCAGATATATACTTAAGTCAGACTTCATTTTTTTAAATAAATCGGCATTTCTGTGTGTGGATCTAGGGTATGTTAATATTTGAAAGTTCTGTATTTTTTTTTCTTCTGTGCATTCTTTTTTTTTTTTCTTTGAGACGGAGTCTTGCTCTGTCACCCAGCTGGAGTGCAGTGGCGTGATGTCGGCTCACTGCAACCTCCACCTCCTGGGTTCAAGCGATTCTTCTGCCTAAGCCTCCCAAGTAGCTGGGATTACCGTGCCCGGCCTCTTCTGTGCATTCTTGGTTAAAAACTACTATAAAAAGGGCACAGGGCCTGGCGTGGTGGCTCATGCCTGTAATCCCAGCACTTTGGGAGGCCGAGGTGGGTGCATCACAAGGTCAGGAGATCGAGATCAGCCTGGCCAAAATGGTGAAACTCCATCTCTACTAAAAATACAAAAATTAGTCAGGCATGGTGGCGGATGCCTGTAATCCCAGGTACTCGGGAGGCTGAGGCAGGAGAATCGCTTGAACCTGGGAGGCGGAGGTTTCAGTGAGCCTAGGTGGCGCCACTGCACTCCAGTCTGGGTGACAGAGCGAGACTCCATCTAAAAAAAAACAAAAGACACAGAGATATATAGCACAGTACTGAATAACCCTATCTGTTACTTTTGCTTGAGCATGGTATAGCAGATAAACTATCTTATAGGTAGGAAAAGGACTATGGGAAGGTTAATGTGTGTGTGTGTGTGTGTGTGTGTTATTGTTTTAGGCAAATACTGAAGAGTATAGCCAACAAAGGACGATGTAAAGAATTTACAAGTTCTGTGTTAGCAATTTGATACACTTTTTAAAATGAGTATTATGGAACACATTTTTGTCAGGTTAATATTCTCTGTACAGATTTTGGAGAAGTAAATTTTTTGTAGTTAAAGCAAATGATAGGTTCTCAGGTTAAAGTGTCACTATGGGATCATAAAAATACGGTGCTTTGAGAACTGAAGGCTCTTTAGAAGATTTCACAGTCTGAAGCTGAAAATGATTGTCGAAGATCATGGATGTGTTCATGGGAAATAAAATTTTTAGGATTCTGATTCTGCTGCTCACTCCACTTAATCAGTAACTAAGTCATTTTCTGCCAGCATGTGAGCTTGTCTTTAAATTACTTATAGAGCCAGCTGAGTTGAGCTCTATTCTGTTTTCCCTGACAGATAAAATTTACCCTAGTCTGTAGGTTGGGTTCTAAAGGCTCAGTATGAGCCACATTTTCATACCCAGTGTATATTCCTCTTAGAATTCCTTATGTACACTCCTCAGCATGCTTCAAAAAGAGATTTTGGCTGCCATGTTCTTTTCTTTTATTATGATAATAAAGGTCAGTAGAATCTTTCTTAGTGATGTTTTACATGATCTAAATGAAAAGATTTTGTATTAGTATGTGTCACTTTGATAACATTAAATCTCTTCATTGTATGCACAGCCTGTAAATAATTTAGAACTAATCTTAAAATCTGGAAAAAGGCCGGGCATGGTGGCTTACACCTATAATCCCAGCACTTTGGGAGGCTGAGGCAGGTGAATCACCTGAGGTCAGGAGTTCGAGATCAGCCTGGCCAACGTGGTGAAACCCCGTCTCTACTAAAAACACAAAAATTAGCTGGGCGTGGTGGCGGGCGCCTGTAATCCCAGCTACTCTGGAGGCTGAGGTAGGAGAATTGCTTGAACCCAGGAGGCAGAGGTTGCAGTGAGCCAAGATTGCGCCACTGCACTCTAGCCTGGGTGTCAGATCGAGACTCGGTCTCAAAAAAAAAAAAAGGGAAAAAATTGACACAGGCCTAATAATTATCAATACAGTTATAGACTCAGTTTAATAAATAAAGGAATATTGTCTCTCAATTAGGACAACCTAATTATAAAAATGAGTGGCTGAGGAGATACACAATACTTGTTTGTTTTTGACTAATTAAAGCTAGATTTTGATTGTTTATTTAGAGACAGAGTCTCTCTCTGTTACCCAGGCTGGAGTGCAGTGGTGTGATCATAACTCAGTGTAACCTCGAATTCCTAGGGTCAAGCAATCCTTCTTCCTCAGCCTCTCAAGTAGCTGGAACTACAGGTGTGTGCCACCACGCCTAGCTAGTTTTTAAATTTTTTGTAGAGACAGGGTCTCACTATGTTGCCCAGGCTGGTGTCAAACTCTGGGTCTCAAGCAATCGTCCTGCCTTGGCCTCCCAAAGCACTGGGATTATAGGTGTGAGCCACCATGCCCAGCATCAAGTTGTTGTTTTTTTGTTTTTGTTTTTTTAAGTTAGTTTTTTAAAAAGTGTGTTTTTCTTGAGTGCCAGCTGTTTGGAAATATTAAGTTTATTTTGACTATGGTATATCATCGTTTGAATATATAGCTGATGTTTGTTATTCAAAGTAGATGTGCCAAAAAGTTCTTGAGAGCACTGAATTAGTGAACACTGAGCTAGCTATTGCTCCTAGGGGAAATACAGTATTAGGTTTCTTTGAGCCTCTGGTAACATTTTTGTTATCCCATTAACGTATACCCTTGTTTCATGTGTGTTTCTTTTTAAAGGCACTGCGTTTAGTATATCATTTTAGTATATTCATTTATATTCAATAGCACTAGAACACATGTCTGAACAAAGCTATCTAACTTGCTTTTTCTGTGTAAGACACATCACAGACTCCTTGTGTTTACTAGCCAGCACTTCAGCAGTATGCTTGGGGCCATTTTAAATAATGAAATCACTAACAAAAATATGAAAACTGTGCCACTAAGTAGAACTGTGAAAAGGACACTTGTTTATAGTATGAGAGCTGAAACTAGATACCAGAGTATCATCTTGTTCAACCTCAACAGGGAATGTGCACATCAGTGGACTCAAATTTTTGTTGCTCTACACATGTGCATGTGCATGTCCATGAATAACCATATTTTGATTTGGGGAGTTATAAATATGTTTTAGCGATTAGGTAAATTCACAAATATGGAATCATGAATAATGAGATTAGACTACATTTATTTATTTCATCCCCTATTGATGGACTTATGGGTTTTTCCTCTTAGAAACAAGGCTATAGTAAATATGCATATGTAATAGCATACATGTTTGGGGAGTTTCTTCAGGGTTTGTTCTAAGAAGTGGAGTTACTGGTATGTGCATTTAAAATTTTATTAGCTATTTGTATTAGTCCGTTTTCATACTGCTGATAAAGACATACCTGAGACTGGGCAATTTATAAAAGAAAGAGGTTTAACTGGACTTACGGTTCCACGTGGCTGGGGAAGCCTCACAATCGTGGCAGAAGGCAAGGAGGAGCAAGTCCTGTCTTACATGATGGCAGTAGGCAAAGAGAGAATGAGGAAGACGCAAAAGCAGAAATCCCTGATAAAACCATCAGACCTTGTGCAACTTATTGACTCTATGAGAACAGTATGGGGGAAACCACCCTCATGATTCAATTATCTCTCACCAGGTCCCTCCCACAACACGTGGAATTATGGGAGTACAATTCAAGATGAGATTTGGGTGGGGACACAGAGCCAGACCATGTCACTATTTTGTTATTGCCAAATTATTCTCCATAGTGGTTACATCAGTGTATACTCTCACAGCGTTATATGAAAGTTTCCATTTACCCAGATTTTTGCCAGCTCATAGTATATGTATGACTTTACATGTTTGCTATTCTGATAGTTATAAAATGGTATAGATCATCATAATTTTGAGTTTTCTCTGATTTCAGTGTCTTCAATCTGAATCTGTTAGAGACCAGTATTAGTGGTTTCTAAAAGGCCTTTTGTTTTTGAACTGAAAACTTTGTTTAACCTTTTATTGTGATACTTGTCAGTAGTGATATGATCTCTATTTTATATCCAACTTATTTTTCAGTTTGCTAATCCAGACTTTACACAACCTATCTCAGAAGTTGTAGATGAAGTAATTCAGAATTGTCCTATTGATGTCAGACGTCCTCTCTACAAGGTATTTATAGCAAAATTGTTATTCAAGGTCTTACTTTAAAAAAACTTAAACACCTCTCATAAAAAGGATATAATAGCATTTCAGTACTGTATATCTTTAAACTTTTCTCTTTTTAAATATTATATTTATTTTCTCTCCACTAGAATATTGTCCTCTCTGGAGGTTCAACCATGTTCAGGGACTTTGGACGTCGCTTGCAAAGAGATTTGAAAAGAACTGTAGATGCCCGGCTGAAATTAAGTGAGGAATTGAGTGGCGGTAGATTGAAGGTTGGTTTTCCCGATTATTGGTGAGAAGGTTGAGGGTGCCTTCCTTGATTGGGATGAAAAATATTTGCCAACATTCACTCTGATTTAGGAAAATAAGAGGAACGTGTCAGGTATTCTAATGGAAATGGTTAATGTTATAGATTTATGTCTGATATTCTGGATCATTTGATTCTTTTAGGATATTGTCTGTATTTCTGGAAAATAATTCTTAGTAAAACCTGTGGAAAGACTTTTTTTTAAATACCTCTCTCATAGATAATTAATATAGATTTCTTTGCATACACCAACAATAAAATTAATTATGGATCCACAAAATTTTATATACTATAGAAGGACAACAAAGCTGAGTTGAGATTGATGCCATTGTTGAGTAGTCAAGCCTGCTCTCAAAAACTGACTTTAGCTCCCACATAGCGACCTCAAAGTGTGCACTCAAATCGGTGGTTTAACAAAGTAACCTTTGTATTACATGTCCTGGACCTTTAGGCTTGAGGTTAAAAAAAATAAAAATTAATTTAAAATTCTTAGATGTCTACTTTCTATATTTAGAGATAGATTCTTCATTTTTTTCATCCTTGTTAAATATTGAAGCAGAACATTGACTTAGAGGAATGATATGGCTTTTTTCACAGCTGTTTGAAAAAAGGTATTTTGAATAAAGGTATTTCATGCTGAATAAAATAACCTTCTGCTTGGAAGATTACCAAGAATGAGGACTTTATCTGAAACTTCCACAATCATTCAGAATTACTTAAAAGTAAAGCACAACACTCTAGGGTTTGCTGATTGTCGAGAAATTGCATGATGGCTGACTGTTCTCAGCGCCTATATTTTGATTATCGTGAGTAAACCTATCCCTAGGAATGCAGTACAAAGTGTATGTTTTGGGTGGAAGGCAAAATATTGAACTCTGTCCCTATAATGTCATGACTTCACACTTCAGGAAGTCTACTCAATAGACTTTTAAAATGTTGCGTTTGCTTTTGTATCCCCTTCCCAACCAACCAAACCACCAGCCCACCCCCATTCATCCATTCATTTGCCCATCCATCTACTCCCCTTACCCACATATCTGTCTACTCTACCTCCTACCTAAAAAAGAAGTCATTGGGTTTTGCAAGTATAAATTCTCTGTACTGAGAATCCTACTAACCACATTGATTATGTGAATGAACATAGTGCATGTTCTGGTTTTTTTGTTAGAATACTTAAAAGATTGAAGTTGATTGTCCTAATGGTATGGTTATGGATGTATTAAGTAGCCATTTAGTTTTTAATAACTCATTACAGATATGTAAGTACAAAACAATGCTGTATGTTTTTGAGTATAGTATTTTAATAAAGTGAGATTGTTTAACATTTTTAAGCTCTTTTTACACTTGTAAATAAGAAATAAATTTACCCAGTGATCAGTACCGTATCGACGTATCGAAAGAAACAGGTTGGGTGTCCCTTTTTTGAATTGCTTCATACCAGAAGTGTTTCAGGTTTTGAGTTTTTCTGGATTTTGGAGTATTTGCATTATATACTGGTTCAACATCCTTAATCCAAAAATCTGAAATCGTGAGCATTTCCTTTGAACATCATGTTGGTGCTCAAAAAGTTTTTGGATCTTGGAGCATTTTGGATTTTCAGACTTGGGATGCTCATCATGTATAGGAAAAACCTTGTGTTTTGGAGGACTCTGCCTTCTTCACCTTAGTTTTACTTGCAAGTAACTTTTATGGTCTTAATAGCATGCCTTTATCTATCTATCTCTGGCTTTATTCCCCTTCCGTCTGTAATTTTTAATGGCAATGAAACAGCTTTGAAAAAAGCCATATCATTCTGTTTCTATAAATATGTGTGTGTACACACACACACACACACACACACTAAATTGTAGATATGATGGTTCATTATCCCCAAACATTTTAGTATATTTCTAAAATCAAGAACATATTACAGTTATCAAAATCATGAAATTAACCTTGATCCAGTGTTATCTAGTTATAGAACTGATTCTGATTTTACCAGTTGTTTCACTAATGTCCCTTATAACAAAAGGAGAACAAAATACCTTTTTCCCCCTTATCCAGGATCCAATCAAGGATTGCATGTTTCATTTACTTATTGTGTTGCTTCAGTCTGTTACATACTCAGTGTTTTTTGTCTTTCATGAATGAATGTAACATTTTTGAAGAGTACAGTCATTTATTTTGTAGCATATCCTTCAGCTTGGGTTTGTTTAATATTTCTGCTTGAGTAGGTTCAGATGATGTGCTTCTGGCAGTGTTGCCACAGAATTGATATTGTGTCATTTTTAGTGCATTGTATCAGTAGACACATGATAGAATTTGTCCTGTGTGTGAATTTTGAGCTTTTGCTTGAAGTTGTGTCTGCCAGGTTTTTTCACTATAAAGTTATTATGTTTTCCTTTATATTTAATAAGAACCTTATGAGGAGACACTTTCAGACTATCCTGTTTCTCGTTGAAGTTTCAGTCACTAGTTTTTAGCATCCATTGTGATTCTTTCCTAAAACAGTTATTACTGTGGTAGTTGCTAAATCGCGTTTTGCAATTTCCATCATTCCTTCTATGTTTTTAAGTCTTGTTTTACTATAAGCAAGAGTTTTCCCTTATCCCACATTCATTTATTCTTTTAGTAATATCTATATGACCTCCTGATTTCTCATTTTGTGGTCTGTATCTTTAATATCACTGTGATATCATAATATCAGTAATACCACTCATCATTAATTTTAATGCCACATTTTTTTTTTTTTCAGATTTGACCAGTGGGAGTTATTCACATGGCTCTTAGATTTTTTTTTTTGATGCAGCCACGTCTTTTTTTGCCTACTTCTGTACTTCCTGGCACAGCAAGGTGTTTCAGGCTGATCTTGTACTTTCTTTTTTCTGGCCCTGGAATCAGCCCTTTTTTTCTCCTTTTCTTTCTTCAAGACACCCTTGTCTTGTTCCTTTTAGTGGAGAATGTTACTAAGAAACCAAGCTTTGTGCTCATTGCTGCTGGGGTATCACTGAGTCTAGGCCTTCTCAGTGATTAGAGCTAGGGGTGTGTGTGTGTCTGTACATCTATATCTAATTCTCTACATAAATTAAAACCATGAATTTTTACAGATGTCTCCAGTTACAGAAGGTTCACTCTAGTTTTCTGCCCTTCCATATTGTAATGCCCTTCTCTGACAGTGAGAAACCTGGCTCCTATTATCTATAATAATATTTATGTTTTTGCTTAATCCTGGAATATGTATATAATAGTTTCAGAACTGTTAATCCACACCACTGAAAAACAGACCCAGAACTAGAGTTCAGTATTTGCTTATATTTTATCTTCAGCCTGAAGGCTTATAAGATTCAAAATACTGTGTTCACAAGTTGCTTGGGTTAGTCCCTTTCCTCACCTTAGTGTGCTTATATTTGAAAAAAGTACAATTAGTTTGTTTTTGTTGTACTTTGTTTTGCCCCAACCTCCCCTTCTTTTAAGGTGTTATTTTTTAATATGTAAAACACTAACATTTAGATTCTTAAAGTCAGAACTGTATAAAACGTGTGCTCATTGCTATTTCCCTTCCATTTATTCTGCTCTGTGCCCTCCCTGTCTCTTCCACAGTGTTCCCAACCCCTTTCCTCTGAGACAACCAATCTCAGTTGTTTCTAGTTTGTAAGATACCACCTGAATTTAGTACAAATATTATTTTTGTATATGTATATTTAAGGTTAAATGACACAGAAATTGTTATGTGAATTTACTATGAAGATGATCTTACTATGTCTTTCTTTAGCCAAAACCTATTGATGTACAAGTCATTACACACCACATGCAGCGATATGCAGTTTGGTTTGGAGGATCAATGCTGGCTTCCACGGTGAGTGTGATGAAGCTTACTTTTATTTTATTTTATCATTATTATTTTATTTATTTATTTTTGAGGTGGACTTTCGCTCTTGTCACCCAGGCTGGAGTGCAATGGCATGATCTTGGCTCACTGCAACCTCCATCTCCCGGGTTAAACTGGTTCTCCTGCCTCAGCTTCCCAAGTAGCCGGGACTACAGGCATGCGCCACCACACCTGGCTAATTTTGCATTTTTAGCAGAGACTGGGTTTCATTATGTTGGCTAGGTTACTCTTGAACTCCTGACCTTGGGTGATCCGCCCACCTCAACCTCCCAAAGTGTTGGGATTACAGGTGTGAGCCACTGCTCCTGGCTTTTATTATTATTATTATTATTTTTATTGAGATGAGGTCTTACTATGTTGCCAGGCTGGTCTCAAACTCCTGGGCTCAAGTGATCCTCCCACCTCAGCCTCCCAAAGAGCGCTGAGTTTACAGGTGTGAGCTACTGCACCTGGCTGAAGCTTATGTTTAAATTTATATATATATATTTAAGATAGAAGAGTCCGTCAATACTTAGAGAAGAACAAAGCAAATTCCTTTAAATTGTATCTAAAAATAATAGGAAACTTTGTGTATATGTGTTTGTAGTATTTTAAAAATTGGAAGTAATTTAAATTTAATTGGAAGTCATTTGAATTTAATTTTTTTTTTTTTTTTTTAGCTTGCTAGACATTATTTTAGAGTGACCATTTTATACTATGTTTTAAAGTTTATCAGTAGGGAAAGTTCTATTAAAACTGGTAATGTAGTCATCAGAAGGTCCTCGTTTGTTCTGTTTAAGTATTTAAAAACATTAAGGTAAAAGTTAAGTTTCATTGCATGGAAAGTATGATGTTTTACACTGAATAAAGGGAATTATTCTAAGAATCCTGTCCCCAAATTAAAATGTCTTTAAAGCCCCCTTAAAAGGTGTTCTAGTGTTCTAATACCATTAACCTGGGAAGAATTGGTGCTTTGTTCTGGTAGTGCGTGGAATATTAAAATGAAGGAGCTTTTATCTGAATTATTGAATAACTGTACAACTTTGGATTTAAAACCATTTCCAACATAGGAGGTGAAAGTTATTTTCTTCCTCAATTTTAGTATTCTTCAATTGGGCCATATAACCTAGTTGAGTTTGTGACTTTGCCTTGAGAAATAAGGTAACACAGCATGGAACAGTCTATCTTTTCCAGACCTTGAGTGAGGAAGGCAAATGATCTAGACATTTCTTAGAACTAGATGAAAAATAGTCATAGCATGACTAGGAGTAGTTTATCTATAGTTAGGCGAATGCCGCTTCTTTACATTATTGGTGCAGTGAAAGTATGGGAAAGTCTCAACAGAACAGACTGGACATTTGAGAACCTTCCATTTTTCAAAATTTCAGAATCCTTGCAGCAGGTGTGTGAGACAAGGATTGGGGACAGGAGTTAATTGCTCTTTTGGAGTTCCGATAAAGATTTATAGCTGGTTTTAAGTCATGGCTGCTAGAATTTCTAAGCTTTCATGCCATGAATGGATTAATAATAAACATTTTAGACTTAACATCTATTTTAAAGCATCACTCTTAAAGTTATTTCAATATTACCTTCAAGATGGTAGATTTTTGACCCTTATAAAAATATATATTTTTTGTTTTCAGCCTGAGTTCTACCAAGTATGCCACACCAAAAAGGATTATGAAGAAATTGGACCTAGCATTTGTCGTCACAATCCAGTGTTTGGAGTCATGTCGTAAAATTGGCTTCATAGTTATTGGGGTTAGGGAGGTGGGGAAGAGATAATCTTTCTGATTACCTGTTTTGTCTGGATGGCTGGTTTTGAGGTTTTAAACCTGACTTGAAATAGTAACACCAAACATGATTATACAGGAATATTTTAATAAGTGTATCACCATGCAGATGTAGAAGAGAGCGAAAGTGATTGTGTTTTTCTTTAGATTGAATAATTGAATCTTATGTGTAACAAAAAGAAGTGGGTTTTAGTTCTTTCTGTGCCCTGATATTTTGTATATTAATGAATTATCCAAGATTCGATGGGATTTATCAGTGTGTAGATAGCTCTATAATGCTTGAATTGTACACTTCTAAGTGTGCAGTGCAAGAGCTTGTTTATATTTCATACTTTTTATACTTTGAGGAAAAAAAGTCAAAGAAAAATTGTATTTGAGGGAAAAAACCATGACCAAGTAAAGGATAAATTCAAAAAATAGCCTCATGAGACTTGGCATACACACTCATGGGATTCCAGTTATTATGGAGTGCTTCCATCCCTCTCCACCCCTTCCCCCCAAAAGGTTTTCTTTGCAAGTGCTTTTGGAACTAAGAGCTAGTATCTTGGATTAACTGATGCCTGCTAGTGCTTTCTGATTACTCGCATTCTGTTTCTTGCTTTAAAAGAAGAGTAAAGACAAGAGTGTTGGACCAGTATTGCAGTTCTGTAGTGTCATTTCTTATAAAAAACAAAACAACAACAATAATTTATCAAAATTGGCATATTTAAAGCCTAACAACATTCTAATAAAGGCGCAAATTTCTTTTTAATACTTGTTTCAGGCTCTTTAATCTCTTTATAAGTTAACTAATAAATCTATTTTCTTCAAACTTCTGCAATAGTTCTTTAAAATCACAACAGTTAGCAAGCTGACTTTTTTAATGTGCTCAATACAAATACTTGTGAACTTTTAATATGTTGAGTGCTTTCATTTTGATAACTGGATCTCCATTTGATATTTTCATTTGTATAACTCATTTGAAGTCTGAAAATTTTTTTTAGTGCCAGTCCCTGAACATATCATTGAAAGTTAATATTCTTTGCATTTTAAAATATCTGGATTATGAAGAAAAAGTGATGAAAATAAATTAAAACTGAATTACCTTTTCTAATGTTTTTTTTTTAAGTAATGTAATTCTATTTTGTTTTTATGTGTATGATATGATTTCTGTTTCTGTTGAGATTTGGGAGTTATTGAAATCTCTGTAATGTGTATGGTAGAAAATTTCTTGTGACCTTAAAATTTTACCAGTTATTTATAGAAAGAGAAAATGAGAAATGTTTTATAGGCTTTTTACTAGCAATATCAGTGAACACTTGAACTCCATTATTCATGAAAATAACACGTTAGGATTAGAATACTTCTATTCAAAAGTGAAAGAATATAAAGTGTTTAGTTTTTTGTTTTTACTATAAAGATAGAATTGGGGAGTAACTTCAGTTTTTGTTTAGAGTGGATCTGAATATTTAAAATCCTATAATAATTTTTGTGAATCTTCATTCTTTGAGTATGGGATTGTAAAAGACAAACTGTATATCCTACAGTAGTATCATCATCAGTATCAAAAGTCTCCTTTGTTTTTACTTGGAAAAGTAATTCACAAACATTATAAAAATACTATTCAAACAGTACCAAAGAGTAGATTAGCAAAAGTAAGTTTTTTTCCCTAGCCTGTCTCATTTTTCCATCATTACACAGACTACTTGGAACGTCTTAGATGTCCTTGTATTGTAATTTTCTGTGTAGGCAGAAATAAATGTAGCTTTCTTATTTTACACAAATAGGAACTTACTGTATATACTGTTCTGCACTTTGCTTTTATTAAAGATCTTTTGATAAAGAACTATATTGATAAGCAGTAAAGATGTCATGCTCCTGGCCCAATAAAATATTGTTAGCATTGTCATAAATATGTCTTTTCCACCGGCGATGGTTGGGTAGTAAGTGAATAAGCTAGAAAGACATGTTTATAAAGCTATTTGATAACAATCTCAGGCATATTTATACAGAGGTGTTCTTAACTGTTTGCTACAAAAACATGAAGGTCAAAAACTTTCTTGAAGCTTACACTTAACTTATTTGGGGAAACAAAACTCCAGCCCTTCTTGTGTATTTTCTGATATCCCTTTTGCTCTACTTTTAGAGGAGTGAACCCTAATAGGATGGTAGCAGCATTCTTGTTTCTTTATATCTCTCCGCTGTGATTGTATACTGTTTTTTCAACTTAAAGCAGCTTCAGTTGGAAATATGTAGAGGTTGGCCAAGGTGAACTAAAACGTCTGTAACACTGATTAGATATCAAGCAATGTGAGCATGGTACCAAAAGCACCAACTGAAGCCAGTGATTTAATTTTTAATTCTGATTCTGATAATTGATGATATAGCTCCTCAAACTTTGTTTTTTGTTAAAACTTGGAAAATATATTTGTATTATTTTGGACAAATTATTTGAACTCTCTGGACCTTGATTCAATTTATATATAAGGTAAAGGCATTATACTGGATTATCCTGCAGTTTCTTTGAGTTGTTAGAATATAATGTAGCTTAATAATAGCAATATTAGCAGTGTAGTAGATTCTGACTGCAAAACCTAGCCTTTTCTATTGATTCATTTGTAGTAGTAAAGGTATTATCTGATTTATCCTTTTTAATAGGCAGTGCTTTGATCAAGTGGGAAATAGTAATGGACAAATAAAATCAATGATCATTATCTAACTTGATGCCTGCTTTTCAAAAAGTGAGCAAATTTCACATCTTCACCCTTAGACATTAATTCATGGCACCTACTATAAGTACTCACCCTCTTCTTACCTATCTTCTTTTCTATAAGAGATAAAGTGGTTATTCAGACCCCCAATACAATTTTTTGGTTTGTTTTCACAGCTACTTAAAAGATTAAAATAACTGTTCTTGCAGATATTTCTAGGAATATTTTTAGAAATAATTTGAAATACAGGGATAATAGGCCAATTATGATCTTTATTTTTAATTTCTACAGAAAAGTACTAGAGAATATATCTATAGAAACTTCTTTCAGATAACCCTAAAGATGATACTAGAATGTTTATAAAATTATTGAGAAGATTATTTGTGTTATAAAAGGTTATTTGTACCATAGTAAAGGATGTTTTTGTTCCTCTTCATTCTGGGCTAATCTGTCAGTACTGAAGTCCAGTCTTTTCCCCCTTTTCTTACCAGCTCAACCTTGATTCCTGTAACCCATTCTTCCTGATCTTTCGTAGTTCATAGTCACCAGGTGTGAGTACCTTGGATAGCCTTCTGAAGTCTGTTAGCACCCAGATTTCCAACTCGGGTTAATTGGTACTAATTCTGTTAGCTGGTATAAATAATCCAAAATCTGTGCAGACCCTGGGAGCAAAATGTTCTACTCAGTTTGGAATACTGTGCCTTAAAATATATTTCATTGTAACAGCACCTTGTATATATAGTTGGCCAAGGACAGAGTTGTTACAAGTTATGTGGAACTTTCATAGCAAATCTTGACAGTAAATACTTTATTCTTATATTAGGTCTATATCCTGAATTGACCTTTAGCAAGAATCTTTAGATCTGCTGGAGGGCTGGGATGGCTTTTGGACTCAGTGAAAAAGAATTTCTGCTACTCATTGTTGATAACGCTTCAGTACTGTATAAATGTTTATCCTTTTCCACGTAATTTGTTTTCTATTATATGAGAACTTTTATTATAATTTGCCTTGGTCTTGATAGAATCTTAACAAAAATAAATTAAAATCTGTGGTCGTCTGAGGTATTCTTCATGCTATAACCCAGTTTAGCTGATGCATTTGGAGCTTGGGTGCTGAAATTAAATGTAACCTGTTTCAGTTAAGGATTTATTACTAGTGCTCCAGTGGTCACAGGAACAATAAAAAAGGAACAATGATAGAAATACGTGATCTAGGAAAGAAGGCAACTGAAAAACCTGAAAGAAAAAAATGAAAGATTAAAAGTATACGATATTCCATTTTGATTTAGCAATTACTTGTTTTCTAGTGTTCTGTCAATTTTTGGTGACTTTTATAATTACATTAAAACTAAGATGCTGAATTAAAGTTTCCCTTTTATTCAAGCATTCACTTATATTACCTATATATTGCATCAAGTTTTGAGCCTTCAATCCCAGAAGCATTTATTGACTGTCTACTGTGGTTCAAGTACTGTGCATAAAGATGAATAAATATTCTGTCCTTGGCTTAGTCTAATAGTAAAGGCACTCTTAGAGGAGGGACAAATATTTTGCCTAGATAAGATTTGAGAGACAGTAAGTGCGGAATTTATCTTCATAAAAATGGTAGTCATAGTTGTTTAGAGGGAGAAATCCAGCTATGTAGGTTGAAAGTGGGGCTTATAAAAGTGGATCTATGGTTTAAAAATTAGTACTTTGCTCCTAAAATTTTTACCTAAATGTTACATCCAACAACAGATGAAAGTAATTCGACAGTAGCATCTGCTTTATTCATTTCATATTTCCAGTGCCTTACGTATTGCTTGGCATATAGTAGTTGTTTAGTAGATGTATTGAATGAATGAATGAATGAATAAATAAAAATTATTTTTCATGTTAAAACTTTGAATTACATGAGTATACAACTTTTGTTCCTTCAAAATACCCATATTTTTCAAATATGACCGAATTACGACTTTTTTTCTGTTCCACTAGTTTCTACCTTAAAAGTGACATTCTGCGTAAAGTAATGGGGGATTACTAAGTGATCATAACATTTCTGAAGTAGGTCTTAAATAATTATCTAAGTCTTCAGTCATTTCGAAGTCTCTGTAGTGTAAATGATCATGGGCTCTAAATCAGATTGTTGTACAAGGCAATTGACATTTCCTGAAATGTAACATTCAACATTAACAGTAGAAACAGGCCTAATTTCTCCCTCTGGCTTTTATTGATCAATTTTGATATTGTCCAGATCCCATGTTAAACCACTTGATTTAGAGATGACTTAATTTTAAATTTCCTCCATTTTTGATTAATAAGATTCAAGGTTGCAGTAAATTGTTAATCTTATTTGGAATGATATTAGAAAGTTGATATCGGAATTGGAACCACACATCTTTTTCTTACTGTGGGTACATGGGTTCTTTCCCAAATAAATTCCTGAGCAACAAGAAAATCTGAGACTTGTTTTAAATGCTATAATGATTAGTTGGAATAATGTATACATTCATGAGATGACTAAAGCACTAGTGGGGTAGTTTCTACTGCAGTAGACTGATTTTTCTTAGTCCAAAGCTTGAAAGATGAATGTTTTAGTAGATGGAGAGTAGGTGGGGATGATATTTTAGATATGGCAGAAGCAACTTGAGTTACAGCAATTGGGGAAGGGATTAGAATATTGTGATTAGGAGAAGTTAGGAGAAGAGTGGGAGAGAAGACTGAAGGATATCTGACACCTTCAAACACACCCTCAAACACAAACATTGGCTGAAAAAGTTGATGCAGTTCAGGGTGAAATCACACACATGATTGACATAAATAACATTGTGGAAAAGTGACTTTGCAAAGGCCACACAGGCAGTGGCAGAATAGAACTTATTGGTTATAATTCTTTTGATATTTTACTGAGTAGCATATGGTTTGTTAAATGTTTTTTTCAAAATTAATTTGGCAACATTTCTTAGCTTCTCTGACTCATTCTATTGGGAAAGCTGATAGCAACATTACTGTGCTAGACTACTAGAGGGAGGTATCAGGTGACAAAGTCATGTCTAATACTATAGTTACCAGGTAGTTACCAGGCTAATGTGCTGAACTAATGCAGGAGCCCAAAACTCAGCAGTCTATTTGAGATTGGATTGGACTTTATGAATAGGCAATGAGCTCTTAAAAATGACATTCCATATACAGAAAAACTATGGGGATTTCAGACTGCCTAATTTAGCTTCTCCACGGGGCATACTTGAGGTCTTTCACATTTTGGCTATGTATCTCCACATTGGTGCTAAATTTGTGTACCTCGTTTCTGATTTCAGTAATGCTGAAAGTTCAACTTGCCAGTGACGTAACTGGATCTTTTATGAATTCGAAAGTACCTCACTTAGCTTTTGAAGACTGGTAAAACATTTTTAGGCTACAAATAAAAGGGAAGTTTGTGATGATGTTATAAAATACAATGCTTGGCATATGGCAGATGCTTAAACATTTGTTGAATAAAGTTATCTTCCTTTTAAGATGGTCCATTGAAAAAATGGAGCAGCCCTTATATGTCTATATATGTTTTAATGACCTCAAGCTCAGAGATCTGCTAGTGATCTCACCTTTAGATAACATCTGAGTTGAATGTCTGTGGAGTCCCCTGCCACTGGTATATCTCAAAAGAAATAGCATTATTTGGTCTGGGCAGTACTGTCTTTTTCTATTTATCTATCTTTCTTCACCTCTATAAAATGGGAGGTTGCAACTCTGTGGGCAGTATTCCTCAGGGTACTAGAACAATGAATGAAATGGTGTTATGTATTTTCCCCTCAAGGAGAAATGACTTCTTAAACCCCAAGTGGAAGATTTTTCATTCAGTCATTAGTATTCTAGTATTCTTTTTGAAATTGAAGTAGCAACATGCCTTTGACCTGTTTCACAAAGTTGACAAACGGCTTTTTGAGACATTTAGCCAAGAGATGGAAGGAGTGGCAGATGTGGCTTCTGAGCTTACTCCTTCCATCCACCCACTAGATATCGCTCTTTTCTGCCCTTATCTATAAGTGAATATATTTCAATAAGGCTTGCTATTAAAATCAAATAGAATCTGGACTATGGAAATAATGCATTTCATTTTCCCATTTAAAGCATGCCATTTTCAGTAATATACCCATGACTTCAGTAAAACCAAAGATGTTCTTTAGGCTGTGACGGTAATTTGCAGTGGGATTTATTTATCAGCAGTATTGATGTGGAACATTCTATATGCTAAGCACTCTTCAAGGTGCTGGGGGTAGTGGTGAATGAAACACGTGATTTTTGCATTCTGGAACTTTAAAAGTATATTCAAGCTACAGCAAAGTAATGTTAAAATTTCAAAATCAGAAATAAGATTGTTTACATTCTTGCATTAATGAAATCCAGGAGAGGTAAAGGATTGAGTAACATTCTAAGATTATTTTTTTTTTGCCCTTAAAATTCTCTTTTTACAGTACTTGGTAGTGTTCTCTACATTTTTTGTTTAAGGTTAGACTTTGTACAGTTTCTCCAGGTGAAAAGATGCGAATTTAATTGCATAATCTACTGAAACGTAAGACATGTTCATCCCTTAATATTACATTACACATACATGATAACTGGCTTTAATTCATCATGCAGATTTGAGGCACTCATAAACTGGCCCTACATTTGTCCATTGAAAATATATGTACTATAAATGAAGGTTTCTTCCCTGGAAGAGAAAGTTCAGAAACCGTTTCCATATTTGCAACATGTGATCTAGAACTACATAAGTGGTATGTTTTTCATGTTTCAATCTGAATCCTAAGTGATAGCATGGATTGGTTTAACCAGTTGCTCTTTATTATTTTAGCATAGAACTGACCATGGGCATCCCGCTCCCAAGATAATTTTCCTAAGGTGAGCTTTACCATGGAAGAAGATTGTGATTTTGATTTTATATCCCAAAATATATTTACTCAAAGTATGCTTTCCTCTGTATCCTAATAATTTAAGTTGGCTATTTTCCACAGAAAATTTCATTAACTTAAAAATGCTCAAAGTTACAAAATTATGTTAAGAACTAACTCAAAATGTATGGTGTTCTGAGGTCCAGGCATTATGTGCTCGGGGTCCCTTACATCCTTGGCTAGATCATTACCCTTTCCAAAGCAGCTGGCCTCCTTGGGCTTATTATAAACTTACAAATGAGCAACTATAGAAGGAAGTAAAGTCCCTTAAGAAAGTGGATGCGGGCCATTTTAGCTTAAGTAGTAAGCAAATGAGCTGAAGCTACACTTATCAAGAAAGCAAGCAGCTTTCTTCCATGTGCTGCCAAATTCTTTTAGAGTATCCTTATAAAACCTGCAAAATGGACTCAGAATTGATAGCTTAAAGCTAACACTTATAAAGAAGATCCTCATCCCAGGTTGTGAGTTTTGGGGATAGCACTTCAGATTGAGATAAAAGCTGCCTGAGGTTAGATACATATGAAGGCTTGTAAATATTTTGAAAAATGGAATAAATATGTGTTCTGACAGTACAAAAGTCTTTTAGGTAGCCTTGAGTTATTTTAGCGTGAGGGACCTTTCCCTTAGCATCTCGTTGTGCTAAGTAGGACTCCTGCTCTAAGATGTCTTACACACCTGGCTCTAAGCAGCAGCTGTAGTAATGCATATGTGATGTTGCTCCTGACCTCAAGAGGGGGCTCCACACATTGAGTAAAAACAGCAATCTTACATGGAGAAGCCTTCCTGACACTTGTCATCACTGCTGCCTTTGAATGTGTACCTTATGTGTCATCTCTGAGATAAGGGCCAGTTCTAATACGTGTGACTGATCAACAGGACATGGTTGAATACTTGGTAAGGACTTCTCTTTAGGAATGGTTTTCATGTATTAATCTAGTTTTAATTAAGTAATCTAAACATTGATGAACTTGATTATATTTTGGTGCAGAGCTGAACTGCTTTATCAGATGGGAAGTTTTGTCTCATGTTCACTAAATCCCAGTAAGTTTACCCTAGAATTATTAAAAACACAGAGAAGTTCTAGTTTCATGTCTTTCATGCTTCTGAACAACAGCTTTTTGTACTATCTGTTCTCTGATTTACACCCACCAGACTAATTTACAAACAACTCCTTGCAGTGTATTAACATTTCATGATGAGATGAAGTGGAAAGTGTTCCTATGACACAAAAACCCTTTACTCAAGGGGTACTGCAGGGTTGAGAACAGCTTTCCACTCCGAATGGTGTCATTATGTTCTCTATAATGGGTGCGATTGTTTAATAATGACATATTTGAGCTGAGATGATTGAACATACATTATTTGAGTAATAAAAACTCAATAGGCTATGCCTTTTTAAGCAGTTAATGTATGCCTAAGGTAAGATAAAACAGAAGAGGCTCGTCTTTTTCTGTCTTTTCCATAAAAAGAGCAAAATCTAAAAGGTGCAGGTTTGAAAATATATTTATGTAAACAGGATTTACACAGAAGGCTATCCTGTGTGCATAGCTGTTTCCTTTGAAAAGTTCCCTTTGTAGGAGCAACTTTGTTGAATGGATTCCTATTGAAATCCTGTTAAAATAATGTTTTCTCCAGCTGAGGAGAAGTGGCTTGCCTTCAGTTTTGCAAGTGGGAAGCTCTTCTAATTTTAGAAGAGCTCCCTAACCTGCCACTTGACCTAACCTCTTTAGGTTGATGAACTTGAAATACTGCTGCTTCTTGGTAATCAGGTTCAGTCCAAAATTTTTTTCTAAGTATCTACCATATGAGAGACACTGTGCTAGACCTTGGCGGGAATACAGTGCACTTTGTATTTACAGCCTAGCATGGAGACAGCCCTGAATATTACTAACCAAAATGCAGGACAGTGTGTGTTTAGTGTTGTAATGGAAGTGAGTAAGTAAAAATTAACTCAGACTGAGAAAGTATAAATCTGTCTTGTCCTTCCTCACACACACATAAAGCCAGGAGACAGTATTTCTCCCAAGGACCTGCTACAGCTATAACCTGTCATAACTCCCTTTGAGTGACTGTTTCCCTTCTCACTCACTGAGAAACTTTGTTCTCTAAAATCATAGACTATCAGAAATTTTACTGTTGAAAGTCCTATCAGTAAGAATGAAACATCCCACTTTTACATAATTCACTTTGACACAGAGAAGCAGCCTTGATTCCCAAAGGAAATGCAGAACTTCAGATAAGGACTTCTTGGACACACATTCCACATCTATCTTAACTATAGTTTCCATGGATACAGGATCCTAGGCCCACTTGCACACCTGATCCCTTTAGACACAGCCCTGCTTTGTTCTGAGCCTATGGAAATGCTGATTCATTTGAATTTTACCCTACTCTTAAATCTTAATTTCTGTGGTTCCTCTGTGTATAGTTTCCTTCATGATAATGGGTCATCTTTGTCAGACTATAGGTTTGTTAACAGTATTTGATACTGTAGACATGAGACCAAGAAAACTACTGATTTTTTTATTTCAGTAATTCTTAACTTAGCATTATATATGTGTGTATATTTACATAATATGTAACATATATCCCTTTATCCTGTTTTTTCCACTTTTAATGGTTTTGTATTTTTTTTCCTTTTTTTTTTTTTCTTTTTTTCTCTTTTTTTGAGACAGAGTCTTGCTCTATCACCCAGGCTTGAGTGCAGTGGCATGATCTTGGCCCACTGCAACCTCTGCCTCCTGGGTTCAAGTGATTCTTGTGCCTCAGTCTCCTGAGTAGCTGGAATTACAGGCATGCACCACCACACCCAGCTAATTTTTGTACTTTGGAGACGGGGTTTCAACATATTGGCCAGGCTTGTCTCGAACTCCTGACCTTAAGGGATCCGCCCAACTCTGCCTCCCAAAGTGCAGGGATTACAGGCGTGAGCCACCGTGCCCAGCCAGTTCCACCTGATTTTTAAAATTGCGTTGGCCAGCATTGGACACACAGTAAATGTTTAATACGTACTTTCCACGTTGAATCAAAGAAGTTTCCCATCTTAGCTATTTCCTTGAAACTTTCCTGAAGTTTGAAACCTAACAGATCATCAGTGACGTCCTCATCACAGTTTCACCTCTGCCTAATAAAGCACAAATTACTCTTAAGCAATGAGGCGCTGTGCAATTGAAGCCTTTTATAGCTCCATTTGTCTGCAGTCACCTAAATGTCAGTGGATAGATGTGTTTGTCATAGTGTGTGATAAGTGCAAATAACCCTTGTTAGTAGTGTCATTAGAGATGAAATAGATGCATAGGAACTAAGAGGTCATAAGCTGTCAGATTTTACTCTAAGGAAATACAGAATGTCATTTGCACCTGAAATTGTGCAGAAGTAAATGGACAATTCTTCACCCCAATCTAATTTGTTTTTCAAAAGCTTTGCATGTTTACATTTGTATATCCACTACCTTAGCCACGGCATAGTGAAATAAACCATAAATTAAAAATAGCTCAGCATACCACTGAAGAATCAATAGATCTGAATATAGTAGCATAGAAAAAGCTTTGGTTTACTGGATGTGCCTTCAAGGTGGACCATGCCCTTTAGGTAGAGGATTAGTGGAGAACAGAAATCTCTGCCTCTCTGTGGCTAGAAGTGGATCTATGTCATTGACCTACCTACAATGGCACTTTTCCTTACTTGAAACTTGGGTATACAGTGACCTCACCTACTCATAGAACCTGCAGAAGTGGGAATTAGTAGAAAAAGGCTTTTGAGTAGCCAAAAAGGATTTGATAAAGTTAATATTCTAAGTTAGCCTGTTCTCTTACCACATAGTATGTCTCCTCAGTTCTTGTTTGCTTGATGCAAAGTTCTGAGGCTTTGTTCTCTGGTATTTGTTCCCTAATGAGTGCCACTATATTATATTTTGAGCTAGTGACAAGGGACTTACCTTGTCCCTGTTCTACATCCTTCTAGGCTCTAACTTGTTTGATGAAACATGAGTACCTCAGAGATATACATGCTGAGAACGGCCTGGAAGAGTTTTATTGCCCCTCCCCTGCCCAACTCATTGAAGGAAACAGGAGGGAGTGAACCCGTCTCCTCTGCTGAATCCATTGCAGTCCACTTTTTTGTGTTCTAATGAGTATATTAAAATTGCAGTCTGAAGTCATTTCAGAGCTCCTATCCTTTACTACAAGCTGACTTAGGTGGGACTGCTCCAGCAACTTGAGGCTAAGAGGCCCAGGGTCTGACTTCTCTCCCTGCTTCCCTACTCCTGCTCCATTAAGGGTGAGAGGTTGGGGAATTTGCTGTCCTCTTTGTGATGACTTGTTGCTGCCAATCTGATTCCTAATGCTATAGATTTATTAAGGTTAGATGGTGGAAGATTGGGCCCTGATGACAATGGAGCCATCCTGGGTGTTCCTCTGACAGTGATGAGCCTCCTGGGAGAGGCAGCCACAGCTGAAGCACACACCGCTCCCTTCTGCTGTGGCAGCCCCACGAGCCTGCAAACCCCTATCTCATCACAGCCTCGGTTCTCAACTCAGGCTGGCCAGACCTCCAACTGGTGGGTGAAACGCAGACATTTCCAAACACTGGAAATATTTTCTTGGGTGGATGGGAGTTGGGGGACAAACTGAATTTCTCCCTTGGACCATGGGAAGGAGAGAGAACCATTCTTAAGAAGAAAATTATTGTGAGGTGGTAATGCTCTCTCCCTCTGCAGTCTTTATTGCCCTAGTTGGGAACTACTGTTTTATACATCACTATCTTATGTGTCTGCTGATGGAGTTTGCTGATGCTAAACAGAACGTCTCCAGGTCTCCAGAATGGTTTTCTTCCTGGCTGGGTCTCTTTCTACACCTTCTGCCAAGTCCTGCCTGCCCCAGTCCTTCTCTGGGGAATGGGTCTAGTTTTCAGGACCAGATGCATTGCCAGAGATTGTCAGACTATTGAGCTCCTCTTCTCACATTTGACAGAAACAGTCTACACGCATCAGCAAGCCCTGAATGCACTGTGTTAAATTAAAAATAACTAAGCTTCCCAGTCATGATCTAAGTCTGATTTTGATCATTTTTCCATGAAAGATTATTTAATTAAGTTAAATTCTTTATTTAAGATAAATCGGGTTTAGAAATGATTAATAAGAGAAAGTAATTAAAGGAGTACATCCGGAAAACAAAGCTGCCAAGTAGGTAAAGATTACTATCAAGCATCTACTATGTGCCAGGCAATGTTTTAGATATTTTGCATTTGATCCTGCAACCATTTCATGAATTAGCATTGCTAACTCCATTTACAGAGGAGAAAATTGACAATTTGTAAGGATAAAAGACTTGACCAAGGTTACAGAGAGTATTGCCTAGACCCTTTTGGATACAAGTAACAGAAAAATCCAACCAATTATTAATTAAATAAGAATGTCCTCTCACATCAAAGCAGTCTATAGGTAGGTGGCTCCAGGACTGATTGATTTAGTGGCCCACCAGCATCATCAGGGGCCCAGTATTTTCCCACCTTTTGTTGTGTCATTCTCAGCATGGAGGCTCTGTCCTAAGGTTGTCTCCTCCCTTTGTTGACAGACAGTGGTTGCTATTTCAGGCCCAGACATAATCAAATCCATGTGAAGAAAAGAAATTTCTTCCTGGGTGGCCCTTTGTAAGAGAAAGAAAATGTCTTCCAGAAGAGTTCTTTATGTCTTAATGGTCAGAACTGCACCATGTGTCTAGGTTGAATAGATTTCAAAGACAGGCTTAGTGAGACACCAAGTGAAAGGGTGTGTCCTACTAGAACAAAACCAGTTCTCTCTGTTTGGAAGAGGTGGGGAATGTACATGTTCCTTGTTGGATACACACCAGCATTGTCTGCTACACACAGAGTAGAGCAGGGATTCAAACCCCAGTCTGTCTCATCTCAAACCTGCGTTTGTGTCTCGTTCCCTAAGTCACACGCATATGGGGGCTTACTGTGTTTGGCTATTATGAAAAATAGGGTTGTAATAAACCCCAGATTTTGAGCAATTTACACTTAAGATTATATTTGGGTTAGATAAATATTAAAATTTGTTCACTTTGTCTGAACATTGGCCAAATGGTGTGTGGAACTAGTTATGGTCTTGCAGAGTGTGGCTTTCTAATACTTAAAGCATTTAAAATTTATTTCCTTCTATCTAGTGTTAATCATCTTTTTAATATAGTGTCCCTCTCTCTCTCTCTCCCCTACTGGGGAGTGGTGGCTAATGAGGTTGGAAAGGTAGAGAGAGAGAAGAGGCCCTTGAATATTAGGTTAAAGGATATAGATTTTTATGTTCCCTAAAGAATATGGAATCATTGAAAGTGTTATCCAGAGAAAGACATCACCCAAGCTATAATTAGGAAATTAATTTGTCGGAAGTGGATGAGAAGAATTGAGAGAAAAATTTGAGGTGTTTACTTTTGTAGGGGATATGAGACTCAGTCACCTGAGTCTGAGTCTGTTTTGCAAGAAATGCCTATTATTTTCTTCAGGTTGTGTTTCAAGTTCCATTCTGCTGGGCTTGTAGGAAATTCAGTCTGAATCATGATTTGGTACTCCTGCTTTCACAAGTATGTTCTCAAATCTGGAAAGATGACTAGGAGTCTGGGAGTCCTGGGAAGGATTCCTAATTTCCATCCCATCATGGTTGCCATGGACATCTTTGAAACCGGGAGGCCTCCTGTGGCTTAGGGCATAGGAGCTTGGTCTCTAGGGACCAGGCTCTCCAGAGATACCACACAGCCATCTCCTCTGAAGTAGTGCTGCCTGTTCGGGTCTGCCATCAGTATTGCTTAGGAGGTTGCTCCCTTCACCCTGTCAGTCTCTGACCTCTTTGTAAACTGCATTCAGTGAAATTTATAGACCTTATTTATAGTTTGATGTACTCTGAGGAATTGAATACTCACATAAGCACACCCCAATCAAGATATAGAACATTCTTATCACTCTAGAAATTCTCCTGTGCTTCCTTCCAGTCCATCCCCTCCCTACCTGAAAGCAGTCACTCTTCTAAATTTTGTCCCCATAGACTAATTTGCCTGTTCTAGAAATTCATATAAATAGAATCACTCAGGATACACTCTATAGTGTCCTGCTCCTTTTACCCAACATTGTATATGTCAGACTTACCGTATTGTAGAAATCAATAGTTCATACCATTTTGTTGTTTAGTATTTCTTTTTTGTTGCTGAGTAGTATTCCACTTCTTTTATCTTTAAGTCTTTCCCTCTCCTCTTGTTGCCATCAAAAGCACTAAATGTGCTTTCTTCAATAAAAGCCAGGAAGCCTTCACCTGAAGCCAAGGATGCACAGGGTGCTCATTTCTTCGTGGAATAGAAGAGGGAAAAGGCAGCACAAAAAACACAAGTTAGTATCTCAGGCAATTGGTCTGCCACATAATTTATTCAGAGAAGAGACTGTGAAGGCCTGGATTAGGGTGGAGCATGGGAAGAGGGAGGAGGAGGGTTATGAGAAGGCTAGTACAGTGGTGGCATTCATGGGATTTAGGACATAATTAGACCTGGGGAAAGGCAGTGGAGGAAGGCCAATGCTGAGTTATTTAGCCTGGGAGGTGACTAAGGTGACTCGTGTAGAGGTGAGGATGGATGTTGGTACAATATCTAAAATAAGAGGAGTATATTTAGGAGGGAAAATGGTAAGTGCAGTTTGGTACCTGTTGATTTTGAGGGGCATATGGGAGAAAATATCCATTATCTAGAAACAGATCGCTAGCTCAATAGCATCTTCAGAACTGAAAGTGAAGATGAAGAGTAATACATGAAGAGGTGAATGCTGAAACCTTGAGAAAGGAAAGGTAAAGGAGGGAAATAAGCCAAGAACAGGGCTTCGGGGAATGGCATGCAGGGGACCCAAGGAAGAAGAGGAGCCAAAGAAGGAAGGAGGGGGTGCCACAGTATTATGAGTGGGAGCAGGGTGTCCTGGGAACCCGGAGAGCAAAGGACATGAAAGAAATAGCTGGCAGAAATGCCAAAGCCTACAGAGAGATGACAAGGATAAAGACTGAATAAAAGGTCATTACATTTCCCAATTGGAAGATCACTGGTGGCCTCTGAGGGATCAACTTAAGAAGGGAAATGGGAATTGAAGAGGATTGCGAGGAGACCTGGAGTGAGGGAGAATAATGAGACAGCTCCAATCATTGGAAACAGCTTTTTTTATTTTTTGTTTTTCAAGAAACATGCACTTAAAGAAGGAAAAAAGCTCAGTGGTTGCATGAGGGCTGGAGGATAGGTTGGAAACAGGTTGCTTGGGTTTGTTCCCCTGGAAGCCTCGAGCATACCTGTACGCTGAGGCTAAGGAGGCAGAAGTGAGAAGGGGCGGGTTTTGACTCAAGCTCCCAGAAAAGGTAACAGATGGTGGGAAGGAAAGTGAGGGAAAAGTGGATTAATTCTGGAAAAGAGTGAGGGGTCAGTCCTCTTCTTGGAAAGCAGTGGAGGAGAGGATGGGTAATACATTCCAGGATGAAGAGGGAGCAGTCCCAGCTCTGGTTGTCTCCAGCATGACCACAACCCCTCAAGAGATTTTTTTGCTGTATTTACTCTGAATACATGTGATTTACAAAATGTGCCCTTTAAGGACCAGGAGGCAGGATTTTGAAGCAGCACCTGTAAAGGAGGCCTTTTCCAACAGCTCCAGGCAAGACAGTAGAGATGATCCCCCAAAAGTCAATCTGTAACCGCTCTATTGTGTTCGTAGCAAATGGCAGCAAGCCCTAGGTTAGGAACCGTACTATGAAGCGTTAATAAGAGACACTGGGCACATGTCCTTTGATCAGATTAATCAGAGGCCAAACTACACAGCATTAACAATGGAGATTAGCATTGGCTGGGTAGGTTGGCAAGGCGAAAGTGGGAAATACCAGACCTTGGATTCAGAGGCACTTGTTTGCACTCGTTTTCAGAATTATATCTGCAGCACAAAAGGGACTCCCAGCAGATTGAATTGGCTTCACAATTAACATGATGCTTGCAAGCACACGGTTTGCTCAGGCTTGAATTGTTCTGTGCTTCTTGAATGCACATCCGTTGGTGGCACACACAGGGGAGCAGTGATGCTGTGGTGTTTTCTACCTGACCTCCACAGGCCTGGCTATGTGCTGGAGGGCTGTGGTTGCTAGAAATTTGGCTACTCTGTAAAGGAATGTTACAGTTCTTGGAAATTCTAGTGAGTGTTCTCAGTATGCTCAGTGTAACAGGCCCAAATATACATCTATTAAACATATAGGAATGTATTTGTTGACCTTCTAGGGAGAAGGCATGGGTCCAAAGCTGCCGCACTCACTCACATTGTGGTGGCTTCTGTATTCTGTATTACAGATTTTATCACTGATACCTCTAGAAAAAAGTGTCACTTCCCACCTCCTTTTCCCATTCCTGTGGATCTTAAGAATTTTTGTCAGTTTCTTCTCTTGTCGTGGTCTAACCCGAAACAACTTACAGTGGGTGCTACAGGTGTTAATATACAAAAGAATAAACAATATAGCTAGGATGATCTCCTCTTTCTGGAAGATTACCGTACGCAAAGACACTACTTTTTCTAAACATTTAGAAATGAATTCCTAGAATTCTGTCATTGCAAACTGAGTGGGAACAATTCGGAAACTGAAGGCTGCAATGGTTTGTCTCCTTCCAACTTCAGCCTTCCTTTCCCTCTCCCAAAATGACCCTGGCCTTTTTGTGTGTATAAATTACCTCTGTCTGGGGTTGGATGTGGCACTGCGCTAAGCCTCTGGGAGAGGATGTGCTCTAGGCCTCCAGGAACTCATACTCTGTGAAAGATGGCGGCAAATTAAACTGGCAGTTGAAAAAGCCAGAGTGTTTCCAGGGCTTCTGCTAGAGGAGTGGTTCCAGAGGGGTAGAGTCAGGCAAGATGAATAGCTGGAAAGTGGCCAAAAGCATTCCGTGCTCCGCATCAATTTGGTCAATAAATACTTCCTGAAAACCTATGTAGAAGAAGCTATTCCGGACCCTGTGTGTGCACACAAAGATAAAAGAGACCTATTTCTGTCCTATAGTAGGATTGACCACACACTGAAGGGAGCAGGGACAATGCTAGGCTGAATAGGAGTAGGAACAAAGGCTTATACGAGAGTGAGCCCAAAATTATAGCTGTAATGTGGAAATGTGTGTGGATGGGTGAGCCTTGAATGACATGATAAGAATGAGAGAAACTGAATGCTGGGGCTGGCCAGGACCCTAGGGGTGATCTAGGCAATCCCCTCGATTTAAGCATGAGGAAACTGAGATCCCTCCCCAGCAAGGTGAAGTGACTTGTCCAAGGTCAGGGTCTCTTAGGTACTTGATACTCGGTGATGAATAGTACAAATAATATAACCAGAGGCTAAGATGATCAAGCACCTATTCTAAGTGCTTTAGATGTACTCACTAGATTAATCACATCCTCACAGTAGGTTATTTTCGCTTGACAGATGAAGAAACTGAGACAGAAGAAGGTAAGTACCTTGCCCAAAGTCATGGAGCTGGTAATTGTTGGAAATCATGAGACTTGCACAGCAGTTGGGCTCCAGGGCCTATGCTCCTAACCTCTGAGCTACATGGCCCCTTGAGCCTCTAATTCCTGGGCCAGTGCTGCTTGTCCTTGAACCGGGCCTGGAAGGGATTGGGGAGACACGGTACTCTCCTAAACAAAGGAGTGACCTGATGAAGGTGGCATTTAGTGATGCTTCATATGGCTTCAGTGGTTAAGGTGGACTAGAGAAGAAATGGAGAAGGGAGACCAGGTAGGACATGATCTAAATCCAGTTGTGATGCACATCTGGACTGCAGCAAGAATGGAGAAGATGGCACTGGACTGGAATGATTAGTTAGCAGTCATTTACTCCACAGTATGAATTAGCCTGTCCTGTTGCTTATCCTGTGGGAAAAGAAAAACAACTGAAGGAAGGAATGGAGAGGGGAGAAAATAAAAAAGAGGGGAGGAATAGTATGTAAAGGGAAGGGCAAAGGAGCAAAAGTAGAAATGGAACAGAATTGATGATGACTTCACAATATTCCTCACCTAGTCCCTGGCCTTTTGGATATAGTTTAATTTAAACCATCTATTTCTGTCAATTTCTCATTTAAGGAACAGAATAAGAGCAATGCCATCTCCTAGAGAGCACGAGACTTTAACAAGGTAGTAGAGATCTCATGAGGAACCCAGCTGGTGTTCACAGATCAGGAACTCCCACAGGGAAGGACTTGCCACCCCACTGCTAGGACCCCATCAGAAGACAGCCCCATCAGCATGCAGCAGACACTGATAGGACCCCATTAGCAGACAGCAGACAGCTCTATGCTACAGAGACCCTCCTCATCCAAGGTCGCAGCCTTCATGGGGCAACCCACATCCAGTGACTGACTGACACAGAAGGACAAAGCCAGGCCATTTTAGCCCAACATGGGCAAGGCTGACAGGCCATTAAAACTCCAAAGCTCCCTGTAGGGTGGGCCAAGACTCCTGCTGTGCCCTCTCACAGCTCAATTCCTCCCTCTACCCACTCCTGCCTCATCTCCCTTCCTTCCACAGGTATGGATCAGAGAACACACCTTAATAAATCTCCTGCCCACTGAACTCTGCTCAGAGTCGGTTTCTGGGGAGCCCACGCAGCGTCATGGAGATTCTCTCCGGCTGCCTCATCTCTCCCCACCAAAACTCCAACTTCCTTCTTTTGGTTAGGGAGTGCCTCCTTCCTCCTGCACCATGCACTTCCTCCACAAACCGTTTACATCACAGGGGATGATCTTTCCTGTGGAGACAGCCTGCTCTTCAGCTGAGGCAGAGGCTTAGTGGCCTCCCTTGCTGAAACCTTCAAACAGGCTTGGGGCAGGTTGGTTTATCTCCCCGTTAACAGCAGATGTATACGGAACATGGAATCCCTTGACATTTTTTTGATTAGAAGCATTTTTTTTTTTTTTTTTAATTTCTGTGAGACTCCCTGGGTCAGGTTTCAGGATCTGCTGATAGACCTTCATCAGCAGGGGTGTGTGTGTGTGTGTGTGTGTGTGTGTGTGTGTGTGTGTGTCTAAATGTAAGCAACCACCAGAGCCTGCTTCAGTAATCAAGGGGAATTCATTGTTATAACAGAATAACCCATGAAGTTCAAGGGCCAGAATGCAGCCCAGGGATGTGGACTGCCTCAGGGCATAGGCAGAAGGGCCTCTCCAGCTGTCTCTGCTCTGGGCTGGTACTCACTCTGCAGGCCAGGCAGGGCTGCTGCTTTGTGCACATGGCAGCAGCAGCATGCCCCTGAGCGCTGGGGTCCACCCCACCGCAGATCCAGCCGCACTTGTTCGTGGTTTCTGAATACTGGTTCCAGATCTCAAGAGAGTGAGAATCTGACTGCCCAGCTTGAGCAAGTGGTCAACCCTGCTCACCCTGCTGTTTGGGGGCTAGTCCCACAAGCATGGCAGACACCCCCGACCTCCTATAGAGGGTGCAGAGTCTCAGAGAGAGGGGCTGTGGTGAACAAAGGGGACAACCCTCCAAAAAGGGCCCATGACACTGTGCGAACATGCCCACAGAGGGGTGGGCGCACCAATTAGAAAATGTTTGCATGAGATATGACTAGATTTCCCAAGAGACAACTCTCATAGATCAATGTGCCTGTCACGGAGGAGCAAGGAGTGCGCTTGAGAGGAAGAGACAATGAGTAGCTATTTGAATTCATTGTAAACTGAGCAAACTGTAAACAGGGATGACGCTGCTTATGACATAGTCACATACATAGCGTCACCTAGTTAAGGGGATCAACCACATTGAGTGTGGAGCTCTCCTCCTCTTGGAGCAATGTTCCCATTGACATTCGGAGAGGCACGCTGCCCCCAGACGCTCATTTTCAAACACAGGACGTGAGCAGTTTCACAAATATCCACCAGATGGTACCTTCCTACCAGAAATTAGGTTTCAGGTTGTGAAAATCCAAATTGTTTTTCCATTCCACGGACAAGCTATAGAATTAGATACCTACCCTGGCTACGGTCAAAGGAAAGAAAATGGGTGAGAACCAGTCCCAGGGAACGACCCACGATGTTTTTATTCTCAAGAATACCAAACAGAACTTGCAGGGTCCTTTGTGTGGTGGAGGGAGGCAGCTGCTGTGGATGAGTCATGGAAAGGCCATGTGCAAGAGAAAGACCTTGAGGTTGTCTCCTGAGAGGGGTTGGTTGTAAACATCCTCAATGGCACCTTTGTTTTATCCCACTAGTTGCCAAATACCTGTGAGTCTGCACAGCGCTCCTGGAATGCTCAGAAATTATGACTGGTTACTCTGTCAAAGAAAGCCTTCGTTGGAGAAACTTCCTCATTTGTTCAGTCCTTTGGGTTCTAAGCCCTGAGCCATAGTCTCCCCAGGTTGTTTGCCTGAGCCATAGTCTCCCCAGGTTGTTTGCCTATGTGGGCTAGGGAGGGTAACTGATGTTCACTATGGGGTGACCACCTTGTCCTGATTTGGCAGGTGCCTTCCTGCCTTTAGCAGTGACAGTAAAGCAAACCCAGGCGGTTGGTCATCTTGGTGCACTGAGCTGTACACATCAGAGACAATGCTGGATCCTCACACAGTTTCAATGAGCTGGGCGATTTGAGGTGGTAGATACTATCTTCACATTATTAATCATTTTATTCTTGGCATTTTCTTAGCAGATCTCCCTGCTTCATTTTGCCAGGGAGGCATATGTCAGAAAAGGTAAAATTCTGGAGAAAGAGGTTTTTTCTTGGCTTTTGAGTTCAGGCCTTACAGAGGTAAAACCGAGTAGATGTGGGAGAACATGTGGTAAACAGATACAACATTCCCGGGTTGGGGAGAGAAAAAGAGAATAGTGAAACTCCATCTCCACTAAAAATACAAAAATTAGCCTGGCATGTTGGCACGCGCCTGTAATCCCAACTACTTGGGAGGCTGTGGCAGGAGAATCTCTTGAACCCAGGAGGTGGAGGTTGCAGTGACTCTGTTCCCTGCATTGGAAGTGCTCCCCACTAAACTCTCTAATAGAGAAGGCGGGATCTGCAGGCTCCCTGGGTGGCTTGATTTCAACACCTTGTGGGCTGCCTTCCACTCTGGTACTTTCCTTTGCCTGCTGATGCTTGAAATTCCTTGAACCGGCCACACAGACTGCGTTCTGGAATCAGAGATAACACTGGAAAGGCAAGTTTTCCTGGGACGGGAAAAGAGTGATTTAAATTCTTGCCGAGGTGTAAGCTTCGGATGGCAGGTTCTTTCCTGAGAACGGGCTTCAACTACGAGGAGGAGTTTGGAAGCAGGACCCTGAGGTGACCTGTAGACCAGGAGAGGAGTAAGCAGAAAGGAGGGAGGCGTGGGTGGCAGGAGAGAAGGCTAGGGAGCCAGGATGGGGTCACTGCCCCCACCCCCGTGATGCCGAGCTGATCCCCACATTCCACGCTAATGGGTCTCTGTGTTTTGATTTTACAAGACTAAAAAGCAGTTTTCTAAAAACATTCTGGAATGCAAAAAGGTTCCCACTATTTATTTACTTACATAAGAATATTAACAATAAACTCTACCACGTTTAGTCACCACCCTTCACAAAAGAAAGGATGTTTGAATGACAAAAAAGTGAAAAAGACAATCTCCAAGTAGGATAATCCTTTACATTAGATGTATATAGCTTTATGGAAGAAAAATGACTGTTTTGCTGTTTTCTACCCCCCTTTGCCGTGATCCCATGAAAATGCTGGCAGAGACTGGCATCCAGGCACCAACTGGCTTTTACGAATCACTCACTGCTCCCCGCCCGGATTCTGAAGCCCCGAGCCGTTTATAGTTTGAGGCACCATGCTTCCCCCTGGTGGCCGAAGGGAGTTACTGTCGCGGCTAAAGGGGCGTCGCAGTATATACACAGCGGGCCCTTTCCCGCCATACATTCTATGCTTTTTGAACACCCGCCGTGGGCTAAGCATGGGACCCATGTGGGGTGGGGACACATGGAGATAAAGAGAACCAGGCCCTGGCTGCCAAAGAGCTTTCCTGTAACACCAATGCATCAAACAAAAGGTAGTAAAAGTGCCTGGGTTTGTGCGTTGAAATATCTTTCCCTTCAACTCCCCACCAAGGTGCTTTTACTCCCTCTCATCACCACTGACTGCCAGAGGCAGTAAACTTGGGTCCAGCTGGCCCCTGTCAACCTACATAACCACCCAGTGAGAGGCTCTCTAAAGAAAGGCATTTATTCAGGAGCAGAGCATTGCAATGGTAATACGCATGTCATAGTAAACTGTGTGCATATTCAAGGAGGCAAAGGAAGAAAGGAAGAGAAAGGTTTTCAAAGAAAAAATAAGGAGGATTTCATAATTGTTTTGAAATGGTTATCCTTGGCTACAGAGATCAGTAATAAGGGGTTGCCAGTCCAAGGTTAGACAGGCAGTTGCTGGGCGAATGTCAGTGGCGCGATCTCAGCTCACTGCAACCTCCACCTCCTGGGTTCAAGTGATTCTCCCACCTCAGCCTCCTGAGTAGCTGGGAGGCACCTGCCACCACGCCCAGCTAATTCTTGTATTTTTAGTAGAGACGGGGTTTCACCATGTTGGCCAGGCTGGTCTCGAACTCCTGACCTCAGGTGATCCGCCCACCTCAGCCTCCCAAAGTGCTGTGATTACAGGTGTGAGCCACTGCGCACAGCCTGTTGAGCTTTTTTTTTTTTTTTTTAAGAAAAAACATTAGTAACTCCATTTTGATTCTTACAACTTCCACACCACCTAGCACTTTATCTCCAGCCCTGCAGGGACAGCTGGTCTTGTAGACTCTGGCAATTCTAGACAATAACCTCACAGACAAACCATGATTACTCATTTCCCTGGGGCATGGTTGCTCTCAGCCCTTCTACATCCCCAGTCCTACTTATTTGGTTACCTCCTGGCCAGGCAAACCTCCTTTCCCCATGAAGTCCTTCCATGCCTGCCTGCTCCAAACCCACATGGCTTCTTTATTCTCAGGACTTCTCTCTACCATTATTTTTTTCGTTTTTTTTAAATTTTTATTTTCCAAGTAGACGTGAAGTTCCCCGATGGCTGAGGCTGTGTTATACCAATTTTCTACCCGTCCTTCCTTCTTAAATTATGACCCAGGGCTCCCAAGTTTCTCTTTTATTATGTACAGAAACTGCCTTCTTCCTTTCAAATATTGGGGCTACACTTAGGCCTCATCAACGTATTCCCTCATCAGAGATGGGAAGTAGTTAAGTCAGGATAGGCTAAGTTATTGGCAGTAACAATCCCCAATCTCTGTGGGTTAAAATAACAAGGTTTATTTCTTCCTGATGTTTCACGACTACCGTGAATCACTTAAGGATAGGGTTGCCAGATTTAGCAAAGGAAAATATAAGACATTCAAATTTGAATTTCAGATGGTCGGCAAATTTTTTAGTATAGGTATGTCTCAAATATTGCATACTAAAAATTATTATTTTTTTCCTAAAATTCAGATGTAACTGGGCATCCTGTATTTGAGCTGACAATCTCGCTGAGGGGTCTGCTCCGTGTCCTCACTCAGCACTCAGGCTAATGGTGCCTCCACACGTCAATATCGCAGAAGAGAGAAAGGGGATGTGGTAATTTGCACACTGGCTCTTGAAGTTTTTTTGGGTGGAGTAATCTGCAACACTTCCAATCGCATGCCTTTGGTCAAGGCTAGCCAGGAGGCCATTCGTAACCTGGAAGGGGTGGGGAAATGAAGTCCTACCCTGTGCTCAGAAGGAGTGAGCACTGGGTTATTTGTAAACAGCCCAAATCACTACCATGGTTAGAGATATTTCCATAACTGCTCTTAGGAAAAAGTGATTTCTCCATCTTATTAAAAAAAAATAGAGGTGAGGGTGGGGGTGAAGGCAAAAGAAAAAAACAGAAATTTGTATTAAGCATAATCTTTTTCCTTGTAATTTCTATCTAGTGGTTAACCATTGCTTTCTAGTGAGCAGAAAAAAGCTTTCCATACCCACTTAAATATGTGAAAATAAGTAAATGTTGCATTCCCTTATCTTTTCTTGTCAGGATTACGTGCCTCCTCATTTTTTTTTTTTTACCACACTTTCCTCATATGATGTAGTTTCCAGAAATTTATTTACCATTGGTAATATATACTAACTGAATTGTAGCAGGCTGTATTCACTAAGTGAATGCAGTGGGAGAAAAAATTTAAAAAGTAGTTTCTGGTAAGGAGAATCCAAAGATGACTTTTTGCCTAGGCCCCTGGGTTTCTTCACCGGCATCGCCTATAGAAGATCAGCAGCTTCTCAACCCTCAACCACAGTGGAAGCACCTGGAGAAATTAATCAGTGCTGCCGCGGCTTCTCTGCCAGAGACTCTTGATTGAATAGGCCTTGAGTAGGCCTGGGTATCTGTATTTTTTAAACAATGTTCTTCTGTTATCTAGCGCTGCATAACAACCTAACCTAAAAGTAAGGGTCTTGGAGCGAAAGTAATCATTTTATTTATTTTTTTTTTTGAGACGGAGTCCTCTGTCGCCCAGGCTGGAGTGCACTGGTGAGATCTCGGCTCACTGCAATCTCCACCTCCTGGATTCAAGTGATTCTCCTGCCTCAGCCTCCCGAGTAGTCGGGACTACAGGCGCGTGCCGCCACGCCCGGCTAATTTTTGTATTTTTAGTAGAAACGGGGTTTCATCATGTTGGCCAGGATGGTCTCGTGATCTGCCCGCCTTGGCCTCCCAAAGTGCTGGGATTACAGGCGTGAGCCACACCGCGCCCGGCCTCATTTTATTATTATTTTGTCGTTCTAGATACAGACTAGACTCAAACATAGAAGAAAGCAATTTACATTGTAAGAGAATTGCACAGGCAAAGGAGCCAGTGGCTGGAGTAAAGAGACTGTGCCTATCTGAGACTTAAAACAGCCTTTGGACTCCAACGTCTGTAGGTAGGAAGCTGGCTGAAGGCCAGCTTGGCGCCCCAGGGAGTGCACATTCTTTAAGGCCCTTTTCAGCTACAGCTCAGGCAGGTAGGAAATTGACAGGCCCTCCCAGTGGGCAGAGCCTGGGGCCAGAGATAACAATGGGGCGGGAAGTTTCTCCCAGGGAAAACAATCAGTGGGGCTGGTCAAGGAATATTCCCCACCCTTAGGAAAAGGGCTGCTTACGATGTCCCCTGGGGGGACTTTAAAATGACATGGCTCAGTGACTGCTGTGTGCCGCCCATGCTTCTTTTTCCAAGTGAGAGTGTTTATCGTGTCCCTGTCCCCAGTTGCATACTGGGTTTGTGTGTGGGAGCAGGTGACTTGCCTTGTTATTTCTTAGGAGTCCCCATCTAAAGGAGGCGTGTCCAAACCTGCTCTAGACAGGCTTGTGCTTTGGCACAGCTCCAAGCAGTGCCTGGAGGAGAGTTTTGGGTTGTGTCCCTTGGGGAGCAGTAAGTGTGTTCCACTGTGAGAGAAGGGGAGAGAACTGTGTATTTGGTAACCAGAGAACAGACTCTGGAGAATCATATTGTGTCCGGAATTGGTGGGTTCTTGGTCTCACTGACTTCAAGAATGAAGTCGCAGACCCTCGCGGTGAGTGTTACAGCTCTTAAGGTGGCGCGTCTGGAGTTTGTTCCTTCTGATGTTCGGATGTGTTAGGAGTTTCTTCCTTCTGGTGGGTTCGTGGTCTCGCTGGCTCAGGAGTGAAGCTGCAGACCTTTGAGGTGAGTGTTACAGCTCTTAAGGCAGCACGTCTGGAGTTGTTTGTTCCTTCTGGTGGGCTCGTGGTCTCGCTGGCTTCAGGAGAGAAACTGCAGATCTTCCTGGTGAGTATTACAGCTCATAAAAGCAGTGTGGACCCAAAGAGTGAGCAGTAGCAAGAGTTATTGCAAAGAGTGAAAGAACAAAGCTTCCACAGTGGGGGAGGAGACCCAAGCAGGTTGCCACTGCTGGCTCCGGCAGCCTGCTTTTATTCTCTTATCTGGCCCCACTCACATCCTGCTGATTGGTAGAGCCAAGTGGTCTGTTTTGACAGGGTGCTGACTGGTGCCTTTACAATCCCTGAGCTAGATATAAAGGTTCTCCACGTCCCCATCAGATTAGTTAGACACAGAGTATGGACACAAAGGTTCTCCAAGGCCCCACCAGAGCAGCTAGATACAGAGTGTCGACTGGTGCATTCACAAACCTTGAGCTAAACACAGGGTGCTGATTGGTGTGTTTACAAAGCTTGAGCTAGATACAGAGTGCCGACTGGCGTATTCACAATCCCTGAGCTAGACACAAAGGTTCCCCAAGGCCCCACCAGAGAAGCTAGATACAGAGTGTCGATTGGTGCACTCACAAACCCTGAGCTAGGCACAGGGTGCTGATTGGTGTGTTTACAGTCCCTGAGCTAGACATAAAGGTTCTCCAAGGCCCCACCAGAGTAGCTAGATACAGTGTCGACTGGTGCATTCACAAACCTTGAGCTAAACACAGGGTGCTGATTGGTGTGTTTACAAACCTTGAGCTAGACACAGAGTGTCGATTGGTGTATTTACAATCCCTGAGCTAGACATAAAGGTTCTCCAAGGCCCCACCAGAGCAGCTAGATACAGAGTGTCGATTGGTGCACTCACAAACCCTGAGCTAGGCACAGGGTGCTGATTGGTGTGTTTACAATCCCTGAGCTAGACATAAAGACGCACCATGTCCCCACCAGACTCAGGAGCCCAGCTGGCTTCACCTAGTGGATCCCGCACCTGGGCTGCAGGTGGAGCTGCCTGCCAGTCCTGCGCCCTGTGCTCGCACTCCTCAGCCCTTGGGTGGTCGATGGGACTGGGCGCTGTGGAGCAGGGGGTAGTGCTCGTCAGGGAGGCTCAGGCTGCACAGGAGCCCATGGAGTGGGTGGGAGGCTCAGGCATGGCGGGCTGCAGCTAAGGCCCAGTGAGAAATCCAGCGCAGCGCCGGTGGGCTGGCACTGCTGGGGGACCCAGTACACCCTCCGCAGCCGCTGGCCCGGGTGCTAAGTCCCTCATTGCCCGGGGCCAGCAGGGCTGGCCCGCTGCTCCAAGTGCGGGGCCCGCCAAGCCCACGCCCACCCGGAACTCCAGCTGGCCCCCAAGCTCCGCACGCAGCCCCGGTTCCCGCTCGCGCCTCTCCCTCCACACCTCCCTGCAAGCTGAGGGAGTGGGCTCCGGCTTTGGCCAGCCCAGAAAGCGGCTCCCACAGTGCAGCGGTGGGCTGAAGGGCTCCTCAAGTGCCGCCAAAGTGGGAGCCCAGGCAGAGGAGGTGCCGAGAGCAAGAGAGGGCTCTGAGGACTGCCAGCACGCTGTCACCTCAATATGAATGTTCACCAAATACTGTGTCACCCTCCTCTGCAGGGCTTCTCCCTGCAGCGGGAAGTTTCTGCATCGTTGCTCTGTTGAATGCAGTGTGACCGTTTGACTTGCTTTAACCAATGACACACACGTGTAAGTGACAGGTGTAGCCTCTGAGCAGAAGGATTAAGAATCACTGTGTTTACCTTCCCCTCTGTGATGGCAACTGGCACTGTCCCAGACAGAAGCTGCTTTCTCAGTCCTGGTCCTAGAGTAAAGATGATGCAGAGCAAAGCCATAACTGACCCACAGTGAAGGCAGCACATGAAAAATTAACATTTTGTTGTTGCAAGCCCTTGGATGCTCTCAATTAATGGGGAGGGCTTGGGGACCCTGAGAAACCTAACAGGGCCTGAGTTCCTCTTGCACAATAGCTATCAGCTGCAAAAGGACACAGCCTTTTCAGACACCCAATTTCCCTGTCCTTCCTGAGAAAATGGAGTTCCCCTCCGCACGTCAGCAGGCTCGCCGTCAGGAAAACAGTAGTTGACAGAGAGCATCTGGGGGGCGCCAGCCTCCGGACAGCCTCCCATCCACGGTACAGGTCTCTGTGAAGCAGACATTGTGAGGAGTCTTTGACTTTCCGGATTCCAGGCTGATGAAAGGCAGCTGAACACAGCAGATATTTTGAGATGGTGGCAAGTCAGGGGAGCCTCTAGGCCCTACTTGTTGGAGTTTTTTGGTTGCCCTGTGACCTCTCACCTTTGCCTTCCTCATTAGGTATTAAAGACATTGGCAGTGACACTGGAATGCATGCGAAGATGGGAGAGGTCTACCCATAGCTCATTCTACAGAGCAGAACTGAGGCTCAGGTATTGAGGTAGATTAAAGATGGCTGCCAGTTCTGTGCTACTTGTCCCATTGAACTGTGAAGTCTTATTCCCCTCCTTGGGTCTGGACCAGCCTTGATGACTTGCTCACTACAATGTGGTAGAAGTGACGGTGCATGGCTTCCAAGGTTAGATCAGAAGAAGCCTTGAAGTTCCTGCCTTGGTCTCTTGAAACAACTTACCGTGTAAGAAGTCTGACACCCTGAGACCGCTATGTTGGCACAGTTATGGGTGGATGCTCCAGTAGACGGATCCAGCTGAGCCCAGCCCTCCAGCCATTCCCACCCCCAAACCATGGGTGAAACTGTCTTGGACCCTCCAGTCCAGCCCACTCAACATCTAAATACCACAGACCGACCTCAGCTGATACCATCACCCAGTTAAAATGTGCCTGAAACTGACCCACAAAATCATGAGATAAACTAAAATGGTTGTTGTCCTAAGCCACTAAGATAATAGAGCAGATATATACGCACTTAACACTGTCTCCTGGGGGTCTGCTTTTCCTTTCTCCATTTTGTGTTGCATGCCTGGTTGTTCTCACAGATTTCGCAAGTGGGGAGGTGTGATGAGCCTGGGATATTCATCTTCAACAGAAACAATACAGATAAACTCTTCATTCAAACAGGGTTTGGGCTGCACTGCAATTTTGTTGTCAAATTGGATTTGGAGGTGCTCAGGTTTAGCAAGCACCTCCATGGGAAAGAGAACTCTGTTGGATGGTAATGTCAGAGGACTCTGTCTACAGAAATAAGATGAAACAGCTCGGCGCAGTTTAACAACTGTGCCATGTGCTTAACTAATCTCTTTCTTACAGTTACTCTTTGAAGTGAGTATTATTTCCATTATACAGACAAGTAAATTGAGGCCAGGCAGCACAAGCAGTAAGTGCCAGATGAGATTTCAAACCAGGCTTATTTACCAGATAGGCTACCATGAGGTTAATGCCTAAGAGACAGACTTAAACATTCATTTTATAAATGGGAAGACTGAAGACCAGAGAGATTAAGTAGTTTTGCTGCTGTGCTCTATAACTAACCATGCATTTTCTGGCTAGTAGACTCCAGCCTGATCCTCAAGGCTCTCTGGAGTGTAGGCCAAAGCCATGCTGAGTGAATGTCTTCAGGAGTGCTATTTTAGGAGGGAAATAGAAGAGATGATATCTGTACTTCCATTTCTAGTATGTTCCCAGAGAAAGCAAGTCCCTGATCACCTTCTGTTTCATTCTTGGCAGAAGGGTGGGGACTGTGATTGGTGGATGAACAGTTGGTGGGTCCAATATGCTGGATTGCTATCATGTGCTTTTCTCTGGAGAGAGCATCCTTTCATGAAAACATCCATCCCTGTGATCTGGCAGAGGTAACAAAGATAGTTCCATCTTTGCTCCAGAGCATGGAAAACGGGAGATACAGTAAATCAGTGGGGCTATTCTGGGATCATAGGCTACTCAAAAGACCATTCCTGGCTTCTCTTCCATCTCTCAGGCTGCCTGGATGTGGGACCCCAGTCAGCACCCATCAGCAGCAGGGGGAGTGGTGCAGAAGCTGGTGCGGAACATTACTTATTTACAAATAGAACAAGGACCTGGTGGGACTTGGCTAAAGAGAAGTACAAATAGAGTCAGAAATTCTAAGTTGAAATCACTCTGGAGATTAAGTATTTATGAAGCACTTTGTACCCACAAAATGAATTTGAATCATTTATCATCCAAACTCAGAGTATCACAGTAACATATAAGTATCTGGGTTACGGCTAAGGACCCAAACTTGAACTACTACCTGTATAAAAAGGGGACATTTTTATGCACTTGAGTCCTGTTTTTAATGCTATTGTGGAGCAAAATCAAGAATTTTAAAAATAAATACCTGAGTCTTGATCCAGACCCATCATGACTGTGCAGACCTGTAATTCTCTCCTGTGACACTTCTGAAATTGTGGCTCTCCTGTCGCAGGCAGCAGTGAAAGGCGGATTCTTTCCAATGAATCTCTAATAATCCTTTCTTCTTTGTCTCACAACATGATGATTTGCCTTTGTGTAGCTCTTTATGTTCTGAGATGAGCAGATGACAGATTGGGATGCTGGAGATTTTGAATGTGCACACGGCTGAGAAGACCACACCAATTGGCTTACATGCTGAATTCAAGGTGAAAACTGATTTGGATTGTGGTAATTGAAGCTGTTTGCAAAATCAGGAGCTGACTGTGGCTCTGCTGGTCATCCAGAAGCCTCCAGGAAGTCATAGTACATCTCATTTCTCCTCTGACTGTTCAAATGACCTCTTTTACAAAAATACTTCTCTACTTAATCTACCCTCTCTCCAATTGTCTAAAACCCCACTTTACTTCTTAGAATTATTGACCATAGGATCTAAAAGGAATTGTATAGATTATTTCATCCAACCTTCTTATTTCATTAATGAGGAAACTGAGAGTCTAAAACGTTAAAATAAGTCTAGAATCCAAGTATTTCAAGACTTCTTTCAATTTTGTAACGTTTGATTTTGTTAAATATGTATCCCATAGCTACATTGAATGCTTTTTACCTTGGATTCTTCTCCATTCCCTAGTATGCCTTACTCAGGGCTCTTTCATAGCACAGAAATGTCTGATCAGCAGTTGACTGGTAATGGCTGCCTGGAGTGCTGTCCTGAGGAGGAGCCAGTGGAATAGATCTCATGGTTTCTCTCCAAATGTGACCTCTATTGAGATAACTTTGACCACCCTAGCTACAAAGTGTCCTCTCTCCCCCATTCCCTCAGGCACATGCTATCCCCTTTCCTTACCTAATTGTATTCCTATCACCTCTCATTTTCTAAAATTATTTTTCCTTGTGTATTGTCTTATTTCCCCACAAGAACGTAAGTTCCACGAGGGCAAGGACTTTGTTTATCTCATCCACTGAAGGGTCTGCTGTGCTTATTAGAGTGCTGACATGTAGGAGTCACTCGATAAATAATTGTGGAATAGATGTCCAAATGCTGTCATTGATTAGTGACGTCTGCCATGGGCAATGGAGAGACAAATTACCAGGGTCAACGCAAAGCTTTTGCACTGGTGGTTATTGGCCAACCAACCAATCCCAGATGCAAGACTGGTTTCCTTTTGACATTCAATTGAATTCTGGGCCATTGTGGGATAACCAGTTATTAGATACTCTGGAAGGAAGAATTCCCTGAATCACTAGTTAGGCAACTTAAAAGAAGAAAGGCACATTTTCTGCTATCTCTTCTCCGCATTGTCTTATTCATCATGACACTTCTACAACGTTGCAGAATTCTTAGCACATAGTAGGTGCACAATAAATATTTATTCACTGATAATTCGTGCATTCTCAATGTCATTTTAAGAGGATTTTTCAAAACTTTCCTGCTAATCTGAAAGAGCTGCGCCACAGAACACAGTATATAGCTCGCAGTACACAGTACGCATTGGTGTGCCTGATTGAGACTCAGGTGTACAAAGCCATGAGCGAAGTTCAGGTAAATATCCAAATTAAACTGTTCTAAAGTAGGTTGAACAGCATCCATTACCTTAGCCCTGAATATTGGCTGTTCTTATCCATCTTCTCCTTGAAGTCAATATTTGAAATAGGCTTTTGTGAGGCAGGAGAGGCTTAAGAAAAATAAAAAAAACAAAGAGGGATTTAGTGCTTAAATATATTTATGAATTCATCTCAATTTCTCTTTATCTCTTTTTAAAGAGCTGTGGTATATGTGAAAACATTTGTAGCAGGTAAAGGTTTCTGAAAATTGGCTCATTTTTAACCCAATCGATACTGTTGTTTCATGTCAAAAGCAGGATATGATGCAGTTCCCTGATAGATCTGATTTAATATTCTCTAGGACTCTGGGATTGTATACCATCTATACTCTCCTAAATTTGATGGTGTCAATATGACCTGACATTTAATTATTTGCATAGCCTATTTAAAATTAAAATAGCAACAGGCTCTGAGTTCTTTTCAAGCTTTAATACACTCTCCCTTTAAAAATATATTTTTCATAAATTACTCTGCTGTCTGGCAGGCCATCACATTCTTCATTTCCTGTAATAAAAGGGGATGTGATGTGGGTGTGAAACGCAGAGGAGAGCACCATGGTTAAACAAGAGCGGACACTGATCAAGTCCATTAATCAAAGCGCCTTTTAAATCTCTGCAAGTTGAGAACTGTAGCATCCAGGGATTTGATTAAAGAGGAAATATAAAATGGCAGAAGAGGCCAATAGCTGCCTGGGCAGGTCACATCTCAGAGCCCCTGATTAACGGAACGTTGCTTTCAGTGGAATTTGTTTTCTCTGGATCATCTTTTGGAGCTTATTTGCTAAGAAAAGGTGGATTTGAGCTGCAATATCTCCTTGCGGCTATTGGAAAAACACCAATACAGCAGAAACTTGAAAATCTCTTCAGGCCGGCCTCTTATGCCTTTTCCTCTTTGGATTATCCCAACTCCCCTGATTTCCACGTAACCCAAATAACTTCACAGGGCTAACATCACTGTCCAATTTCAGTGTTCTAAAGGCAAGGATTCCTAAGCACTATTGAAGCAGGTTTTTACCCTAGAGGTGAATACCTATTGTCTTCAGTGCCATTCAGTCATTTGTTGGTTTGTTTGTTCATTATTTTATTTAGTCCATTTACTCAGAAATACTTCTTGAACATTTATGTCTAAGCCCCAAATTACATGTCAGAAGAAAGGTGAAAAGCCTCCATGCCTGTCCTCTAAGTGCCTTCAGTGTGGTGGAGAGAGGTCAAGAAACACCTTCTATAAAATATGGTGAGGTCTGGCTACCCTGGAGGCTATGCCCTGGAGGAATGATGGGAGCAAGTAGGAAGGAACTCTGAAACCTCTGGGGGATGGTGTTGTGGAGTGTTCCCAGGGAGGTTCTCAATTGGAGAGGAGTTGGGAGGTTGGGCAGGGGGAGAGCCAGGGCGAGTGAAGGCACCTGCACTCGGTAGAGGAGACAGAGCGTAGAGTGCTTGGGAATGGCCAGTGCAGCCACAGTGTGGAGGATGCAGGTGCAAAGGTGTGGATAGGCCAGCAGAAGCCTGTGGGAGAGGACTTCTATTTCAGGGGGAGATGGGAAACCATTCCAGGATTTTCAACGAACAACATGCTAGAAAGACAGCTCCTGGGGCATTGTGGAGAATAGGTAAGAGTTGGAAAAGATTTGAGTGAGGGAGAAAACTAGGAGTTGAGCCCAAATCTTGGAGAGAAATGGCTAGAGTATGAGCTAATAAGGGAAGTGGGAAAAGGAAATTTGAGATGTATTTGAGAAATCTATAGGATCAATGTGAGGCAAGCCAAATCTGGTGAGAAGCAGGACTTCACCTCTGTTCAAGGTTGCATTTACTTTGGTTTGCTTACAAAACCTCAAATCAGCAAACTAATGCCATTTGTGGGATTAGAACAAAGGCCTCCCACTGCCCTTCTTATTTCTGGAGGTTTCCCATATTTTGCAGATGTTGGTAATCCACTTAAGTGACATGCCCACCAGGCCAGAGAGGCTAAGAACTGTGAGTTTTATGGGCTTGGTTACATTAGCACCTAGAACCACTAATAGTTTCATGCAAGGCAAGTCACACTCCTCACACTAAAGTCTGAATTCTGGGTCTTGAAGTTCTGGATTGAACAATTTCTCTTTTCTCTCCATATGATTCTGGACCTGAACAATTCTTATCTATTTTGTGATCTTTCTCTGGGTAGGACTGGCCAAAGCTTATGATACAAAGCTTTGTATCATGAAGGGAAGAGTGTAGGTGGTCTCCCAGTCTGCTGGTTCAGGAGAATGGGTACATGGTCGTGCCATTCATTCACCCTCATGGGAAACACAAAGAAGAGATAGGATTCGATAAGGGAAGAAACTTTAAGGTATGTGTGCTTGAGCTGTTTGTTGGACTCCAGAGAGGTTTAGGTCTGGAGTTGAAGTTTGGGTCTCCCTGGGATAGTAGTACATATTTGAGGTTTAAAAAAGATGTGGCGAAAACCATCAGTGTATGTGAAGGATGGAGGATGTGTAGAACATCAGGACAGAGCCCTGTGAAACATTCATATTTAATCAGAGGAAAAGAAGTGCTATGGACTGAAGGTTTGTGTTCCCCTCAAATTCGCAAGTTCAAGCCCTAACTTCCAGTTTGATGGTATTTTGAGATGGGGCTTTGAGAGGTGACTAGGGTTAGATAAAGCCATGAGGATGGGGCCTTTCTGATGGGATTAGTGGACTTATAAGAAGGAAGAGGGAGAAGTCTCATTCTCTCTTCATGTGCATAAACTGAGAAAAGGAATGTAAGGACATAGCAAGAAGGCAGCCGTCTGCAAGCCAGCAAGAGAGCCCTCACCAGGAACCAAATTAGCTGGCACCTTGGTCTTGGACTTCTCAGCTTCCAGAACTGTGGGAAACAATTTCTGCTGTTTAATCCGCCCAGTCTATGGTGTTTCGTTACAGTAGCCCAAATTGACTAAAACAAGGAGCCTGTAAAAAAGAATAAAAAGACTAACAAGGCCAGGTGCAGAGACTTACGCCTGTAATACCAGCACTTTGGGAGGCTGAGGTGGGTGGATCGCCTGAGGTCAGGAGTTTGAGACTAGCCTGGCCAACATAGTGAAACCCTGTCTCTACTAAAAATACAAAAAATTAGCTGGGCATGGTGGCAGGTGCCTGTAATCCCAGCTACTCGGGAGGCTGAGGCAGGAGAATCTCTTGAACTCTGGAGGCAGAGTTTGCAGTGAGCCGAGATCATGCCACTGCACTCCAGCCTGGGCAACAAGAGCAAAACTCTGTTTCAAAAAAAAAAAAAAAAAAAAAAAAAGCTAATAAGAGGGCTAAGGGGAGAAGCAGGGTGTAATAGCTCCATAGAGGTGAAAGAATTAGGCTGGTGTAAAGAGAAATGGCAGTTCAACTGTGTGAAAAAAAGATACAAATTTTGGGTGTCCATTGGGCCCATAGGTCTATTTTGTGCTTAACGTTGTTGTCCATGTGTGTGTTACATGTGGCACTTTCAGATGGAATAAATGAATTAAGAAACACCCATTCTGATCACCAACATAGTTTTAATTAAAAATTTAGTTTTTTTCATATTACAATGGTGATAACTATTTATTATAGGAAAAAATTAGATTAGGATAAAGAAAAACCAAAAATATGTAAAAGAAATATCTTTGCTAATATTACTATTCGGTGAAACGGCTTTTATTAGGTTGTTGCAAAAGTAATTGTGGCTTTTGCTATCACCTTCAATGGCAAAAACCACAATTACTTTTGCACCAACCTAATTAAATCTCTGTTTCGTGTATGCCCTTCCTTGCTCTTTTATTCTGTCTCTTCCACATTTACATATTCACACGTATATTTACACGTTCACATGTATGTATAATAAATAAACGGGATTGCATTGCTGTGTAACCTGCTTTTTCAATCTAATGAACACATTCTACGCCAATACATATTTATCCATAGAATAATTTTTAAAATGGCTATAACCAATCTCCTATTGTTGGACATTTAGGTTGCTACTATAAATAACATTGTAAGGACTATCTTTATAGCCACAAATTAATTCATATTCTTAATTAGTTGCTTGGGTTAACTTCCTTAAAGTAGAATTGTAGAATCAAAAAGTATTCACATTTTTAAGAAAGCATCGTTAGTATCCAACTGTTTGTATGTTATATATATGCAATACTGAGAGATAGTCTTTAAGACAGGCTTTGTTAACTTAGGTAATTGTTGAATTAGGTTATTGACTAATCCATTACCATTTTATTGAGACCTATATGCAGCTCACTATGCATATTTATGTAACATGAATACTAAAATATTTAGAGCAAATTCTGATGGCAACTTTTAGTTATTTTACATCAAGGAAGTGACTAGAATCCATAACTGGTGGGGCCAAGAGAATAATCTCTCTTAAAGGCTATTTTAGATATTTTTCTGTTATCCATATGCTGCACTTATTTGTGCTAAGTTCTTAGTATTTACTTGCTCACTTGTTCAATGTTCTGTCTTAAGGTACTGAATTTTCCTTAAATATTTTCGTTGGAAGATTCTATTGCTTGCTAGTTGCCTGCTTTTCTACAGATGAGAAACGGCACTGTGAGGTCTGTCTTCTGCCTTTCTAGGTAGAAGTTCTGTGCTCCCTGAGGGGATGGGTACTTTTGGGTACCATGATGGTTGAGGAGCACTTTAAATCTCTTCTGGTGGGAAGAGCTCCATCTAGGTGGTAATCTGAGCTGAAAATGGATCCTTCACTTAGTAGTACTGCGGTGATTCCCATGCAGGGCTGAGCACGACTGCTTATCCACTTCATTCATCCATGCAGTAAATAGTTATCAAGGATCTGCTGTGTGTTGGGCACTGACTGATGACACTTGGGAGCAAAACAGACAGCACCTCTGTCCATGCGGGGCTTTCGTTCTTGTAGGGGGCTCAGAATAAAAAAAAAAACGATCAAGATTGTATTACATGATTATAAGTGTCACGGTGGCAATAGAACATATTGATATAATAGGTGTGATTGGGGTAGTGGTAGGAGACTATGTCATTGGATTGGTTGAGGAGTTAATGTTTGAGCTGAGAATTGAATAATAATTAAGAAGTAGCCAGCCTTGGGAAGATCTGAAGAAATGATACTTAGTGGAGAAGAATGTAAATGCAGAACCCCTGAAGAGGACTAGCTTGGGTATGTTTGAGCCACAGAAAGAGGGCCAGTGGGGCATTTTGAACACACAGAGGCTGGTTAGAGATGAGCTGGAGGCAGGTGGGGAAAGATGCTGTGGAGTCTGTAGGCCACAGCAAGGAAAACTGGATACATTCAAAGTGCGATGAGAAGCTTTAGCGTGTTTTAAGCCAGAGAGTGACATGACTGTTTTACATTTAGAAAAGTTTGTGGGAAATGGATCCCAAGTTTAGCCAGGAAATTGCCTGTTAGGAAATCAATAAGGAATTTTTAGAATACGAGAACACTGAATTCTTCTGAAAGGCTAAATAAGATGAGGGCAGAAAATCATCCTCTGGGTTCAGCAGGGTGGAAGCCATTGAGGACTTGGGTAAGAGGGTCTTCATTTCAGAAATCATGATGGAAAACTGAGTAGAGTGGGCTGAGGAGAGAATGGCGCTCTGGGGGAAAACGGAGATGAAGAAACTCTGGGCCTGGATCAGCCACACAGCCAAGGCTAGAAGCAAGGCAAGGTGGTGAAAAAGGGACCAAGGGAAACTCTACATACTGAGCAGGGCAACCTCCAGCACCCTTGGCTTTCTCAGCAGTCACAATACTGGCAGCCATCCCTATGTGTGCAAGGCAGGAGTCTGGGGGACTTTTGTCTGGAGAAACTGTCTAGTGAAGACAAAAGAACTCCAGTTGCTGACATCTGAGGAACCAAAAGAAAGGGGCCAGATACCTACCCCATGACTGTACAGTGAGGCACACCAGTCAGTATACTGCACTCCCACACCCACGGCTTCTGGTTGCATTCTCATGCCTTACTTTTAAACATGTACAGAAACCCAAAGAAGAACATACATTTGAAGCATCCTCTATTGTGAAATACAGAGACCAAACCTGACAAACAGGAAAAAAGAACCCAGAGAAAACAGACAATGTAGAGATCAAACACTTCAAAACACCATAATTAATACTTTCAGAGACATAAGAGGAGATTTTACATACACAGAAAAAGAAGAGGGTACTATTAAAAAGGCCCATTCAGAGAAAAAGATAGAGGATTGGAATTTTAAAATATGATAGAAGAATTGGCACAGAAAGTTGAAGAAATCTTCCAGAATGTAAAACATAACAAGAACAAAAAGAGATGGAAAAAGAAAAGAAAAGTTAAAAAATTGACATTACTTTGATAAAATAAAAATGAAAAAGCTTAGGAGTTTGTTAAAATCAAAATGTTAAGCTACTATAAAACAGAAAGTTTTTAATGCTGGGTATTAAATGAAATGAAAAAAGCATATTTATTGACATAGAAAGGTAGTTACAATCGGCCGGGCACGGTAGCTCACGCCTGTAATCCCAGCACTTTGGGAGGCTGAGACGGGCGGATCACAAGGTCAGGAGATCAAGACCATCCTGGCTAACACAGTAAAACCCCGTCTCTACTAAAAATACAAAAAATTACCAGGGCGTGTTTGCAGGCGCGTGTCGTCCCAGCTACTCGGGAGGCTGAGGCAGGAGAATGGCCTGAACCCGGGAGGCGGAGCTTGCAGTGAGCCGAGATCGCGCCACTGCACTCCAGCCTGGGCGACAGAGCAAGCCTCCATCTTAAAGAAAAAAAAAAAAAAGAAAAGAAAGGTAGTTACAATCATTTAAGTTAAAAAGTACGGTTTACAGAATATTAGCTGGTTTGTTAAATTTGAAAAGTTATATTCATGCAAAACAAACCATAGAATATGTACATCAAAATAAGCTTATCATTGGATTGTGATATCGGTTATATTATTTAGGGTAGGCTGAACTCTTATAACAAATAGACCCCAATATTTAATGGGCTCAAACTCTTTCCAACAACTCTACTGAGGTATAATTCATATGCCATACAATTACCCTACTTAAAGTATACAACTCAGTGTTTTCCAGTAAATTAACAGAAATGTACAATCATCACCATAGTCAATTTTGGAACATTTTGACCACCTCAAAAAGAAATCCTGTACCCTTTAGTTATCATTCCTCTAACCCCTGCATTGCTACCCTCCCAACCCTAAGCACCCACTGGACCTACTTCTGTCTCTGTAGATTTCCCTATTCTGGATATTTTACATATATGAAATCATATAATATCTGGTTATCTTAGTTCAATTTCTGTTGCTTATCAGAATACCTGAAAGTGGGTAATTTGTAAAGAAAAGTCATTTATTTTTTGTAAATATGGAGGCTGAGAAGTCCAAGTTCAAGGGGCCACATCTGGTGAGAGTCTTCTTGCTGGTAGGGACTCTGGCTTGCCAAGGTCCAGAGTGTGCTAAGGTGCTCTCATGTGCTAGCTCACATATCTCTTTCTTCTTTAAAAAGCCAACCATGATAACCCATATAATCTGTCAGTCCACGAATGGATAGGTCCATTGATGAGGGCAGAACCCTCATCATCCAATCACCTCTTAAAGTCCCCACCTCTCAACACTGCCACACTGGGAATCAAGTTTCAACACGAGTTTCAGAGGGGATATTAAAACCATAGCAGTGGTCTTTTGTGACTGACTTCTTTCACTCAGCATAATATTTTCAATTTCATTCATTTTGCAGCATGTATCAGCACTTCATTACTTTTTATGACTGAGTAATATTCCATTGTATGAATACACCATATTTTGTTTATCCATTCATCAGTTGTTGGACATTGTTTTTTCCCCCACCTATTGGCTATTACAATGCTGCTATGAAGACTTATGTGCAGGATTTTGTGTAGACATATGTTTTCATTTATCTTGGGCATATACCTAAGAGTAGAATATATGTACTTAGGAGGGTCATATTGTAACTCTATATTTAATTGTGTGAGGAATTTCCAGATTGTTTTCCAAAGTGGCTGTATTATTTAAAATTTCCACTGCACATGAGGATTCTGATTTTTTCACATCCTCGTCAACACTTGTTATTTGACTTTTTAATTCTAACCATCTGTAATCGGTATTAGGGTTCTCCAGAGAAACAGAACCAATAGAATAAATATGTATGTATGCATATCTATCTATCTATCATCTATCTGATATAGACATATGAAAGGCAATTTGTCAGAAGAGCTGGCTCATGTGATTATGGAGGGTAAGAAGTCCTACAATGTGTTATAGGCAAACTGGAGAACAGGAAAGTCAGTAGCATGACTCCATCCAGCTTTGAAGACCTGAGAACCAGGGGAGCTGATGGTGTAACTCTTAGTCCAAAGCAGAAGGCCTGAGGAACTGGGTTGGGGGGCACTGATGAAAATCACAGAGTCTGAAGGCCAGAGAGCCTGGAGTTTTTATATCCAAGGGCAGGAGAAGATGGGTGTCCCAGCTCTAGAAGAGAGAGAGAGAGTGAGCAAATTCTTTCCTTTGACTTTTTGTTCTATTAGGGCCCTCAGCTGATTGAATGGTGCCTGCTCACATGTGGGTGAGGGCGGATCTTCCTTATTGAGTCCACTAGTTCAAATACTAACCTATTCTGGAAACAACCTCACAGACAGACTCAGAAATAATGCTTTGTCAGCCATCTAGATATCCCTTAACCCAGTCAAATTAACATCTAACATTAACCATTACAAGTTCACTGTTTGTCAGCTTGGCATCCACATGCATCTCCTTAAGCCATACTTAATCTTCAGATAAAGACAATAACAACGTCATAGTTCAACCTAAGATAATACGCCTGAAAATGCACCGAACCCTTCCTGAGAAGAGGAGGTAAAGTCCTTGAGTGACATTTACTCTTCTTCTGATAGTCCATAATTTAAATACTATGACATAAAATTAGCAATACTTAAATACTGATATAAAGTTAATGCATCTTATATTACATGATAAAGGAATAGGAGAGGAAATAAAACAAAGATATTTGCTTAATGTATGTATATATACACACAAACTTTTTTTTATACTTTAAGTTCTAGGGTACATGTGCACAATGTGCAGGTTTGTTACATATGTATACATGTGCCATGTTGGTGTGCTGCACCCATTAACTCATCATTTACATTAGGTATATCTCCTAATGCTATCCCTTCCCCCTCCCCCAACCCCATGACAGGCCCCAGTGTGTGATGTACCCCATCCTGTGTCCAAGTGTTCTCATTTTTCAATTCCCACCTGTGAGTGAGAACGTGCGGTGTTTGGTTTTCTGTCCTTGTGATAGTTCACACAAACACATTTTTTAACAAAATAGGGAAAAATACTCATGACAGTTACAGTCTTTATTTCTATAACTGGTCACATGGTCATAGCTGGTAATGATAATTACCTTTTTGTACTATCCATTCTATATTCCCATTGTCTTCAAGAAGCACTTTAGCTGGTGATGGTTTTCTCACCTGGTGGAGTGACCCAAACCTTCATTCCATTTGTAGTCCTTCATGGGCTGGGTTGTTGTATTTTCCCACTGACCTTAATCACAGGGTGCAGTTATACAAGGAGATACCCTAAGGGATCTCCTCTATTCCAGACATACTCTTCCTTCCTCCACTGTGGAATAGTAGTCCAATTTCCCAGTGGTAGTCTGGATCAATCATGCCAGCCAACACTGTAGTTCCCTTCTTAGCCTGTTGACTCAGAGGCATGAAAATCCCAATGTGGCTGGGTGGCATCTTAACCTTCAGTTGAATGGAATCATTGTTGTGTCACCTGATGGAAGCATTCTTCCTTCTGGAGCTAACTTCTAGGCTGGCAGAGCATAAAGCTGTGGGAATAGGAAGCAAAAAGTTTGCTAGTGGGTCACTAGGGATAATGGTGAGTGGTGGCCTTTCTATTTCTCCTCCTTGATTCCTGGACCCATGAATGCTGAGATGAGAGAAATAGTACCATATATTGGATTCTGATTCAGAGCATATTTAGCTGTCTGGAGAAATTTGTTCCAGCCCTACAAAATATTGTCACCTAGCTGCGCTGCATCTGTGACTTCAAAATGACATTCCACAATTTTAGCAAGCCAGCTGCTTCAAAATGATGAGAAACACGGTAAGACCAGTGAATTTCATAAGCATGAAACCATTGTCACACTTCTTTGGCTGTGAAGTGAATTCCTGTTCTCCTTTTCCCCTGCAAAGGGAAGTGATGGCTCAGGGGATCCTCCTTGGCAGTAGGATTTGTTGGGGGTGAGAGCGTAGCATGTGATGATAGCATTGGAGTTCCAGGGTGTAGGTGTGTGTGAGGTGGTGTCAGGGCTGGGATGTGGGATGTGGCAACTCTGGCCCTAGGGAGGGTGCAGTAGCAGCTTTTGCTCAGGGGAGGAGGAGCAATGTGGACTCTGGGCAGCTCTGTCACTAGTGCAGCTTTGACAAAGACTGTGGGGATCCCTGGTGATAAAAATTGTGGGTGTCCGTGGTGGCACTGCAGATCTGTGCCAGGTTGCATGATGGGCTGATGCAGGTAAAATGCTTCCTATGTTTTTCTACGTGATCACTCTCAGTTTTTCTTCTCTGCTGGGTTGCTGCAGCTTCTTCACTGTACTTTGGAGATTTCCTGGATTTTTTCTGTTTGTGGTAGTTGTTAAATCATCCATTGCATTTGTGGCAGGATGTGGGTTGGGACTTCCTAGTCTACCACCTTGCTGATGTCACTCTCTGTAGAAATAGTTTCTGAGGTCAGTGTTTAATATTTGTTCTAACATCAGGGCTACCCCCAGTTGTCTTATTCCCCACTTCTCTCCTATAAACTAGCCAGCCTACAGTCTAGGCTGTGTCTTCATTATATCCATGAATCTCTTCCCACTACAATCTCCATTGTTCTTGAGAGTGCCCTTAGGCTTGAACGTCTCTAGCTCTGTTGCAAATAAAGTCAGTTCCTTTGGGAAGAGTTTAGAAGCTATTTGTTTTATGGCCAGTTTTCCCTTCTGGGAAAAAAATCTCTGAGTCAGGACTCTGGAGCTGGGGGTAGGGACAGTGCCAAGCCTCTTTTTGAGTGACACCCATACTCTAGAAGCTTAAGGGATGGGCTGCAGCCTAGGGTTCTCTCAGCTTGCCAGTCCTGGTGTGGAGCCTCTGCCTCATGAATGAAGGCAAGAGCTATCAGGGCCCCAGTATCCTCAGTGTGCCACATCTAAAATGAAGCCTTCATTTCATGGCTGGGAATTGGGAGGAAGAAGGGAGCACGCTGCATCTTGACTGCAGTCACCCAAGACTTGGCCTTGGCAACAATGTGCTAAGGGCAGAATAAGAAATGTTACAGTCTTGCCCTGTGTTCTTGGCTATAGTAGTCTGGAGTGCGGTTTCCACATCATGGAACAGGTGGGGAGGGAGATAAAAGGAGTCTTCATTCAAATACCACAGATCTTCACATTTTGTACTGAATTTTTATATATTCTCTTGAGTAGATGTTTCTTCATTGGCTTAGGGTAAACTCAAGTCCATTTCCAGAGGTCATCTATAGACCAAGACTAATATTGACTACACCATTTTAAAAATGTGGTTTCCAAGGCTGCTGTAGTCTTTGCTATTCAATTTTGCAGGAAGAAGAAAGAGTATAGAGGAGTGTCCAAGGGGGATTTTATTGACCATGCCAGAAAGTAGGACACATCACTGTCACTTGTATGTTATGAGTGGGTAGATATAATGTGTCTCACTCACCAATGGAATTCAAGTGTCCACCCCAATGGTAAGGGAAGTTGGGAAGTGTCATTTGCCATGGGTTTAACAGTTTTGCCACATGGGTACTTTAAGTTTTCTCTTAGCTTATTTGTATTTTCTAATTTTGCACAATGGATCTATATTTCTAATATAATATAAATACAAATAAATTAATAAATAGAGAACAAGCAGTGAGGAAGTAAGGGTAGGGAGTATAGACAATCCCTTCTAAGAAGTTTTGCAGGTGCCATTACTGGAGTGAGAAACTAGGTTAAGAAAAGGTTTCTAAATATGAAGATTCTGGCATATTTTTAAAGCTGATAGGAATTATCCAGAAGACAGGAAACAACTAATAAGTCTTTGAGTTGGTTCTCCCTAAAAATTATATAGAGTGTCTCTTTCACTTGAGATAGGAGAGGGAAAGAAAGAAGGGTTTCAAAATGGTCACCCTTGCTATTTCTTCTCACTAGACTGTATGGTTCAGGATTTCAAAGCTTTCTTTGGAACATTTGGAAGCAGAAAAAAAAAAAAAAGAAAAACCACCAACAACAAAACCAGTGCTTACTAAGCTTGACAAAGTAACAAATTGTGGAAATTTCCAAAGCTAATTATTGCGTTTTTCTAAAAAATTCCTTTGATATGCTAAGAGTTTTAATCAGAGTCATTAAATACAGAAACCCTTGGGTTGCAAAGAACATAGGAATAACCCACTGATGTGTTGATTATGGGTGAGTTGCTATTTATCAACAGAACTTACCCGTGACATACAAAATGAGACTGTCATGCAGTGGGGCTGCCTTTGCAAACTTCCATGGAGTTAACTCCAATACCAGACAATCTATTGGAAAATTCTATAACAGATAAAAAGAAGGCACTGTGGGAACATATAAAGAGAGAAGTTAATTCTCACTGAGGGAATTGGGATCAGCTTTAGAGAGGAGATAGCATCTGAACAAATTCCAGAAGGCCAGTAGGGATTTAGACAGACCTTGGAGAGAAGACATCCTGGTCTGGGAGTGCCAACATAGCTTGAAGGCAGAGGACGGGTGATAGGAGGTGTTAGGAGTTAGCTTGGCTGTGGCTGGTAAATGTGCAGAAGCACAGTGGAAGGTCAGTCCAGAGAAGGAGTGACAGCACAGCCTGGAGGATGGAGGGTGATGCATCCCAGCTTAAGGAGTTGTGCTTTTTACTTTTAGTTCTGACCAGTTTTTAGAAAAACTAATCTACTAATAATATGGAGGCAGGGGTGAGGATGGAAGAAATATTGGAAGCCGACTAGAAGGAGGTGAGTGCACTGTTTGTTCAGGAGGTGATGATACATTGATTAGTGCTGGCAGAGAGATGTGGGGGAGATATTAAGACACCCCTAGAGTGTGAGGAGGACTTTTTACAGCTTCCACAGAGGAAAAAGTGGTGATCACAGGTCTGCAGGGCTCTTTGAGCCTTCCCCAGATGTGGAACAGAGAAAGTTTGAAGTAGATGCCATTTTAAGAGCCAAGACATGGATTCTCCCTCTCTGCAAAGCATCCTTGCAAACTCTCGAGGGAAACCAGTGCTTCATGTTGTTAAAGTTTTACAAGTTATGGCATAAATTGTTCTTCAAGTGCCAAATGTAGTGACCAATAAATCACTGAGAGGATTCTCTGAGATTTGCAATTGTGGAATTATTGATTTTGTACCTAGTCTTGGATGCACTGAGCCGGGTCTCCTCTGAGGCAGCATGCTGCAACCCTGCCCTGTCCAGTCACCTCACTCTCACCTGGAAGAATCTTGTTCTTTAGAGGGAATAAGTCACAGACGTCCTCAGAGGTGAACGCTCCAGGTGCACCCCAGAGAGCTGCCCCACTAGCTCTGGCTGGCTGATGCTGTGTTTCGCTCCAAGCTCTTCGCTCTATAAATCCACCACAGGTGTCCTCACTCTCCATCACCCAGTCCTTTGTTCCGTCATTGCCTCATATTCATTTAGCAAGACTTCACTGAGCACTTAGAGGCTTGCTGCTTCCCTGTGGGGCTACAACAGTAAACACCACAGACAGGCGCTGGTGGGGAAGACAGCCAAACAGACCAGGAATTACAAAACACCTCGAAAAGTGCTCTGATGGGGGAAAGACAGAGTGCCGAGGAAACGTGGGAGAGGTGTTGGGGAAGTTTCTGGAAGGAAGTGGCCAGGTGAGAACTTCAGTCATTTTGGATGAGCTCCTCTTTCTACGCTCCAGCCCCACATACTATCTTCCACTCATTCTGTTGATTCTCCCCTATGACATCTACCAGGTCAGTCCCCTCTTTTCTATTATTTCCCATAAAGAATTTTTCCAACAGCTTCTCTGGGAGGCAGAGTTAGGAAACCAGGCAGGCCCGGACATTCCAGCTGTGTGGCCTTGAGCACGTCACTAAACCCCTCTCAGTCTCAATTTCTTCATCTAAAAAATGGGGACATCAATGCCTTACTTCCAGATATATCTTGAAAAACAAATAAGATAATATTTTAAAAAATAGCCCAAGGCCTGGCATTTAAAAGATAATCATTCCAGTTTCCTTTCTGAGCCTGCAGTCTCTTCTTTTGTTTAACATACTCTCCTCACAGCTGCCAAACTCATCTCCCCCAAACTTTAATCTTATTTCTCCCTTGCTGAAACGTTTTCAGATTCCGTAGCCTGTGCAATAAAGGCTGTCAGTCAGGATCCCTGCAGAAATGACTGAAGAGAACATAAGGAAGGCGAAAGGCAGGGGTTCTAGGAGCGCAGGGCAGGGGCCTCGCTCACACAGGCCATTGGACATCTGGAAGGTTCCCCAAGGAAGTGATCCCAGAGCTGAGAGATAAAGGCTGAACTAGGCAAGAAGAGGGTGAAAGGAGGTGTCCAGATAAAGGCTGTTAGGGAGGAAGCAGCCAGTAGGGCTGGAGTGCAGAGAGCAGGGAGGTGATGAGATGGACCAGTGCCTGTCCAGAACCCACAGCCTAGTGGGTTGAGAGTTTGTCGGATTATTTACCAGGTGTGAAGCAATGAGAGCCGTGCCAGTGTTGTTTCCTTTGTTGTGTTTTGTTTTTGTTTCTGTTTGGTGAGACAGGGTCTTGCACTATCACTGGGCTGGGTTGCAGTGGTGCCATCTTGGTTCACTGTAACCTTGACCTCCCAGGCTCAAGTGAATCTCCCATCTCAGCCTCCTGAGTTACTGGGATTACAGGCATGCACCACAATGCCCTGCTCATTTTTGTATTTTTTGGTAGAGACGGGGTTTCTCCATGTTGCCCAGGCTGGACTTGAACTCCTGAGCTCAATTGGTCTGCTTGGCTCGGCCTCCCAAAGTGCTGGGATTACAAGGTGAGCCACCGCTCCTGGCTGTGCCAGCATTTTAAGCTGTTGCTTGTTGACATATCAGTTTTTCTTGCTTGGACAGGATAATCTCTGTATGCCTTATGGTGTTCAATACATTTAACCGACCAAGTGAATGCAGTTGTAACTATAGAAATGGAGGGAGAGAATTCTGGTCACTGCATCTTCTGATTTTTCGGGTGAGAGTTCCTTGAAGCTTCACTGCAATTTCCCAGCCAGAGTGTCTGAAGACCGCTGCAGATCCAGTTTGAGTTGCTTTTACTCTCCAGGAACACACAGATGTGACTAAAAAAATCTACATTCCCCAAAAGTAACAAAATTCATGCTACTCCAGAGACCCAGACAAAGGGGAATTAAGCTTGCTTGAACTTGAGCCTGGGGACCAGGATGCTGATGGAGGCTTTGCAGATTCCTGGGTCTCCATGGAGACGAACAGACTCTGGCAAAATTTCCTTCTTTGGAGAAAGGCAGTGTTGGCTGCTTTCTTTCCTCTGGCCACCCTGAGAAGGCAAGACTCATAAAAGTGCTGTGTGTAGATTCTCTGCAGACACGGGGCTATTTTGTACCATTTCTGGCCTCTTCAGAGCCCTCCTGAAGTGCTCTTTGGCATCCAGCATCCAGGGTGTCCAGCTGCCTCCACAAACAGTGAGAGCTCATCAGTAATGAGTGATACAAGTCACACAACCAAGAGCCATGTGTCTGGTTCATAGCACCTTATGCAAAGTGAATGCTCACTATGGTTTTTAGCAAAAAATGTGTGGAGAATGAAGAGGAATAATAGCCAACTTTCCAGGTGACTCTCTTCCTTAGAGCTGAGAAACAAAAACACATAGTTCAGGCTTCTCAAATGTTAAGGGCTTACACTTAACCTAAAATTAACCAGAGATCTGGTTATAGAGAAGCTTCTGATCTGATTCAATAAGTCTGGAGTGTAGATGGAAGCTCTGCATTTCTAACAAGCTCCCTGGTGGTGCTCATGCTACTGGTTCGAGGACTGCCCATAGGGCCAACAAGGAAGTAAATGGGGCAGCCAACTGTCAGCCAAATTCTGAGCCAGGGCAACAGTCACGCTTGAGTTTATGTGCTTGAGGTCCAGTGTAGTGTTGGAAGATTCATTTATTTTACACCCGTGGAAATATATGAGCATGCATACTGTCTTCATCTGTTTGTGTTGCTATGAAGAAATACTTGAGGCTGGGTAGTTTAATAAAGAAAAGACTTTTATTTGGCTCACAGATCTGTAGACTATACAAGAAACATGGCACCAGCACCTACATCTGGTGAGGCCTCAGGCTGCTTCCACTCATGGTGGAAGGCAAAGGGAGCCAGTTTGCAGAGATCACATGGTGTGTGTGTGTGTGTGTGTGTGTGTGTTTGTGTTTGTGTGTTTGAGAGAGAGAGAGAGAGAGAGAGGTGGGGAAGGAGGTGCCAGGCTCTTTCTTTCAGGAGGAATAGGGTAAAAACTCACTCATTACCTTGAGGATGGCACCAAGCCATTCGTGAGGGATCTTCTCTCATAACCCAAACATCTTCCACCAGGTCCCACCTCCAACACTGGGAATCACATTTTAAAGTGAGATTTGGAGGGGTCAAACAAACCAAACTCTAGCATATACCAAGCACATGAATTGAATGTTATCTTTACACCAAAGAGACTAGTGTTGTGGGCAAGTCAATATAGTACATGATTTTCAGTGATTTTTTAAATATTTCAGAATCATTGAATACTTTTAGTTTTTTTTTTTTTTTTGGTCATAGCTTTATTCCCTCAACAAGAATTTATGGAATATTTGTAATGTATTAAGCATCTCTCCTAGCAGTGGAAGGTACTCTTCCTATTCTCCTTAAGTTCCCTGTCTAGTGAGTGAGGCAGAGATAAAACAAATAATAATAGTATAACAGTGTCGTGATAGTTCACACCAGCATTGTACAGCAGCATTATGTGAGCCATAGATTTTAGCTCCCAATGTAATTTAGAATTTTCTAGTTGCCGTGTTTAAAAAGGTAAAACAACAACAAACCCCATGTGAAATTAATTGTAACAGTATATTTTATTTTAATCCACTGCAGTCAAAATTATCCTTTCAATTTTTTTTTTGTTTTGAGACGGAGTTTTGCTTTTATTGCCCAGGCTAGAGTGCAGTGGCACAATCTCGGCTCACTGCAACCACCTTCCAGTTTCAAGCGATTCTCCTGTGTCAGCCTCCCAAGTAGCTGGGATTACAGGCTCCCACCACCATGCCCAGCTAGTTTTTTTTTTTTTTTTTGTATTTTAAGTAAAGATGGGATTTCACCCTGCTGATCAGGCTGGTCTCGAACTGCTGACCTCGTGATCCACCCGCCTTGGCTTCCCAAAGTGCTGGGATTACAGGCATGAGCCACCGTACCCGGCCTTATCCTTTCAATTTGTAATTCATCTGAAAAGGTATTCGTGAGACATTTTGCTTTTTAAAAAATGCTAAGTGATAGAGGATATTTATCCCCTCCAAATCTCATGCTGAAATGTGACCCCCACTGTTGGAGGTGGGGCCTGGCAGGAGATGTTTTGGTCATGGGGGCAGATCCCTCATGCATGGCTCTGTGCCCTTATGTTAATGAGTGAGTTTTTGCTTTATTAGTTCCCAAAAGATCTGACTGTGGAAAGAGCCTGGAAACTCCTCTTCTCTGTTGCTCCTTGTCTGTCCATGTGAGATACCTGCTCCCCCTTCACTTTCCACGATGATTGGAAGCTTCCTGAGGCCTCACCAGAAGCAGATGCTGGCAAAATGCTTCTTGTGTAGGCTTCAGAAGTGAGAGCCAAGTAAATCTCCTTTCTTTGTAAATAGCCCAGCCTCAAGTATTCCTTTATAGCAATGCAAAATGGATGAATACACTAAGTTATCAGAATCCGGTGTGCATTTTGCCCTTACAAAACATCTGAATTTGGACTAGCCATGATTCACACACTCAGTAGCCACACATCTGAGAAGATTGTAGTAGTCGACCACAGTGCAGGTCTATACAGTGGAGTGGGGGACAACTGCCTTTGCTGTAGAAGCTGAGGGGTGGGTCAGGGAAAAAGGTAATCTACTGCACTGCAGGGAAGGGTGGGAGAGTCACATCTGGGGAGGGTAGAGAAGAGATTCGAGAAGCTTCTGCTACTGGTCCCAAGGAATAGATGGGTGTGGTGGGGACGTGGGTAGCCACTCCTGGAAATAGTTGAGAAAGCAGGCTTGGTGCTTAGAAATGGGCTCAGACAGAAACCTTGGTGCTCTCTCATCCCGCTCAGCTTCTCTCTCATCGGTGGCTGGCTGAGAGACTGTTGTGTCCAGGGGTACAGCATTTCTGGCTTCTTGTTCTAACCCAGTGAATCTATTCTGAATGTGTTCTGAGCCCAGGATGGAGCTAAGCCTTGTGGCTTCTGTTCACTGAAGGGTGACTATCTTCTGTCTTCCTTCAGGGCAGGCTTGGTGTGACCCTGTCCTCCTGCCTGTTTTTCTCTTGCTCCTAAAACTCCAGTGCTTCTCTGAGATGATGCCTCAGTGGAGCCTCTGGCCCTTCAGGAAAAGAAGTTGCTGCTCTCAGGAGCTCTTTCCAGTAGGCTCTCCCAGTCAGCTAGAGCAGTGGCCATAGAGCAGTGGCCATAATCAAGGGGCACTCATTCTGATTCTGACTCAGACCAGATAGGTGAGGCACTGTGCCAGGCTTTTTACAAACATTCCCAACTTATCTCCCCACTTTTTTTTTTTTTTGAGATACCACTCAGACTTATGTCCTCTCCCTCTCCTTCTGCCAGAGGAGGAGAAGGATGATCATCCATGGCAAAAGGTAGTTGCAGTGAAGCAACACCAAGAGCCGGCTTCACCTCAGGAGAGGATGCTGCACCTCCACCCGGTGGTTTCTGGGGCTCTACACATTCAGAGAAACTTCTCTAGTAGCAAACTATAGAAACAATCTCTGAAACTACAGTCTTGCAATTCATTCCTCTTAATAAACCAGTGGGCAGGTATTGTCGTGCCCATTTTACAGATGTGAAAACCACAATGTGATACCACCTTACTCCTGCAAGAATGGCTGTAATTAAAAACTGAAAAATTAATAGCTGTTGGCATGGATGTGGTAAAAAGGGAAGACTTCTACACTGCTGGTGGGAATGTAACTATCACAACCACTATGGAAAAGAGTGTGGAGATTCCTTAAAGAACTAAAAGTAGAACTACCATTTGATCCAGCAACCCCCTACTTGGTATGTGCCCGGAGGAAAAGAAGTCATTATAAAAAAAGATACTTGGCTCATACATGTTTATAGCAGCGCGATTCACAATTGTGAAAATGTGGAACCAACACAAATGCCTATCAATCAATGAGTGGATAAAGAAACTCTGATATATATACATATCCAGTGGAATACTACTCAGCCATAAAAAGGAATGAATTAATGGCATTTGCAGCAACCTGGATGGGATTGGAGACTATTATTCTAAGTGAAGTAACCCAGGAATGAAAAACCAAATATCGTATGTTCTCACTCATAAGTGGGAGCCAAGCTATGAGCATAAGAATGACACAATGGACTTTGGGAACTCAGCGGGAAAAAGGGTGGGAAGGGGGTGAGAGATAAAAGACTACTAATTGGGTTCAGTGTATATTGCTTGGGTAATGGGTGCACCAAAATCTCACAAATCACCACCAAAGAACTTACTCATGTAACCAAATGACACCTGTTCCCCAAAAACCTATGGAGATAAAAAATTAAAAATATTAAAAAAAAAGAAAACTGGGGCTCAGGAGATGAAGGCACTGGTGGAAGATCCAATAAGTGATAAGTAGCTGAATCAGGATGGAAACCGAGGTGATTGTGCTTCCCAAGGCCCCTGCTTTCTCCACAGCACACTTCTGCAAACACATAGATCCCAGAGATGCGTGTCTTGTACTTTATACAGTAATCAGTCAACAAGTGTTTATTTAAGACTGACAGGTGGGGAAGAATGCTATGCCAGGTGTGCAGGACATGGTTCCCTCCTCAGCAGCTTACACTCTAGGATGACATGCAAAAGCCTGTGATAGGTGAACAAGCAGTGAAATAGCAAAGAAACAAACAAACAAAAATCAAAATAGCTTCAGGATTAATTTGTGAGTGAGCCTAGATCCAATGAGCATTTAAATTCATAAAAGCTTTAACCTTGGCTGGAGGAGTGTCAGGCAGCAGCTTGGACACAGGTGAGGCATATTTTGAGCTGAGGGCAAGTGGGCCTTCCTAGACTTCCTGGAATCACACTTATAATTTGCCTAGGATTTAAATCTTATTGTTTTCTACCTTTTCCAGGCAGCAGTGAGGATGCCAGAGTCCATGGGTTTCTAGAAGACAAGTTTTCAACTGCAGATACAAACATTAGGACGTCAATGAATCTGTTAGGAGACACCTGGACAGTGTTGAGAACACTGAACCTGGAGGCTAAACCCCCAGCTTTCTATGCCAGCTGAGAGTCTGTGGGCACATTCCTCAGCGTCTCTGAACCTCGCGCTCCTCCCCTGTGACATGTAGATTGTTAAACCCATCTCACAGGGCTGTCTTCTGCATTTAAAGAATAAAATAACACATGAGGGGTCTATCAATATTTCTGACTTATTTATTTATTGTTAATCCTTTCCCTACACGGAATACTCTAACTAACCTTTTGGATTCTCACTTAATGAGAAAAAGCAAAATTAACTTGAGCAGCTTTGCTATGAACATTTGCAAGTAGTTTCAGGTTGGGAATTTGCCTTCATGGAGAAGAGGGAGTGGATCTACATGGCACAAACTATTTCTTCACAACTCAAAAGTCATTCCCAGTCTCCTTTCCCCTCAGGACCTCTTGCTCAGAGACCGGGGCACCAAACGCTTGCTTGTAAGGACCATGCAAGTCATTTTCACCCCATCCATTCTCTCATGCTTCTATGCATTGCTCAACAGAGAGTATGAGGACATTTAGTATGTGCCAGGCACTATTTTTGTCACAGAGGAGACAGACAGAAAGGAGAAATAGGTACAGTCATGCTCCACATGAAGATGTTTTGGACAATGACAGATGGCATATACAATGGTGATCCCATAAGATTAGAAGCCCATATTTTTACTGTACTTTTTCTATGTTAGAATATGTTTAGATACAGAAACACTTACCATTGTGTTGTAATTGCCTATAGTATTCAGTACAGTAGCCTGCTGAACAGGTCTGTAGTCCAGGATAATAGGTCATACCATATAGCCTAGGGGTGTGCATGGTAGGCTATATCATCAAGGTTAGTGTAAGTAAAATCTAAGATGTCCACATAATGATGAAATTGGCTAACAACATATTTCTCAGAACACGTCCCTGTTAAGTGACACATGACTATATATGCGTTAGATAATGCTATGAAAAATAAAGCATGGAAGGGATGGGGGAAGGGAAGTTGGAATGATGAATAGGATGGTCAGGAAGGGCCTCAGCGCAAAGCTGAAATGTGAGCAAAGGCTGAAGGAGGTGAGGGGGTAAACTGGGAGGTTAGAGGCAGACATCATGCCAGACAGAGGGAATAGCGAGTGCAAAAGCCCAGTAAGGGAGCGTGCCTGGCCTGCGATAAAGCAGTGGGAGCCCGGGCTGGAATGTGCAGTAGGAGGAGACAGGAATATGCAGTAGGGGTGAAGTCAGAGCAGAGATGGGGCGGCCAGATCACACAGTCCTCCTAAGCCCCTCCGAGGAGCCTGGACTTTACTCTTGAGTATGGTGGGAAGCTGTTGGAGGGTTTGGAGCAGAGGACTGGCACGGTCCCACTTTTCCTTCAATGTGCTCACTGTGGTTGCTGTATTGAGAATAGACAGAATCAGGGAAGAGAAGAAGGTGGGAGCCATCCTAGGCACTGGCTCATATGATGGTACCTCGGACCAAGGGTGGTAGTGGAGGTAAGCAGACATCAGCAGGAGGCTTCTTGAAAAGTTTTTGATTTCCTAATAAAAAGAGACAGATCGTGCTGAAGTGGCCCTTCCGTCTTTCCTCTTCTTCATGGCCGTGATGCTGTTACTTGCAGCAGCCATTTTTGGCTAAAACACATGTAGAGACATCGTCCAGGTATCATTGAACCATGTCATCCAGGTATCATCGAACCTCCGAACAAAGGGCAGTGACTGCCTAGCTGCAGAGTTGTTCTTTTGCGAATGAACAAACTCCTGCCTGGGAATGCTCTGCAGTCAGGCTTTCTGTGGCTTGCAGCTGATTGCGTCATCTTCAGTGAAACCATGCTCTCAAAGACTCCCCGCTCTCCTGAACCCCTTCACCAAGACCACACCAACAAGAAAGGCCAGATTCAAAGCTGCCCATGAGGTACTCCAAAAAGCAAAAGGCCCCTGTGTGACTGCAGGGGGAAGGGATCTCAAACACATTCTCTCTTAATCCCCATTCATCTGAGCTAATCTCCAAACGGACAAAGTAATCAATTTAAGTAATAAATATGGCTTATTCCAAGGGCTGAATAAATGGCTGGAACAATTCCCCAAACTGTGGTTTCCATTGAATAATTGAAATTATGCAAGGGTATGGAAATTTTTCAACAAATAAAATATGTCTGAAAATCTATTAAAGATGTGTCTGCAAAAATCATTTGAAAAGGCCCAACTCAGCAATAAAAAATAAATTACATTTCCGTTCTTGCTGTTGCTCCCTTTGGGAAAGAGCCCATTACAATCCACTTTGTGGACAAATGAAACAGGCACATTTCGGAATAAACGACTCCCCATGTTCTAACCAGGAGGTTTAGACCATGAGATAATGATTCTACACTGAAAATAGGAAAACATCCCTTCACTTCATGTTGCTCCGATAATATATCTGCTGTTGTGTCTCATCAGTGGGGCTTTTGGAATCTGAGTTTTCCACCTGTGAATTTGAGTGACAGACAACTTTGCTCAGAGATGTTAGAGCTCATGTGGGCCAAGTAGACCAGCCCTGTGGGGACCAAAGAGTTCATTGGAATCTCTTATTTGTGTTTTCATCTTACCTTGAGCAACAGGGCTCAGAGGAGAAAGGCCCTCCAAAGGCTACACTGGAAAGTTGACCAAAGGAATGTAATTTTTGAACTGTGAGTTTAAAGGCCTTCTGGGTAATTTATTTCCAATGTGATGCAGCTTTGCGAGTTGGCTTCAAAAGTTGGTTGAGTTTGTGGCTCCATCAGCCTCCTACACTGTCCTCTTCATATTGGGTTCAAAGCTGCTTCCTTAACTCCTCTTCAAATAAAGACCACAGAGCTTAAAGCCATAATCTTTTTTGCTTCTGTTTCTTCACATTGGTTTTTATTGTTGCTCTGAGAGCTGGCCTGCAATTTGCTAAATGCCTTGGGCAAGGCATGATCTGTCGTTTCCCCTCTCCAGATGGGCACCAGCATGCAGAGGCTGCACACTTGTGCTGGATTGGGCTGGCCATCCATATTTACCTGCAAGCAGAGGTGATTCATTCTCTGGGAAACTTGGAACGGGCAACAGACATAACTTCTCCTCACACGAAGTCCAGACCTCCTCTCAACTGGGAAATAGCAGAGCCATGATTCCATTGCTTAAAGAAAGCCAGTTGCCTCTAGCCCCAAATTAAAAAAACAAAATCAATTGCCCACATGAATGGCCTGCTGCATGGAAGGCAGGCTGTTCAGTGGAGATGAGGTGATAACTAGTGGTTGAAGTAGGGCCGCTTCCTCCAAACACAGAGAAAACTACAGCTGTGCTACCAGCATTTATCTTGTAAGCAAGGGAAGTGGATCTCTTAAACAAGACCAAGGCTCTTGCTGAACATGGGAAGGAAGGTGGAGAATGGTTGTCTTTTTTCTTCCATGGTGGGAGCAAGCCTACTGAAGATTAGAAAGAGAAGGCTGAGATGAGATGATTGCTTGAGGTCAGAAGTTTGAGACCAGCCTGCGTGACATAGTGAGATCTCATCTCTACTAGAAATAAAAAGATTAGGCCAGGCGTGGTGGCTCACGCATGTAACCCCAGCACTTTGGGAAGCCGAGGTGGGCAGATCACTTGAGCTCAGGAGTTTGAGACCAGCCTAGGCAACATGGCGAAATCCTGTCTCTACTAAAAATACAAAAATTAGCCGGGTGTGGTGGCGTGCCATGTGCCTGTAATCTCAGCTACTCGGGAGGCTGAGGTGGGAAGGTCACCTGAGCCTGGGGAGGTTGAGGGTCTGGTGAGCTGAGATGATGCCACCGCACTCCAGCCAAGGCAACAGAGTGACACCCTGTCTCAAAAAAAAGCACCCCACAAAATTAGCTGGGCGTGGTGCTATGCACTTGTAGTTCCAGCTACTCAGGAGGCTGAGCTGGAAGGATTGCTTGAATCCAGGAGATCTAAGCTGCAGTGGGCTATGATTATGCCACTGCTCTCTAGCCTGGGTGACAGAGCGAGAATCTGTCTCTAAAAACAAACAAATGAAAAACAGAAACAGAGTGCCTTGGTAGTAGAGTTGTGAGCACTTTCTTTTTTTTAGACAGTCTCACACTATTGCCTGGGCTGGAGTGCAATGGCTCGATCTCGGCTCACTGCAACCTCTGCCTCCCGGGTTCAAGCAATTCTCCTGCCTCAGCCTGCCGAGTAGCTGGGATTACAGGCACCGGCTACCATGTCTGGCTTATTTTTTTTTGTATTTTTTAGCAGATAAGGGGTTTCACTATGTTGGCTAGGCTGGTCTCGAACTCCTGACCTTGTGATCCACCCACCTCGGCCTCCCAAAGTGCTGGGATTACAGGCGTGAGCCACCACGCCTGGCTGAGTTGTGAGCACTTTTTATCTGCCAGACACAGAGCCCAAAGACTTTATATATTTTAATTCATTCACTCAACAAAGCAATGTCATGAGGAACCTGCTCTTATTAGCCCCATTTTACAGGTGAGGAAAAGAAAGCTTAGAGAAGGCAAGTGCCCTGCCCTGGGTCCCAGGTAGCAAGGGCGGGTGGAAAGATTCGGAGACAGGCAGTCAAAGCTGTCACTCAGCCTGTACAGGACTGCTTTAAGGGCTGCCAGGATGGCTTCTTTAGTTGCTCAAGGTGTGTAGAATTGAGTATCTATTTCTTAGTGACCTGAAATCTGCTCTTTTACTCAGGTGTGAGCACCTTCTCCCTTAAATTCTCTCTCCCTGCCTCTTACTCAATCACCCCTTTATAATCCAATAAAAGGAATAGCAGTGGCTACCCTGAAAGGGGAAGTTGCTTTGGGAACTTTCGGCTTGCAGTAGTTCTCTTTTATTCACAGGGGATCTTTCCCAAGACTGTCAGTGGATGCCTGAAATTGCAGATAGCACCAAACCCTATATATACCCTCTTTTTTCCTATACATACATATCTATGATAAAGATTAATTTATAAATTAGGCACAGTAAGAGATTAACAACAATAATAACAAAATAGAACAATTATAACAATAAGCCAGCATCAATACTCTTGTACTTAAGGCCATTATTAAGTAAAATAAGGATCACTTGAACATAACCACTGTAATACTTGGACAGTCAATTTGATAATTGAGACAGCTATTAAAGGACTAAGGGGTGGATGGCACAGACAGTGTGGAAATGCTGGGCAAAAAAAGGATTCCCATCCCTAGCAGGATGGAGGAAGACAGCCTGAGATTTCGTCGTGCTACTCAGAAGGGTATGCAATTTAAAACTGATGCATTGCTTATTTCCGGGATTTTTCACTTAATGTTTTTGCTTGACCGTGGGTAACTGAAACCACAGATGAGGGAGGACTCCTGCACTTGTAGTGGAGCACTGGCAGGCTGCACAGCTGACCTTGGCAGCCCTGGACCCTGGGACAGTCCATCAGCCTCACTGATTTTTCTCCCCTCAGAGGCAACCTGAAAGTAGCTTCACCTGTGGCTTGAATAGCATCTGGTAATTTCACTGGATTGTTGAGTTCACTGGCGTGGTTGGAGGGGATGGCAGGAGAAGCATCTGTCAGAAGCAAGGCAGAAGCGAGAGAACCCAGTCGGGAATACAAGGGACCATTTGCCAGTGCCCTGCTGCCACAAAATCTGGTCTCCCAGGGTAGTCGGGCTGTTGACTGGGAGGATAACTGAGATTAATGTGACTTCTGGACCCCAGGAGGGTCTCTTTCCCTACCATCCATGTGCCCCATTCCTATCCTGATTTTTGAAATGTTATAATTAAACATTTTCATTTAAGGCTCCTTATCTTAAAAATCAATGGTGGATTAGCCAATAAAATGAAAGAAAGGAGAAAAGTTTTATTTTAATGAGAAGATTCAGACTTTTGTAATCAGAAAATCTATAAGGAACTTATTTATATTACACCATACATGTAAGCTATGTGTAATTTCAAAAAATAACGTTATATTTTGAGTTACACACAGAAGCAACTGTGGAATGCCAAGGTCTTTTTATAGCTTTTAGTGTCTATTAGTGCTTTAGGTCTTAATATGGGCCTAGTTAAAATATAAGCACTCTTGAAAGATCACAACTTTGCATTAGTTTTCTATTGCTATGTAACAAATTACTACATATTTAGTGGTTTAAAACAATGCCCATGGCTGGGCGTGGTGGCTCACGCCTGTAATCCCAGCACTTTGGGAGGCCGAGGCGGGCAGATCATGAGGTCACGAGATCGAGACCATCCTGGCTAACATGGCGAAACCCCGTCTCTACTAAAAAAAATACAAAAAAATTAGCCGGGCGTGGTAGCAGGTGCCTGTAGTCCCAGCTACTAGGGAGGCTGAGGCAGGAGAATGGCGTGAACCCCGGGAGGCAGAGCCTGCAGTGAGCTGAGATCATGCCACTGCACTCCAGCCTGGGCAACAGAGCAAGACTCTGTCTCAAAAATAAAATAAAATAAAATAAAATAAAATAAGATAAAATAAAATAAAATAAAATAAAACAATGCCCATGTATTTGCTTTGTAATTTTTGGCAAGTCATTTCCATTTTTGGACTTCAGGTTTCCCCTCTGCAATGTGAAGTGGGAAACTGGTGAGTTGGAAGCATTTGCTAAGGGCCTTGTCAGTTTAGACATTCTGAAACTTGGTTCCAAGATAACAGAATTCTCTAATTTTACAAATTTTTGTCATTAATGACAAGGGAGAGTGACAAAAGGAATGAGAATGGCTCACAAAAATGGAAACCTATGGAATAGCTACTACTAATAGAGCCCTTATGGTTGCCTTGGTGTATGAAAATAACTTTCAAATGGTAGTTTATGTCAGAGAAGAAGCAGGCCAGGAGTGGCCAAACTTGTGTCTCACAAGTTAATTCATTCAGACACTCTTATCCTCAAGCATCAGGAAAAAACCTCTATAACACGCAAGTTTGAAAAATTAAAATAAAACCCAAGGCCAGGTGTGGTGGCTCATGCCGGTAATCCTAGCACTTTGGGAGGCTGAGGGAGGTGGATCACTTGAGGTCAGGAGTTCGAGACCAGCCTGGCCAACATGGTAAAACCCCATCTTTACTAAAATACAAAAATTAGCTGGGCGTGGTGGTGCACGTCTGTAATCCCAGCTTCTTGGGAGGCTGAGGCAGGAGAATCCCTTGAACCTGGGAGGTGGAGGTTGTAGTGAGCCAAGATTGTGCCACTGCACTCCAGCCTGGGTGATAGAGTGAGACTCCATCTCAAAAACAAACAAACAAACAAAAAAACAAACAAAAAAAAACACCCCAATAATAGCAAGGCTTCTTATATTTAGGAGCAGAGAGTGAGAAAGACAGTATTTCCTCCTGTCCTCCTTTAGACACAGTAGAATTGTACTTCTCCCCTCTGAAGATGGACATTCTATGTGATTTTTCTGGTCAGTGGAATGTGAGTGGAGGAGGGACAGGTCACTTCTGGTTGGAAGTATTTGAGAGCTGGTCCTGGTGTGTGGTTCTCTTCCCTCCTGCAGTGACCATGCAAGTAAGTGTTGTCTGGAAGGTGCAAGAACTTAGGTTATACTTTGCATGACTGAGACATAAACCATTGTTTTTTTAAAGCTTCTAAGACTTGGGGGATGTTTGTTACTGCAGCATAACCCAGCATATCCTGACTGATACAGCAAGAAACAGACCACACAGTTGACAAATAGCAGAGATTATGATCTAGAGAAATATCAGTTTTTGTAAGAGGAATTTAAAAAAAACTCTGATAATCCAAATTCCTGGACAAACTATTCAGATTTTCTTTTTCTGCTCCCTCCCAAGCTTCAGAGAGTTGCTGAAATGTTAGAAAGCAAAGAGCAGGATTCTGAAAGAGATGGAAAATCAGTTTGGATTCACAGATTGAATTGCCAACCTCTGGCCAACTGAGAGTTGCAAGTTTGCAAGCTTGATTTTCTAAGCATACACCTTTTACAATATCTTCTAAAGTCTTCTCCTGATTTGCTTGTTTTCGTTCTGATGGGCTGCATGCGGTAAAGACATTGGAGTCCTGTTTTTAAACTAAATAATTTAGGATTTCTTTTTATACTGTTGCTATGTTTGGGCCAATGTGTTTCACCTGCTTTCTTAAAAAACTTTTCCTGCTGCTTCTGACTCAGATCGATTTCCTGGAATATTCCTCTGAGCTAACTCTTTGTTCTCTCTCTTTCTTTCCTTCCTCAAGAGGAGGCTCTGTTACAAGTCAAACATCAATCCCCAAATCCAAAATTTAAGTCTTCCCCCTGCTGAAACTGAACCTACGTTAGTTTTCTCAATACCTCCTATCCCATGAGATGGTCATTCTCAGACCCCAGAAGAGATAACATAAAGTTCAAAAGTAGGTATAAGTAAGCTTAGAAAAAAATAACCAATTTATTTGCTTGTTTATTTTTAAATCAAGTACTAAACAAACTCATTTTCTTTCCTTCTTTAAATTTAATTTTTAATCAGCAGTATACTCATGTGGTTCAAAATTAAAAAGATGTAAGTGGACATTTAGTAAAATGTCTCAGTCCCACCTCTTTCTCCCAGATACCCAGTGCCTCTCTCCAATATGATTAATTTATTATGTACCTTTAGGAATATATATTATGCATAAAGGATACATTTATATCTTTTATATAGCCATTCTTTTCTCTCTTTTATAAAACTAGTATCATTCTATCCTTGTTGTTGTGCTCCTTGTTGTTTTTGCTTAACAGTATATCTATCTCGTAGATCTTTCCACAGCAGTATGTAAAGAGCTTCTTCAGCCCTTCAAATTCTGTTGAGTTCACTTAGCCAAATTTCATATTGATGGACATTTTAGGTTGTTTTGAACTTTTGTTTTACAAACCATGTTGCAGTAAATAATCTTATTTCTAAGCCAGTTTGCATTTGTGTGAGTATATCTGTGGAAGTAATTTCTGGAAGTAGAATAGCTGGGCTATTGTATTAGTTTAATGGTAAATTTAAGGCATGAATGGGTGAAACTTCAGTGTGTATGCTCAAAAATATACATATTCTCCCAAACCACACTGGTCAAGCCTAGCATATATATTTGTTCATAATTTTCAAGTGTTATCATACCATACATCCACTAAGTATTTATTCTGTGACTATTGTGTGCCAGGTACTAAATAGGTGCTTGAGAGAAAGCAATAAAGAAAATGTGTAAGAATGATGCGTTACTAATGACTCATAAGGCAGGAGGGCAGTATGATGATTAACTTTATGTGTCAACTTGTTCGGACTATGATGACCAATTGTTTAGTCAAACACTAGTCTACATGTTGTATAAAGATATTTTTAAAGAAGTGATTAACACTCACAATCAGCTGACTTTAGCAAAGCAGATTACCCATTACCATGAGATTGGGCCTCATCCAATCAGTTGAAGGCCCAAACAAAGACTGAGGTTTCCCAAAGAGTAACAACGAATTTTCCTTACCACTGTAATATAGTAACACTGCTTGAGCTTCCAGCCTGCTTCCCTGCAGAATTTGTACTCAAGACATCAACTCTGACTTGAATTTCTAGCCTGCTGATCTGCCCCACAAATATCAGGCTTGCCAGTGGCCACAACCCCTTGAGCCAATTCCTTAACATAAATAGTTCTCCCTCTATATACTCCATTGGCTCAGTTTCTCTGGAGAGCCCTGACTAATACAGGCAGGAATAATGACCTCCACCCAACTGATGAGCAAGCAGAGGCTGAGAGGGTCCACATCCTCCTAGGACCCCAGACTCTAAAACCAAAGCGCTTTCCGCTGCCCTGCCTTGCAATATTATTAAAACTCAAGACAGGATATTCACAGTGGTAATTCCATTACAGAATGTTAGGCATGTCTGATAAAGTGGCCAAGAGGTGATTATAAATATTTCACTTTTTTACTTGATTTCTTATTGAAATGGAAAAGAAGCTAGTTCTTTATTTTATTTCATTTTATTTTAAGTTCTGGGATACATGTGGTGAACTTGCAGGTTTTTTACATAGGTATACATGTGTCATGGTGGTTTCCTGCACCTATCAACCCATCATCTAGGTTTTAAGCCCCACATGCATTAGGTATTTGTCCTGGTGCTCTCCCTCCCCTTTTCCCCACCCTCTGACAGGCCCCGGTGTGTGATGTTCCCCTCCCTGTGTCCATGTGTTCTCATTGTTCAACTCCCACTTATAAGTGAGAACATGCAGTGTTTGGTTTTCTGATCCTGTGTTAGTTTGCTGAGGATGATGGTTTCCAGCTTCATTCATGTCACTGCAAAGGACACGAATTTATTCTTTTTTATGACTGCATAGTATTCCTCACACAGTGTATATGTGAGGCTAGTTCCTTCTTATTACATAGTCACCATCTTGAACATACTTTCCCCATCACTCCTGTTTTTAATGTCATTTTCTAGGGTAGCAGATGTCTCTTGAAAGCCTTTGTCTCCTACTCTCACTTCCTTATCCCTAAAAACTATCACCTGAAGCTTGAAAATGTATTTTTTCTCTCTCTTCTCCCTTTTGTCCTATTCAGAATCTCTACACTTGCAGACCTGGAGCTGACCTGGCTTGAAGGAATTCTTCCTTCTTAGAGGCCGCAGTGAATAGTTACACATGATTCTTCATTGTTCTTGTTTTACAATATTTTCATTCCTATGAACTACAGTTATTGAGAATGCTTACACTAAACAAAAGTTTCTTAACTTTGAATCTTTTCACTGAGTTTCTTCAGTGCTATTTTGGGATTGAGCTTGGTGTGGATTAAAGTATTATATACTCGCCAGGGGTTGGGGGATCAGAAGATCTGCTCCTATTGGATTCACCACCTTGGGAAAATCACTGAACACAAAGATTATTTAGTTGCTTGACCTGTAAAATAAGCAGGGATTAATTTCTGAGGCTAATTACTGAGAAGGTGATCTCTGAGGTATCTGGCTTTGGTAATAGGTGAAATTTTGAATAATTCTTTCCAGGCCTTAGGTAGAGGAGAGTGCTTGGCACCATCTGTGTTGCCTGAACAAGTCAACGTCACTAAAGAAAGTTCCTTTTTCTAACATGATTTTTCAGTGCAAATGCAGAATGTTTGGTCTTATATTGAGTCATGAAACATGTCAAGGATGGTTTATCAGTCTATAACAAGGATAAAAACATTTTAACAGTTTTAAGGGAAATTTCATTCATCCTGCCCTTCTCGATTGTCATAGCTTCCTTTTCTTCCTTCTTTCTTTCCTTCTCCTTTTGTTTAATCTTTTCCATGGCAACTACAACTTGTGATTCCTAACATTGGCTGACTTTACTGTAACATGTTCCCACACTGCATAACTTTTCATGAAATATTATGAAATATTTCCGTAACGACATGAAATATTCACGTGTGCATTAAGCTTCTACCTTGAGGTAACTTTTCTGTTTCAGTGTCTCCATGGACTTTTTATTTTGGTGACAGATGTGTTGAGATAAAATTTACATATCTCACAATTCACCCATTTGAAGGATATAGTACAACGGCTGTTAGTATATTCCCAGAGCTTTTAACTATCACCACAATCAATTCTAGAATATTTTCGTCTCCCCCAAAAAACCTCTATGCCCCTTAGCAGTCACTCTCCTTTCCTCATTTCCCAATCCCAAGCAACCACTGATCTACCTTCCATGTCTGGATTTGCCTACACTGGACCTTTCATAGAAATGAAATCTTACCACATGTGTTTCTTTGTCACTGGCTTCTTTCACTTATCATGTTATTAATGTTCATCCATGTTGTAATACTCATCAGTATTTCATTCCCGCTTATGGCCAAATAATACTCTATTTTATGGATATAGCATATTTTGTTTTTCCATTGATGGGCCATAGCTTTCTTCCCCACACCCCTATTTTCTCAAGCTTAGTCTGAGAATTCTGCTAAGAAATGTCAACCTTTCAAAAGCCATCAGACACGAAACCCTCAGCTTTCCTTTACCAGAATCTGCATTATCCGTAGGTTGGAAGAGCACCCTCAAGCTGTTTGTGTGAAGAATACATACAAGCCAGTTGACCCTTTGTTAAGAACAGGAGACTTCTCAGGTGGCACTGGCTGGAATCGGCTTTATCACATACTCTCAAGCAGCACTTAGCCTTCTTTAAGCCTCAGTGTTGTCATCTTCAGAATGGGAATTATACTGGTACCTTTCTGTGGCAGAGACTGCTGGTCAGCCCTACTTACTGCTGTCACTTACAAAGTTGATAGAACCCCATTTTTTGACTAGGCATATGGCTGTCCAGGATGGAGACCATATTTCTTAGCCCCTCTTTTAGTTAGGTATGGGGCCATGCCAATACCTTCTGGCCGATGATCTGTGAGCAAAAGCATCATTTAGCAGCTCATAAGATCCTTCTTTAAAAGGCATCTTGAACTTGCCCTTTTTTTCTTTTTGACTTCGTCTCTTCCTCTATCCTCTGTGGAAGCTGATACTATAATCTCAGATCATGAAATCAAGGTCAAGAATACAATGGCTATGAAACAGAATCTGATCCCTGAAGTGGAGCCTATAAGTCACAGAATCTTAGCTTGTGACATAGGATTAGTTGAAGTGGCCAGGCAGTAGGTGTGAAGATACAGATATTGCAGGTTAACAAAAAGGAACCAGATTATGTCCTTTGCGGGGACATGGATGGAGCTGGAGGCCATTATCTTTAGTAAACTAACACAGGAATAGAAAACCAATTACTGCATGTTCCCACATATAAGTGGGAGCTCTAGGTTGGTGCAAAAGCAATTGTGGTTTTTGCTATTAAAAGTAATGGCAAAAAACTTCAATTACTTTTGTACCAACCTAAATAAATGATAAGAACACATGGACACATAAAAGGGAACAACACAAACCGAAGCCCATCAGAGGATAGAGGGTGGGAGGAGGGAGAGGATTAGGAGCAATAACTAATGGATACTAGACTTAATACCTTGCCGATAAAATAATCTGTGCAACAAACTCCTATGGCACACATTTACCTATGGAACAAACCTGCACATGTACCTCTGAACTTAAAATAAAAGTAAAAAAAAAAAATAACCACAGATATTGCAGGCCAGCCAGCTGGTGAACCTTGCTAGGTGGTGGCAAAAGTTTTGGTAAAAACTGTTCCTTAAGTGTGTGGGGAGCAGACCAGGACAGATTGGATCTACAGCATTAGGAAACTGGTGGGAAAATTTTGGCATGCCCTGCTTGTTGGCTGGTTCTTGACACTTGACGTAACAGAGATGAACTCTGGCCAGAGTTGGTGGTGTCTGACAATCTAAGTCAACTGAGAGTCCAATAACCGGGGACCTGGCAGAGTGGAAAGCACCCATTCCATTTGTACTGCGGCTCACGACTGAGGTGGCAGCTTGACAGGGAGATAAGTTTATGGCTGCAGGCTTTTCTCAAGCATCTTCTATTGAGAGCTGACTGGCAAACACCACCATCGGCAAAGTAAAAAGGCAAAAGACAGATGGGCGCAGTGGCTCACACCTGTAATCCCAGGACTTTGGGAGGCCGAGGCAGGTGGGTCACGAGGTCAGGAAATCGAGACCGTCCTGGCTAACACAGCGAAACCCCGTGTCTAATAAAAATACAAAAAATTAGCCGGGCGTGGTGACAGGAGCCTGTATTCCCAGATACTTGGGAGGCTGAGCCAGAAGAATCGCTTGAACCTGGGAGGCGGAAGTTGCTGTGAGCCGAGATCACGCCACTGCACTCCAGCCTGTGTGACAGAGCGAGACTCCGTCTCAAAAAACAAACAAAAAAAAAGACAAAAAGCAGCACAGATGAGATTGGGTGCTGTCTTCCCTTTACAGCCTACAGTTCAGATGGCCTCATGGTGGCCGTAAGAAGATGAAAGAGAAGGGTATGGCATGCAGGGGCTGATGAGTAACAGACCAGAGTGGGGTTGGCAACCCGGGCAAACCTACTGAGAAAATCTAGCTTGCCACTTGTTTTTGTGTGGCCCTGAGTTAAAAAATGATGAAAAAATCTGTGGACATTTGTTTTCTCTCTTATTACATAAGTACCTACATAATATCCTTGATTTTGCCTTTTGGCCCAGAAAGCCTAAAATATTTACTATTTGGCCCTTTACAGGAAGCATTTGCCAACCTCCAGACTAGGGTCTTAGGCATAAATATTAGGTCTAGATAGGATCTTGCACACAGAGTGACTGACTGCAGGCAAATACATAGGTAAGAAGTTTAGCAAATGTTTGAGGGAATTTTATTGCTATAAGCAACCACTATCTTCCCCGCAAAAGCCTGTAATTGTTCCATCCTTCCAGTAATGCCCCTGATCCCCAACCTGCATCAGCAGAAAGTAGGCTATGCAAGCTGGCAGCCTCCAAGGACAGCACACTCTCCAAGGCCTTCCCCACTCTTCCAGCGTGACACACATGGTTCCGGATGGGCCACAAAGTAACTTACTCCACAGCCTAGGAGGGGCCTTCTCAATCTTTGCCCTATGGGATTTGAGAAAATACAATGGCCAGTGACTGCCATGTGCTTCCGGAGCCTCTCTGTTACTGACAGTAGTCTTAATTGCTGTTATTGAGTCTTATTCCATCATTGCACATTGAGTGTATGCGTGTGTGTCCTTTAGTTGATAGGCCACTGAGCTATGGGCAGCCACATGTGTTCCTGATGGAAGGGACTGAGTATCTCCCAGAGATCCTGGACACAAGGAGACACGCTGTGAGTGGATGTCTGTAAGCCAGTCCTGAGAGAGAAGACTCTAAATCCAGAGTTTCTTTAGGCATTTCAAATGTTGTATGCATTGTATACAGAATGTTGTATGCATTGTATACGGAACACCTGTAATAACTTGTCTTAAGAAAATAAAAGCAATAAGATTAACTGATCCCTTGGAGTGCATATTGGGCCATGGGCAATGTTCACGGGCTCCCTTCAAACTCTAGAAACACAGAGGATACAACTTTTACATTTTAACACACAAACCTCAGGGGCTCCATCTCAATCTATAATGACTCTTGGGAAAGGGGTGAATTTGGTCACACTGCTTTTGTGCTTCTAAAGTTTTAGATTTTTTTCATTTTTCTCATGCAATATTTTAAGATAAAATTTCTTTACTCTTACTTCTCCTTTGAGGGACAGGTAATTCTCATTAATTAATTACACAATCATTAGAATTATATTTTAGTAAGTTTAGACATAGAAAAATAGTACCATTAATATGGCATTATTGATAATACCACCAATAATAACCAAAAATAATACCATCACATCGGTTCTTACATGACCTAACATCATTGTTAGTAACATCAGTGTCACTAACATCACTGTCAGGTCATGTAAGAACCACTGTGATTACTCAAGTCCTTTTTAATATTGGTTTTTAATGGCTACAATCATAATATACACAACATTTTATGTATTTTTTAACTAAATATTATGAAAAATAAGCTATGTTTTTACATAGTCTTTTAAATTGAGTGTTTGAATGGCTGTACCTTGTTCTCTGCAGTAGAGATCTGTGCTCTAGGCATCTATTGCCATACAACAAGCCACTCAGAACTTAGCAATTTAAAGCCACAACAATCATTGTATTATCTCTCCTGGTTTGTGTGTGTCAGGGGGTTAAGAAGAACTTGGCTGGATGGTTCGAGCTCACAGAGTTGCTGTCACAACTCTGGCTGGACCTGGGCAGTTGGGGGCTGTGGGGGCCTCCTCTCTTTTTATGTGATCTTAGAGCATCTCAGTGTGGACTTCCACATGGGCCAGTCTGGGCTTCCTCACAACATGGCAGCCTCAGGATGCTGGGACATCTTATGTGATGGCTCAGGGCTCCAGCACAAATATTCTAGCAAGTCAGGCAGATGGTGCATTGTCTTCCGTGACTTTCACATAGCACCACTTCGGCTGTACCCTACTGGCTAACTAGTAATCAAGGTCAGCCTTGACAAAGGGAGGGGATATGTCTCAGTGATAGAAGGAAGGAAGAGTTTGCAGATATTTTAAAATTGCCACAGTTCCATAACTAGTTTAGGTGTTCTCTTTTCATTGGACATTTGTTTACTTGTTTTCTGCTATTAAAAATAATGTGACAAACATCTTCATGTATATAGCTTTTCCCATATTTTGTATGAAAGTAGAATTATTAAATCAAATGATATAATCTTTCATATGGTTCCTGAAATATATTGCTACATAATTTTCCAAAAGGATTATGTCAACTTATAATGCTATATGCAATGTAGATGACAATATTTTTGATACACAATTACTGGCAATATAAATTACCATTAGACTTTTGTTAATTTAATATGTACAGCGTGTACCTTAATGTTTGTTTAATTTGCATATTTTTATAATTGACAATGTTTTCTTTTGTGTTTGTAAATTTATTATCTTATTGTCTTCTGCTTTATTTATTCAGGTCTTAGCATTCATTGCAAGTTGCATTAACTTTTTTTTCACCAAGAATTCTGAAGACAATCAAAGCATTAACTTTTATGCCTCAAAAATATCAATCACTTCTATACTGTATTTGTCCAGTGTATTTTTTCTTTTGTTAATAATTTTCCTTGTAGTGTAGGTATTTTAATTTTTCTATCAAATCTGTTCATCGTTCTAATTTATTTTATCACATATATAGTGCTTAGAAAGTCTTTTATTCTCCAAACTTTCCAGATGTACTAAACTGTCAATTATGTGAGTGTCTATATTTGTATTTTCATGATTGGAGCTATACATTGAACTTCTTAATTCATGTAAAATTTATTTATTATATTAATTGTGTCTAAAGTCATTCTTCCCCTATTGCTAATCAGCAAAACCAATATTATTGAGTATTTCTACCTTTATGTTTATTGATTTATGTCTTTTTATATGTATTATGTTAAATTCTTATTTTCTAATATAATCTAATTCTGGACTGTATATTCTATATAAATTAGTCTTTAAGTTTTTTTTTTACTATGCTTACCTGTTTTGTTTTCTCTTAGGTGAACTTTAGAATTAATATGTACTAAGTTTGAAGAAAAAATTTGAGAATGTGATTGATATTGCCTTAAAGCTTGAAATTCATCTTGGGAGGACTTTGCAAGATTTAGTTTGCAAATACAGATGCATTGTGTATCTCCTCAATTGTTAAGCTTGTAAAGGATGCTTTAATTTATAGTACTCTCTACCTGTGTCTACATGCTTGATTTAAAAACCAAGGTTTCTTCACTTCTTAAGGGCTACCTGTAATAGACAGATACTGGACCCGGCTTATGCATGATAGTCTTTTGATTGATATTCATGCAGTCAGGTTTCTCTTGAGTAATCCTTTCAGTTCTTTCTTTATTACTTCCTTCCTTCCTTTTTTTTTTTTTTGCATTTTATTCAAAACACCTGTATAATTTTTGTTTTAAAGTTTTTTTGATACACCTGATGTTCAGAAGCCAAACAACAGTTAGAGTTGATGGGGCTGGGGAAGGAAGGTTTGCAGATTTCATTCTTAAGAAAGAAGAGGAGGCCAGGCGTGGTGGCTTACACCTGTAATCCCAGCACTTTGGGAGGCCAAAATGGGAGGATTGCTTGCATCCAGGAGTTCGAGACCACCCTAGGCAACAAAGTGAGACCCCTATCTCTACAGAAAAATAAAAATAAAAAAATTAGCTGGGCATGGTGGTGCATGCCTGTAGTCCCAGCTACTCAGGCGGCTGAGATGAGAGGATTGCTTGAGCCCGGGAGATTGAGGCTGCCGTGAGCCGTGATTGTGCCACTGCACTCACCCTGGGTGACAGAGCGAGATCTTGTCTTAAATAACAAACAAACAAACAAACAAATAAAAGAAAAAGGAACGGAGGGAGCGGAGCTGGTAGAAGCCGAAACAGCGACAGTTGTCTGAGATTATACTCATGGGGTTCAAGATGCGGGTGCAATCCATGTCTCTGTTGGGGCCAACACAGTATGTCATAGAAAACGACCACAACAGACATGCCCCATCTGGAAATTCTTGACAAGCTTGGAAGCCTGGGCCCTTTCCTGCTGCCATCCAAACAGTGAGAAGGCATTGATGCCCTCTATTGGGCAGAGGGGCCTGTAGGCTGCCCACATCATGGGATGTCAGGGCACCAGGAAGGGGCCACTTCCTAGCCTGTCAAATTATTCCCCTTCTCCCTACTAGATCACATCTGAAATTTTTTTGAGGAGAACCTAAATATTTTACTCCATAGTCAGGAATGAGGGGTAAAATGTCTGGGAGAGAGGACCCTTAGATTGAAGTGTAAATAGTGAATAGTACATCCTCTTCTATCTCTGCAAGCAGGTGGGCATTCGGAGTGTGAGGAGGGATTGGGTAAGTCAGGATTATGATGACAGGCAAAGGGGAACAGAGCGAAACACAGGAAGGACATATATCCAGTGCTCCAGATACACATTTGCTCTCACTGGCTGGGTTTGTGGAACTGGGGCATCTGGAAAGATGTGTGGGCAGTAATGAAGGCATGCAATGGCTGATGGTCCTGCTGCATAAGCCTGTGTTCATTTTAAATGTCCCGATCTCTGAAAGGCAGACGCATAACAGTCACACCTCTCCTCCAGCAGGATGACCCCACGGTGGAGCCATTTGAATTGACAATCAGTTCCAGTAAGCACTGAGAGGGCTAGAAGCCTTATCCAGGAAAAGAGAGAGGGAGAGAAAAGAGAGAGCCAGGAAAAAGGGACCAAAGTGGGAGGGAGGAAGAAAGGGGAGCATAAAAGTCTCAGAAGTTGCCAAACCGGCCATCATCGTTACTGTGCACTGAGGAAATGGGATTCACAGTCCATGTCACCACCAAAGTCATCTCTGCTGAGTGTCATGCTGAAGTCCGTGCTTCAGTGAAGGCCAGCTGAAGCCGATTCTTGTTTCAGGCAAAACCTCCCGTTTAATGGTGAGGGAGCACATACATCACACGCTATTAAAACTGCCAGTTTCCATCCCTCTCACACTATTAGTAGAATATATACATCATTAAAGGAAGTGAGTTACAATACAAAAATATGGTAATTCAAACTGGCAGGTCACAACTGACAGCACATTCAGGAGGCTGCTTTCCCGAGCTGTCTCTAGAGACCCTATATTTAGCAAAAAGACGTTTCCCAGAAAAGTTTTCATAAATATTCTCCATGGAGGAAAATGTATATTTATCACTTCATATAAAAAGAAATCTAAAGCAAATGTTTTAGTAGCTGACTTCTCAGAAATTGGATGGATATTTTTAATCCATAGCTGGGAGAATTTTTCTTATAAACTTGATAAGAGTCAAGAACTGCTGTAGCCTGGGTACCCACAATGTTATTAGCGGAATTATCCTTATTTCTTCCCCCTTCTTTGTTCTCTCTGCAGCCATACTGAATACCCCATGTTCTGATTCTGGTGTTGGAGAGTGCATTAATCATGTTTTTAATTCCACGTATTTTATGATGCTTTGATATCTTGGGGCTTTGCTGACTGGGGAGAGACTGCCCTCCTGGGGCTAGCTAATTCCTAGAGATAGCAAATGACTCCCCTGTGAGCACTACTTCCATATGCAAACCAATGAATCCAAAGCCCATATTCCCCAAACACTTACTTTATCAGGCAACTTTCCCTCTGACCTAATCAGCCCAGGGCCAGGTAAAACTCAGACAACTCAAGATAGCCCCCAGGCCCCAGAGCCCACTGAAATGATGCAAACTAGCCAGTCCTAAACCTGCAGAGCCTGGATACCCTGCCTTGCCCATTCCCTCCCTCAAAAACCTAAGTCTCTCACCCACACTTTCTGCTTGTCCCCCCCAGCCTCTGGACTGACCTGGGGCATCCCCTGTTGCCCCCAACCCCCATGGTGTGGCATGCCCCTTCTCTTAGGAACTGTGAGTAATAAGCTATCTTTTCCATTACAATCATCTCCTAATCTGTTTGCCTCACTAGAATGGAATAATAATAAAGCCGTTGTTTCAAAACACAGAGGTGGAAAAAGATTTCACCAATCTGCTCTCCAATGGCTCACAGTATTGGATTGAAGGATTATCCCTTAAACTGCATATAAGTAATCCCAGCTTGCCACTGCTGTGTCATATTTGGTCTCAGTTAAAATAAGACTTTTATGGCTCAGTGGGTCATCCGGCCTACTGTCTGAGGAGAAACATACATTGATGAAAAGCTTCGGAATCCAGCTGCTCCGGGAGAGAAGCATAAGGAAAATAAAATCCAAAAGGCTGATGTTAGATAAGGCAGGCCAGGCACTATGGGAAATTCAGCGGGAAGAGAAGACTACACAGAAAGAGGCAGATTGGGGGAAAAAAAAGAGAAGCACTTGTTGCAGGTGGAATGAGGTGGAGCAAATATGATTCAGCAGATTCCTTTTAGGCAGAGCACGGGGTTCTGATGAATGCCTTGCCAAATAAGCTGGGCCATGGGTTCGTTCCCAAGTGTGGCAGGCCAGGTCTCACTAATGCAGGCCTCCATAACAACTGTTTTAGTACTCACTGAGCAGTTAAGTGAAATATTAAAAGCTAAAAGAGCTAGTGCCCTTATACAAAGGCTGGAATATAACAAAAGCTCGCCAAGAGTTTTGCCCAGACCTTTCCTGGGCCTTAAACCATGAAAAGATAATGAAGGAATTCTTAACGGGACTATTTAGGATTAAACAAGTTTTATTCGGGGGTCTGAAGAAACTCCCCAGGCCTCCACAAACAAGTTTATTAGGGGTCTGAAGGAACTCCTTAAACCTCCAGGTTAAGGGTAATCACCCTAGCACCTGGACCCATTTAGACTAAGTAAATTTACTCAGGCTCCAGGGGAAAGTCTTCAAGACTCAGACCTTAGTTATTGTAGATTAAAAGAAGTTATCACTTATGTCTTTAGATGAATGCACGCTTACATGTAGACATGTAGATTAGAAGGTATATAAGCTCTGGAAAATTTGGTAATTTTGAGTTGGTCTGGAGATACTTTCCGGGCCTTCTCCTTGTAACTGGTTACAGAAATAAAAAAGCTCTCTTCCTCCCTAGTTCATCTACATCTTGTTACTGGGCTGCAAGAAATAGCAGCCTGACCCTCAGTTTGGTCCGGGAGCACAGGGACACAGGTCAAAAATGCTGAAGTGGCTATGTTAGGATGTCACGGTTTTTAGGGTAAGCATACATGGAGAATGGGCTTCACTTCCTTAGTGTGAGTGCCCCATGGGGTACATTTAGGGGGCTATGTGAGCATCTCTTCCAGGAGGCACTGACAGAGGAGTCATCCCCTAGAACCTGGAGGCATTTGCCTGGAGCAGCATACGCCGGAAGGGAGGTATTTTGAAGCTGGTTCCAAGCAGAGCTGAGAGATTGTGCAAAGGCAAGAGAGAAAGGGAAGGGGAAGGGTTAACACAAGGCAATTATATGTACAGATTTTAATTACATTTTTAAAAATTGTGGTAAACATTATATAACATCAAATTTACCGTCTTTACCATTTTAAGTGTACAGTTCAGTAGTGTTAAGTATATGCATGCTGTTGTTATAAGAGATCTCTAGAACCTTTTCATCTAACAAAACTGAAACTCTGTACTCATTGAGAAACAAGTTCTCCTTTGCTCAGCCCTCCAGCCCCTGGGAACACTATTCTGCTTTCAGTGTTTACGGGTTTTACTGCTCTAGTTACCTCATATAAGTGGAATCACACAGTTGTCTTTTTGCAACTGGCTTATTTCACTTAACATAATGTCCAACTTGTAACGTGACAGCATTTCCTTTCTTTTTAAGGTGGAATAACATTCCTTTGTATGTGTACACTAAATTTCCTTTATTCATCCATAAATGGACACTTGAGTTGCTTCCACCTCTTGGCTATTGTGAATAATGCTGCAGTGAGTGTGGGTGTGCAAATATCTCTTTCAGACCCTGCTTCCGATTCTTTTGGGTAAATACCCAGAAGTAGGATTGCCAGATCATATGGCAGATTTTCATTTTAAAGATCATTCTAGTGACTGGGTATAAAATAAATGGGATGGGGCAAACGTT